>NW_011645600.1:1291595-1809705 GCF_000225545.1 Orbilia oligospora ATCC 24927 | reverse complement strand
ATACCAAGAGTTACTAAAATGGAACATACTTTATGCGGTCAGGCCCCTTCTCTCCGCGAAAGCTTCTCCCTCACCATCTACACATTTTAGCGTCGTCACATGTTTGAATTTGCTCGTTTGTACACGTTAATGTTCCTCTCGTACAAATGTCAATTGCCATGCGCACGAACACCAAATCCGCGTACTGCCTCTTTCAAAGACAATCGAAGCCGGCGTAGCAGGTCGACATATAGATTGAGGTATTATTATAGCTGATTTCTCCATTTATTCTAACTCAAATATCTTTCCTTTTTTATAAATTTATCTATATAAGAAGAAAAATTAAGTCCGGTTTTGTGCACTCCTGGTCAACGCTTTCGAATAAGAGCCTATTTATATAGTACAACCCCTAAAACAATCATGAGCGTAAGAAGCTGTAGCACTCCCGCTGACCCAAAAAGCCGACCCCTGCAGCAATCAACCGAAGTCGGGTTCTTACAGCTCCCATATTTTTGCGACAATCACATCTACCATGGACTCTGCCCAGTCTCAGAGGATTGCCTAGATGGTAAGCTGCTGGGTTTAAAATTTTCGATACTTATATAGCCAATGGAATGCTGATAATATCCAAAAGATGACGAACAACTAATCGCCTCATTTGAAAATGCCAAAAACCGTCTCTATAAAATCCAATCGACCTTAAAGTGTATCTCAATTCTTATCTTCTTTCTATCTGTTGGCTGTGGAGCTGGGCCCACACTATTCTCTAAAGGTTCTCGGGAATGGCAGCTTTTTCAATGCTTTATTATTGTTGGTTGTTGGGTCGGTATTTTTGCCGTTACCATCTCAGTTTACGACTGGGCGCATATAGTTGCGCGGTGTGAAAAACGGAAGCTACATGGTATTGATGTCTGGAAGAAAAGGAATATACTATCAGAGAGTGCTTGGTGGGACTTTGTGGCTGTGGCCTTTTTGACCGCATGGTCTGCTGGGTTCGTCTTGGGCGGTTGGTCGTCAATGTAAACATATAAAGGCGCTCTGTATTGGTGCGTTGATGCATTTCAAGGCGCAATGGCGAAGACGCTCTATAAATGAATATACATAACCAAGGCCCCTATATACATGACTGTAATCTGCGCATGTTGCCTGTTTTAGTTATTGTGAAGAATGGTACCTATCGATAATACCCGATCGAGGTCGTGTTGACTTTGTTGTATTTCTATATCTGGCACCATAGAGGGTAAAGGCTACTTAAGTACCACTTAGGTGCTTACTTAGGTACTCAAAGTAAATGAAGACGTGCAAACTAGAAGATATTTCTTTAGTTAGAGAGAAAGAATTCCCTTAGGCAAGGAGGTATGATGTGCATTGTGTATTATATTAGCTTTGTTAGATGTCAGCCGGCGATCCCGAGCTATACGGCTGTTGGTTGGTGCATAACGCCGCCCTGAAACGAACCAAGGCTAGCAGCTCCGCACTATGGCGCCGTTAAGACCGTCTTTAAAACCGCCTTTCTGCGGTTCTGGAACCTGCAAGGACGGCATGGAATGGCCGCTAGTTGCGTGTGTATACAAGTGAATATCGGGGCGGGCGGCATGCAGAAAAACAATAATACCCCTGGCCTGTTAGTTAGTCAAATCGTTAGCTGGCTGCCAAAATAGAAATATCGACCAGACCGGACAGGACTGGACTGTGACTAAGCCATGTGAAGTAGTCAAGAATTTCTGCATGAAACGATTTCTGATCCTGTATTCTTCTCCTTCTTCTCCTTCTTACCTCAGTCTGAATACTATCTTCTTCCACAAACCACCGAAAGCCCCAAGGGAACAACGATAACCGTCTAGCTCCTCATCGAAGAGGAAAACCAGGGACTTGTTCTCTGTAACCGTGTCGGATCGAAGGTTTGTTCTAGCTGTGCTGTTTGTCGTTCTCGTAGATTCTTCTGTCCTGTCCTGTCCTGTTTGCCAGCTGCTTTGGCTGTTTGAGGGCAGGTGGGAGGTGTTTTACTTGGTTCTTTTTTTTGCCTCAGAAAAAATTTGTCTTTACTAACACACCACCTGGCCATCCACAGAACCTGCTCCACTCCATCTACACTTCACCACCACCATCAGCAGAAGCCATAAAACCGAACTGCAGGCTCTTCCATCAGCGCTCACTTGCATCCTCTGCCGGTACTCGTACAGTCGTCTGAAAAGCAAGGATCCAGACTGTGAAAGAGATCCTGAGAGAAGAATTAGACCTCGGGTGTTTTTTTCTCCTCGTTTTTACAGCTCCACCCTAGAAACCCTCACCAGAACCAAGCGGGGACTTCTCTGTCCACGAAGATTGTTCATGCATTTGCACCCAAGGACCTTTTCATCACCATCATTTTGCAATTCCAGTTGGAATCCGACCAAGACCTGTCGGAAGCGTTTGCAGATTTTTTGTAGTGGTTAAAAAGAGCCTTTTTTACACTTTTGAATATTCAAACCCCAAAACTGCACCGGCAGCCTCGTTCTCGGCAGCAGTACCCAGATACTTGACGATTTCAATCGAAGTAAGTTTCCGCCCCTCTCTTCTCCCCTTTCCATTCCTTAGATAGGGTCGAGTCGACCAACCTGGATAGCAGTTGCTGACCTTTTTCACTCAGGTGTCTCGCATGTCATCTTGGATTGCTAGAGTTATCATTCCTATACGAACCGGACCGCTTTTACGTACCTGATAATCCTATATTTATACCGTCAAGATGGCTGTAAGTCCCACAGATGTCTCTTCGTTATCACATATATTTTTTTCTGGTGGGGCAACATTGCCATTAGTCATGGAAATACTAATTTGGATGCCATGAATAGACTGTGAATATCAGACGGGATGTCACCGACCCCTTTTACCGTTACAAAATGGAGAAGCTCCAATCTAAGGTACATAACCTCCTTCGTGTCTGTCAGCTGCCCTGTATGGAACATTAATAACTAATAAAAAAATACAGATTGAGGGTAAAGGTAACGGTATCAAGAGCGTCATTGTCAACCTCCCGAGCGTTGCCAACTCCTTGGCTCGCCCTCCTATCTATGTCGTCAAGTACTTCGGGTTCGAACTCGGTGCTCAGACCAACACCGGTGACCATGACCGCTGGATAATAAACGGCGCTCACGAGGCCACTAAGCTTCAGGAATTGCTTGATGGTTTCATCACCAAGTTCGTCCTCTGCAAGGAATGCCAAAATCCCGAAACCGATCTTTCCATCAGCAAGGATCAGAACATCATTCGGAACTGCAAGGCCTGTGGTCAACGCACTAAGGTCGATCCACGCCTCAAGCTTTCCGGTTATATCCTGAAGAACCCACCACAGAAGGACAAGAAGGAGAAGAAGGATAAGAAAGAGAAGAAGAAGGCTAAGGCCAATGGCGAGGAAAACAAGGAGGGTAGTAACTCCGAGGAAGAAGCCGGCAAGAACGGGAATGGTCATGTCGTCCCAACCTCCAACCTCGATCAGTATAACGCCGAAGCTGGGTCTGATGACGAGTTTACGCGTGTCATCAACGACGCTGCCAAGGATATCAGCGCTGGCGATGGTGCCGATGCCTTCACCATTGATACTTCCGAGAAGGCCATGAAGGAACGTCAGAAGAATGAGCTCACCAGTGCCGTCGAGAAATTGACGATGGGTGGGAACGACGAAGACGAGGAAGAAGATGGTGGGAATGGCCCTTATGACCAATTCGCCGCTTGGTTCGATGAACAAGCCAAGGAGCTTGGTGGCGTCGCCAAAGTCGACGATATCGAGATCTACAAGAAGCTTTCGGAGCTTGGTCTTGACCGCAAGCATAAGACACTCCAAGTTCTCGCGCAGACCCTCTTCGACGAAAATGTCGCCAAGCAGATTGGACCAAGGGCCGGGTTACTCAAGAAGCTCGTCGCTAGCGACCGTCATGAGAAAGCCTTCATGGGTGGAATTGAACGTTTGGTTGGAAAGCAATACCCCAAGTTGATTTCTACTATGCCAAACATCCTCCTCCCAATCTATGACAAAGAGATTATTAGCGAGGATGCTATCCTCAAGTGGGGCAGCAAGGCCAACAAGCGATATGTTGACACTGCCACCAGCAAGAAGGTTAAGGCCGCCTCAGAGCCTTTCTTGACCTGGCTCCAAGAAGCAGACGAGGATGATAGTGATGAGGAAGAGGAAGACGACGAGTAAAGAATAAACTTTTGAAAGTAAGATTGACTCTGGGATTGGGGTTGAATCCATTTTCCGAAGGACACGAACCAGATTGACAGTATTTTGTTTCTTCTTGTATCTTTATCCAACGATCCTTACCGCAACGTTTGTTTTGCTGTAATATTCTTCTAGGTCATGGTTTTCTGCGGTGACCTCGGTGCCTTTCTGATAACTCTGATTGCTGCATCGACCCTTCCTCTTTAAATGATTCTTACCATGTATGGAAATTACTCACTTTACTATTCCACTCGTTAAACGTATAACCGCGAATAAAACTTTTTTGAATTAACTAGTTACTTAAATACTCTAAATTTAAATGAAAATGCCATAACCATCTAAGCTAATCTTTCCATAGTACAAATGCATGTATGCATGCAAAAAAAAACCTAATCAACTACTTGCCTCCGCCGCTTGCGAGAACCACTGGCGTAATGCTGTCGAAAGCATTCCCGGAAGATCCTCAATCCGCCGAATTATTAGGTAATAGTTAAATGGGAAGGTGTCCATGTATCTCTTAACCTGCAGCTTCGGCCCCTTTCCGTCTCCTTGGTCTGTAAACGTAGCTTCTTTCATATCCAAGATGGAAGAAGAACCTTTGGATGTCGTATTTGTATCCCCGCTAATCGCACCGCTAGTAGCATCGATAATCACAAATATCAAGACAATCTTTTCGAAGTGTGCTAGTCTGACTAGTCGCTGAATCTCCTGATGGTCCTCGCAGATACCGTCCGAGATAATGAGTTCTAATTGCCATAGATCGGATTGTGAATTTGTTTGTCTTGCTTCACGGAATAGTCTGATGGATGTATCAACGAGTGATCTCATATTTGTCTTTGTCTGTCCAAAGGTCAATCCTGCGAAGACGTTGGCACCGGCTTGTGCTGTAAACGGTTGTTCGAAAGGATGAACAAGTTTTGTGGATTCTCCGAATGAAACCATGGATATCTGTCCGACTTCTAGGTGTGACAAAGCTCTAGCGACTAGGGCAATTGACTCGAATGTAAGTTCTATACATCGACTTTCGGACATTGACTTTGAATCATCAAGTGCGATCATGACTTGGTATTGGCGTTTTGAGGGTTTAGTACGACGCATCCAAATCTTGTCCTTTTTGTAATCTGAGGCGATGTAAGGTATTATTCGTTTCATGTTGAGCCTCTTTCCTGTGCGGTAATCACCTCGGAGTTTGGTGGATAACGTGGGTTCGAGGATTAAACGGAGTTGCTCGGTGAGACTGAGGGAGAGGACTCTAGTTTTGTTTTCGTAGAGTTTCCAGAGCGAGTGGGCCTCCTCGTTATAGGTTGACAATGTGGAAGAAGGCTCTAGGGATTTGGGGTTTTCGGCGGCTTCGTCATCATCTAATTCCATATCGATATCTAGTGGTTCCGCATTTTCGTTCTTAGAGCCGCCAACGAGACGAGGTGCATCGACCTCCATGGCAGCATCGGGGTCTTCCTTCGAATTTGAAGCAGCATTGGGTGCTGTATCGTCGGTTTCTTGGGGTCCTTCTTGGAATGCTCCTTGTTCTTCGACCGGTTTACCGTCTGTTCCCTCGACATTGCTATTGTCCGTAACTTCCTCGCCACCCTCCCCGGTCGGCTCGGTTTGATCGGGAGCTGAATCTATAACCATCGACTCATCTATTGCATGCGCTTCTTCGGTTGCTGCGGCACCCAATGCTTGAGTTGATGGTTTTTTATCGTCCTCGCCGACGTGCTCAAACTGGGATTGCTTTTGTTCCTACAAAACCAATATTAGAAAGTGTTATGGCTTGGAAAATTGTAAATAAGTTAGCTTACCTCTAGATTTTGAACATCATCCTTTGGTCCTTGGCTTGTCTCTGAGTCCAAAATCTCCATTGGAGTACGGTGGACTTTTTCTAACAAGTCTCCCAGTTTCTTCAATCCGTTTTCTATCCGTTGCTCGTTCGGTTGCATTTCATTTTGACCTTGTCCTGGACGGTATTCGGCTTTTCCAGAATCCCCTTTACCCTCGACGGCGTTAGAAGCGGAATTGTCTTGGCCTGTATCATTCTGATTGTCTATTTCCATATTCTCTTGAGCCGAAGTTGGATCTAGATCATTATCGGTGTCATCAGATGATTTTGCTGCCGCGGCCTTTGCGTTAGGTGGGACAGTGGAGCCATTCTGCGCGTCCTCAATAGAGTCCTCAGTAGGCTGCTGGAGCGAGTCCTCCCCTTCCTCGTCGGCATCTTTCTCTTTCTCTTTCTCTTCACCCTCTGATTCCGCTGCTTCATCCAATTCGTCCGCTATTTTTGCATCATAGTCGCCCATTTCCTCGTCTTCTTCATCATCCGAGTTCTGGCGTTCAAGCTCTGTCTTGTCAAAAGGCTTATCGAGTGGATCTTCTTCTCCATCCTCGCCTTCAGAAAGATCGCCTTCTTCCTCGCCATCTTCTTGGTCCATCTCGTCAAGATTGAAGTCGTCTGATATGTCAAGTCTTTCAACTTCCGGAATGTGTTCGTTGATATTGTCCGAGTTTTTGTTTTCAACGGCATCGGATTCATCTTCTGCTTCTGCTTCTGCTTCTGAATTGGCGTCGGCATCGTCATCGAGTTCCATTTCTTTATTCTCAAGATTTTTGGCATCTTTCTGCGGCTTCTCATCCTTCTTTGACTTTTCCTGATTAGAAGTCGCATTTTCTTCCTGTTTCCCGTCGCCACCTGAATCGACCTCTTCTTTAGGTTCTTCCGCCGGGTTGTCCCAGAAGTCTTTATCAAGAGAGTCAAGCCCATGACTATCATCAACCTTGCCCATTTCATCCGTAGCATCCTCCTCCTCACCCTCTTCACCATCACCCTCCTCATCAGACTTCTCATCCCCGGATTCTGATAATCCGTCGATATCATCGTTCTCAACAGCATTTTCCTGAGCATCGTACTCCTTTGGCTTTCCTTCTTCTTTCTGATTAGCAAGCTCTGATAGATCCTCGTCTGGCGCAATATCGTTGCTGATGTCCTCTTCTCCTTCTCCATCGCCGAGACCAGTGCCGCTTTCGACCTGACCGGGTCCACCGGCTTCTGCAGAACCATCGGATGGAGCACAGAACCCACTTGTTCCAATACTTATCACGAAGTTGGAGAGAATATGTGTAAGTCTGCAAAGACCTCTATGGAAATCAAGACGCTGTAGGAGCTCTTGTCGGCAGATGCTCTCATACTCGATGATGATTGGTGACATTAAACGCAAAAGTGAACGAAGAGCAACTGGGTTCTCCGTCATTGCCTCGCGTAGTTTTGGGGCAAGAGCTTCTAATTGGTTGGCAATTGCGGCGGAGCTAGATGAAGCTCTTGAGGCGAGAAGTTTCTCATGTTCGAAAAGAACAATTTTGTCTGAGCCACCAACCTTCTTTGCTAGGGTTTCATCGATCGCCTCTGGCTGTAATTGTGCAAGGATCATATCACATAGGTTCCGAATTTCATTGTCAGCAGAGGTAATAGCGTTTTCACTCGGATGCTTGGGCACGCCGTTCCCATTTGCTATAGGAGTCTGCTCGTTGGTCGGAATCCAAGGTTGGAGATAGTTGACGATATGCCGTAACTTGGCATTTGAATTTCCGAAGGCGATGAGTTCGGCTTGCATTCCCCTGAACCCATCAATTATTTCTCTGGTGATATCATTCTGCCGTGGCATGGTGATACTCGAAAAGGTCTTCGGACAAGCAGCAAATGATTGCGATGATTCTAAAGTCCATTTCTCCCACTTTGAAAGCATTCCTTGAAGCTCGCCGTATTGGTCTCCGGGGACAAACTTGGCTTCGGCTTCAACGACCTTTAAGGCAAACTGGATATTCGCTTGAATCCAGCCGAGATTTTGAGAAAGAGCTTTGGGGTCTGATAGAGCATGTGCAGTAACTAGGCCCGAGGAAGTAGTACCGTTGTCATTACAGAGAACTAGTAGGTACCCTATGAGCTCTTCCAAACGATGGAAAGCCATTAGGTGCGATGCAAGAGTCTTTCTCTGATTTACCACCATAGAAAGGCCGTGTTCAAAATACTTGGCTCCCCGAACAAAGTCAGGGACTGGCACATCGGCGGGTAGGTTCATCATAACACCTCTAGTCTTTGATAGATTATCAAGGGTCGCAACAAGGATGTCATCAACCTCCCCAACCCTCGTTTGGAAAGATTTCCCTTTGAATTCCGGGGCCAACCCAAGGATTTGTTCCGTAGACGACTGTCCCGCAAGTTCTTTCTGACTAAGGTTTGACTTGAACCCCATCTGGCGAAGAGATTTGAGAGCTTCGCTGACGGCTTTGCGTTTAGCGTCTTGGAGTCTCCGAATTTCGACTGTATTCTCTTTCGTTAGCTTCGATGGAGTAGCATCACGAAGTTCTTGGGCACGTTGTAGAATATGATCTGAGAACTGGTCGACGAGAGTGAATGCAGATTGGGTGGGTGCTATGGAGCTATAAATTTGTTGCATTTTGGTCACCGTCGATGTGATGTTGGAATGTCTTGCAGGTCGTGACTCCCAGTTAGTTATAGAAGTCGCACAAAGGGTCCTATCGGCGTCTGATGCCTGCTCAAAGAGACGAGGGGATGTCATTAGTGGGGAAATTTCGAGTTTGCTCAAGTCAGCCACCTTGGCTATTGTGGAAACGGAAGTAGAGAGGACGGCTCTATATTTCTTGACAACTTTGTAAAGCTGGTAATGAGACCTTCGGGTCGATTCTTTCAAAGCATTGATATTCGTATCCTTCCAGGATGCTAACAGAATTACTTCTCTCATATCCTTTTCAAGTTTGGTTCTCTCTGTAGAAGTATGCTCTAAGGCAGGTTTGAGGTATTGGAGATGAAGTTGGTGGACGTTATGGACAGTACTTTTGAGGGCTTGAGCGTGACCCGAGGGACTGTAATCGAGTTGTCTTGCGACTGCCTTGATTAGATTCAACCGACTTTGGAACTCTCCGATGCTCGACTGTCTTAGAAAAGTACTCAAAGTTTCTGCAAGAGAAATTCGGATAGTTGAGATATCGTCTTCCTCGACATCAACTGCTGTCTTGATGGCTTTGTAGATATGGAACCACCAGGTCGACGCTCGGTTTCGAGAAGAAGTTTCTTCCTGGGCGAACAAACTAGACCAAGTCTGCAACTCTAGTTTTCTCCAGCTAACGATTAGGTTGGTCAAATTATCTTGATGGGAGGCCAAGGAATATTCCTTGCTGGCCACTTGTTCCCACTGATGAAGTGCCGCGTGTAATCCTTCTAACTTCGCTAGAACGCTGTTAACTGGTGTTTTCAGCGGGAGTCCCAAAGTTTCCACGGTTCTATCGTTGACGTCTCTTAAAATGTCGTTCTCAGGCCAAAGAGCTATTAGATCTGCAATTTTCGCTTTTATTCCAGTAAGAAGCTCAACAACAGTTCTGACTTCTGTGGGGTTCTCGTCTTTATAAAAATTGAATGAATTTTTAGACGATCGGTTCAGCCAGGTTTCGGCATCCGAGATGTCAAGTAACATAGAAGGAACAAAGCTCTCCATCTCCCCTGGGGCGATGTAAATGCCCTCTTCAGATTTTTTCAACTGGGTTCCGAAATCTCGCTGGAGGGAGGCAATTTCAATCCCGTCCGCCAAAGTGCCGACGAATATGGCTGCGTGTAGTTCAGAAACTTGACTAGCTAGGGCCTGGACATCCAAGTTATTCTTCGGCTTTGGTGCATCCGTCTTTGGACTGCCTTCAGAGAACATTTCCATAACGCCAGCTTCATCGTCATCAGGGTCAACGACTTCGAGCCCCTTGAAGTGGTACATCTTGGTGGCTTCCTCTCTTTCCCTTGCATCATCACGCTCCTTCCTCTCCCAGAGTTTTAGGATACGAGCGAAAGTATTGTCAAGAAGCCTAAACTCTGCATCAGTGAAGGATGTCAAGCCTTCGACCTTGGCTCTAAGAGCTAAAGCGCGAAGCGATCGAAGCTCTGGTTCACTTGATTTTGAGGTTCTGGTTCCCATCTTCTCAGAAATAGCCGTTGGGGAGAGAGTACCCGGTGTAAAGATATATTTTGAACCACTTGTCCTCGAAGTATCAGCCTCACAGGCAATGGTAATTCCAAACTCGAGCGCTGAAACGAATTCCGCCACAATAACGGTTATATCTTCGAAAGCGTCGTCTTGAATCGCCAGCTGTTGGAGGATTTGTCTGACATTTTCCCTGATGGCCTGACCCGCCGCAACTACATCCGAGTTACCTGAAGCGAGGTTTTGGACAAATCTTTGAACCTGTTGCCCGTTGATAAGAGCAACAGTTCGTTGAAGAAGATGGCGTAGCGGCTCAAAGTTTGTTTGTTGAGAACGTTGAAACAATGAAATTCCGGTATCCCAAGTTACGGCTTCGATTTTTTGCTGTAGACGTCTCGTCCGTGCGTTATCGCGGGATCCATTTAATATCTCTGTCACTACTTCAAGACTTGAGAGTTCAGCTTGAAGGCTCTGTTGTCTATGCTGGAAAAGCTGGAAGTTCAAGCGTTCTTGTAGCGCAGGGTCATAAGGATGCGCTGGGACGAGAAGTTTAAGGCACCCAATGGCGTATTGGATCCATGCTAGGCCACGATTTATCCTTTCAGTCCCATCTTTCTGCTCTGTTTGAAGCAATGCCCTAAGTGATGGAATCAAAAAATTCGAGATTATGATAGTCCATCTTTCATCTGATCCTTGCTTTCCAGATTCAAGAAGTCTTAGGAGGGACTCGGGTGATTTGAGATCACTGGATAACAATGAAACCCCGGTACCTGAGAACAAGTCTTGGTGACATTTGCAGATCTATTTCTAGTTAGTCTTATATAGTCCCGAGATTCTTGAGGTTAAATTTGTTGTCAGCTTACGGAAGAAATATTTTCAAGGAGTAGATTATCAAACTCCCTCCAGTATTCGGTAGTATTGTTTACTATTGTCAAAACATATTGTTTTCCGAGTGTTTGGAGATCTGATTGGATTGTACTGTAGCCTCCAATATCCGTCGCTTGAACATGGTCGCTATTGGAAAATTAGTATTTTTTTTCCTATTCGGGAAGAAATGGAATTGACTAACCTAGTCAGCAGAATGTTCTTAACGAATGAGCCATAATATTCGTCTGAGGCGAGTGACCTCTTCAAATCGAGCATATCGGTATGAGTTGTCAACCCGAAGATAGTGTTAAACCTGAGATTTTGTGGTGTGTCTTCGAGTTTCTAGTTAGCGCCTATAAGCTCTTGCTAAAAGATCTCGAGTGTCTTACTATTCAAACCCAAATATCCCAAAAGCCCAGACAATTTCTGCGTCGGGTAGCCGGAGTAGTAGCTCAAGGCTATGATGTCCTCGGTCTGGTAACAATTAGTAAGAAAGGATTCTCTACATGGCACCAAAAATGATTCGCTCACCTTCAAGTCCGAGCCAGCAGAGTTCATAGTAGCGAGCAGCTGCATTCTCAAAATCATATCAAATCCATCCTGGAAAGAATGAACCGCTGTAACACTTGAGTTGCTGATCAAGCTGACAGCTTCGTCAAACTCAGTTATCGGAAGGTTGTTGGTAGAATCAGAAGTTCGTATCTGTTCAAATGCTTTCATGAAAGATAGCCTCAACTGCAAAATCTGTGCATTTGGCTGAACCATCCCCTGCGAGGCTTCATCAAACCTTTGGGCGACAGCTTTCAGCTGCCTTAAGGAAACCATTCCATTATCCGATTGGGGCATCGACACCCGCAAAGCTTTCCATAACCTTATCCAAGAAAACCCAGAACCTAGGCCATACTCTCTGATCAAGTTTTGGATCGAACGTTGGATTTTGTGCATCGTAGCGTCTGGCCAAACCCCAGAGATAGTATTAAGAAATGCTTTGATTCTGTCAGAGCAAGCTTGGAAGATCAAACCGTCGAGCTCACGACCTTCAAGGATGAAACCCAAGAAAAGTAAAAGTTCATAGAACGGCGTGAGGTTTATACAATTAACTTTCAATAGGATATGGTCGAGGTCTATTTGGCCAAGCCATAACCAGATTGTATGATTCAAGGTTGATAGGAATTCCAACAGTGCAAGGCGAGCTTCTTTGTCAATATTATCTGGCAGTCCATCCTTAGCATGGTTTGCACCACTCGCTGCGCGAAGGCGTCGCTGGTTCTTCAAAATGTCAATTATTTTGATTAGCTGGCTCTGACTCTTAGCAGAGGACAGGGCAACTTCGTAAAGGTCGCTAAGGATGGTTGCGATCTTCTGTGAGCCTACTCGGCGGCAATCTGTCTCTAGAATATGAATGTTGGAGAGAGCATGAAGCGACTATAGAATTATCGTTAGCAATGCACATTGATCCTTTACTGGAATATACTCGCCTCATTCTCAGTGAATTCAAAATCAAGGCTAAGCTTGGTGCAAAGTTGGGTTTTAAACTCAAGCAACAGTTTCCCCACGGACTGATTTTTAACTTCTTGAAAGGTGGCTACCGCTTTTTCCGTGGTCTCGATGAGGGAAACGTTAGATTTGGGTAAGTTTTGACCTAGCCAAGGGGCTATCATGGGAACCAGACGAATAGGAGCCTCTTCGAAAATATGATAGAGCCAAGTACCAAAACGTTCGGGGTCAGTATTAAGCGCGTGTCGAACGAGATAGTCAACCCGAGTAAATGTTCTCGCTGTAGATTGATCAACCAAGTTCAACAACTTGGACTGGTTCAGACTCCAATCTTCGGTATCTTCTTCTACGGAAGGAACAAATATCTCGATTGACCGATTGCGCATGGCCCTTGACAGTTCCCCATTTCGAGGATCCATGGTCAAGAAAAGTCTAAAATCTGGATGAGGAATGATAACTCTACCCCCGCCGTCGGCAGAAGTATGCTCATGGAGAAATAGAGCTCCTTTAGTCTCGAGCAAGGAATTGATACGATCCAGGACGGATGGGTTGCAAAGGTTTGCATTATCCAAAATGACCCAGTGTCCATTTTCAACGGCACGAACCAAAGCACCATCATACCACGCGAATGACACATTGCTCCTCTGGTCCTTTTCCGATAAGACTCTCACCAGCGTCTGAAGATGCTGTTGGATCCTTTCAAGACACTCGGATGGAAAAGAAGCACATGATTCTAAAGTCGTCTGTGCTATGCTGATGATTCCTTCCAAATTTTGGTAGGTCGGTTCCCACCGATGCAAGCTATCTGCCAGCACAAGAGCTGCTTGAGGCACCCCGTTACCAGCGAGACTGCATTCAACGATAAGTGTTTCCAAATCAGAATGAAGTAGTTGCACAACCGTTCTTGCTAATCTAAAGGGGTCCTCTTGTTCATAGCCACCAATAACATCTGATGTTTCCGTGTCGTTATTAAGCGGGATGACTTCAAGATGTGCCCCGACCGACTTTGCTAGAACTTCTACCATGCTCGACTTCCCCGAACCAGGTGCACCGACCAAGAGGCAAGGCCAGCGGTTATTGATTCCATTCAAAATAGTTTCTAAGATGGAAAGTTGACGGGGTAGGAATTCAACGCGGTCAATCTTCTGGGAGTTTCGGGTCTTCCTTCTCTGGCTCAGAGCATTTCCAACTTGGACATTACTCGGAGAAAGTCTGACAAACCCGGCTTGTATGTCAAGATTCAGTTCAGATCCAAAGACCTTTTTGAATATTGCGTTGACTTTCAATACATCCTCCTCACTCCGAAACCTGTGACTGACGATGGCTCTAAAATATTGCTCAAGCGTTTTTCGTGCAGGCAGTGGCGTTTCCCGTGCCGTAATTTCAAGCCATCTTAAGGTATCACGAAGGTTAAACTCCCACGGGGCGCCGGATACACCGAATGATTTGTCTTGGGTAAGTCCCTTAGAGAGCTGACTCGAAAACTCGACAATCTTAGCATAGTCCTCCGCGTCAAAATTCGGGAACGTATGTTGTGAAATGGCCAATAAGTCCTCTTGCTGAAGACTACGGATATAGACGACTGTAAATCTGTTAACAAATGAAGCCGGTAAACCCTTTCGTCCATTTCCTTGGTGGTGTGGGTTCTGCGCTGCGAATAGTCTGAAACCCGGGTGGCAGTGGAAAGTTTTCCCGAGCTCTGGAATGTAGACAGTTTTTCGATGATCAAGACATGAGTTCAAGCCTTCTAGGACTGACTGGGACGCCAGATTCATTTCGTCGAGAAGAACCCATTGCCCAGTTTGCATAGCCTGTAAGAAAGGCGCTTCTCTGAAGACGAAGGTTCCAACGGCACCATTTTCTGCAGGAACATCACTTCCAAATAGATCCATCATATCAGTCTCCTCAGAAAGATTGATTCTGACTAGAGGAATACCAACAACAGCGGCTAATGCTGTAATTAAACTTGTCTTACCGACGCCAGGTGCACCTTCGAGAAGAATTGGTTTAGATAGCTGCATAGCGCGCATGACACGCATTGCATTCAAGCTGGTTGTCGATGCATTAAAATCGAAAGGAACCCTTCCCATGTCCGAAATTGTACGAGGGAGTGCGAAGTCCCCGACTTGGAAAGCTTCAGGTGAGACCTGAACGCTGGTGGCCTCGAGGAAACCCAAGTCGAAATGCTTCCCAAGGAGGGTAGAAAGATGAGAAATGCATTTCCGTCTCTCGAGCTCGACTTGCTCTAGGGGTACTGACAAAAGAGCTGCGGGATTGGAGCCAAGGGTGTCTACATAGACCATAAGAGCACCTTGAAAAACAACAGTCAAAGGCTCACCCTCAACCTTATTGCAGAACTGAATCCAACTAATGATGTCCCTGATAGATACCGATCCGTCTTTACCGACTCGGAAAGTCTGGTTAAACCAAAAGCCAAACTTAACCATCGCTGGCGCATATCCTTTATACGCTGTAACCAATTTGGTTTCGGTGATCTGTAGAACGTCATCAAAGTCATACATCGGCGGGACCCAGATTTCAGTGAAACGATTTCGCAAAGCAGGAGATAGCTCCTTTTTTCCATAGTCGCCACCAGGGTTCATTGTTGCAAAAAACTGGAACTCTGGGTGAGCAGTTATTTTTGCATCTTCATACCCTTTCTCGGCTAAGAAGATTTCTCGCTCGGGTTCAAGAACACTGTTGAGCCTTTCCAAAACACTGTCCTCTGCTAGAGATATTTCATCGAGGAGGAAGAGATCGCCTTTCCTCATTGCGCCAACGAGACTTCCATCCACCCACTCGAAGAGTTGACTCGCTTGAGCGCGTAAGCCGTGAATGTAGTTGAGAACTTCTTGGGGAATGTCCTTTTTAGCCTCCAATTGCAATTGATCGTAGGCTCGAAGTAGCTCTTTCAAATCGCCTTGGATTTGGCTGGGCAAATATGTAGAAAAGAAATTCTGCAGGCTTTGGAGCAATTGCTGTGTAACCTCCGCTCGATTTCTCAAAGGCCGGTAAGCTCCAATAATATCACCAGTTTCAGTGTTCATATGGGCGTTGACAGTCTCAAGATTTTTGCGGAGAGCAAGAGCTAAAAGCTGGCAGACTGTTGTCTTTCCGCAACCAGTTTCACCCACAAGAAGAACAGGTTCATTTTTCACAATAGCTCTTTCAAGTAGCGCGTATAGTCGAGCCATTGCCTTTGTCCAAACAACATCATCTCCTTGACTTCCAAAGTCGGGAGGAGGCCTATTATACAGAATTTCATCTGAAATCTGAACCCGTAGCTTGGTTTCAATGACTTTCTTGACGGCTAATTTTTCGTCTTGATTCCTTACACGCTCGACAAGAAGCATATAGCCATTCTGCGCAAGCTCTTCATTCGTCACAGCATCTCTGTTCGCCCACCTGAACAAATCTCTCAGAGTTGCAAAACTCTGTTTTTGTTCAAAAAGACGGGATGATTGACGGAGGACCGAAAGTTCGTTGTAGACGGTCACGATCCTAGCTGCGAATGAAGGAGCAATTTGTGTTCTCTGTTGGAGAATATCTTGCAATTCATTTTGCGGGATATCGTCAAAGTGCAGTTCGATGAATCGATTTCGGAAAGCTTTAGAAAGAGCTTTACGTCCAGCATAGAGTCCAGGTGGATTTTGGGTAGCGAAGAGCATGAAGTCTTTATGGGGCCGCACAACTTCCTGTGTTTCTGGTATAAGAATTTCTCGATTATCGTCAAGCAAACGATTCAAGGCCTCCAAAACATCGGTAGGCGCAAGGTTCAACTCGTCCAATATCACCCAACATCCCGTCCGCATCGCCTGAATAAGGGCTCCCTCCTGAAACTTTAGAGAGCCGGTAGAATCAGAAACATAGGAGCCAAGATACTCCTGTAAATCAGTATGCTCATGATTATTTATTCGGACGAACTTATGACCAGTCCTGTTGGCTAGAAACTTAATCATACTTGTTTTACCACTCGATGTGGGTCCTTGAATAAGAACGGGATATTTCCGAGTAGCAGCCGCGCGCACAAGATTGAGAAGATTCCTTTCGACATATGGTGTAATAATGTAATTTGGTTGTTCTTGGACCTCAGCGGGCCCTTTCAACATCCAGTAGTGTTTGAATTGTGTATAGTCCCCGTGGGTTGGCATCCTCGGCACTTGTTTTAAGAGACTTCTTGCGTTCGTATGATCCGCGAGCAACCTTTGTTCGATGAGTCTATGGAGTAGATTTTCGGATTCGGTTGCGAGACAGGTGAGAAACGCCATACAGAACCCCTCGTAAAGGGACCTGAGAATACCGTAGACTGGCGCAATTTCAACCACGTACGCTAGTGTACGAGCGAGGGTACGAATGCTGTACACTGGTTTCTGTCCCGCCCCGTCTACAAGTCGATTTTGATCGACCATGGCCCGAATATCGAGATACAAGTCAGTTGTCTTGGATAGAAGTTGTTCAACACCCACGCAATGGCTTTCTAAGTATGCTTTCACAATCGCGAGAACATTTGCTCGTTCACCATCCGGATTGGGGACATAAAATTCGGTAAACCTCGATCTGATACCTTGGGGTAAGTCCCGTTTTCCAACGTCAGTGGCAGGGTTCATACAGCCGAATATGCGGAAGTCTGGGTGAGCGTGTATTCTTTCGACGCCACCCTTCTCAAGTAATAACATAGATCGAGATCCAGCATCATTCATAAGATCGGCGATAGATTCCAAAGTCTCTGGAGCAGCCAAGTTCAACTCGTCTAAAAGGACCCATTCTCCATTACGAACTGCTTTGACGAGAAGGCCTTCGACGAAGTTAAATATAGCTTGCTGGGGCGAACTCTTTAATTGTGTATCGAAAGATGAAACCTGTGCAACAAATGCTTCCCATTCTGCCACAATTGATGCTTGGTTTCTAGGCTCCAACTTTCTCCGCTTTCTAGGGCTCAATATGCCATCCTCTGGATCTTCATCATCCACTGAGACAGCAAGATGTTTCTTCGCCATTTCAATAGCTTTCAGCCAGAACCGAACAACTTTCTTCCACTGTTTATGTAGGACTGCTTGGTCGAATTGATCCAAGAAAGTCAAGTTTTTCTTGGAAGGGAATGTTCTTCGGAATAGAGAATCGAAGCTTGTCGCTATTTCCATGCCTATCCGTGACAAATCCATCGGCTGGAATCCACCCATTAGATCGCTACTTTCGGTTTGCTGCGAGAAGTTGTGAACCGTTAGTTTGACGTTTAGCAGGTTTGCAAGGTGCTGTACAGCAGTCGTTTTTCCAGTTCCCGTTTCTCCGACCAGAAGCACCGGTTCAGCCGTGTTCACGCAGATGGAAACTCGTTCGAGAAGACGTAAGGCGTATTTGTGCATTGCGTATGGCATACTTTGTGGTTTTCCTTTTCGATAGTAATCTCCCTTTGCCTGGGGCCTTTTCGAAATCCTTGATCTTCCAATAGAAACCTGGGTTGTGTCGTTCTGGTAAGTTGGCAGGTAACCTTCCGTCAGGTAAGCTTCACGGGTTAGATCAAGATTGACCCCATGTGCTACGCAGTTGCTGATAATCTTCTCTTGTTTAATGTCCGAGTATTGCCCCGCGAAACAATCCATAGCTTCAATAAATATCATGTCTAGTAGATATTCGGACACAACGCCTGACCTCGAGTCCGCAGGCCTTAATTGCAAATGCAAGTCAATGCGATTGCACCAGTTGAGCAGTTCCCTTAATCCAATTTGCCGGAGGGAAGGTCCACGAAACAGCCTACCCCGAGTAGGTGATGATTGTATAGACCGTACAGAATCATATACTTTCACAAGGGTTGAAGAGAAAGGCGATAGTGAAGGGTAACGGTCATTAATAAAAGCGATAATTTCATACTGGGACGGCTGTTGGATCGACACACGGCGCCACAATCTGATGCCAACGGTGCTCAGATTTGGTGGTAGAGAATCGGCACCATCTCGTAGGCCATCAAAAGTACGAACGGTAGCTATTAGTCGAAAATTCGAGGGAGCGACAATTGTTTCCGCTCGATTCGGGATGAACAAGGTTCTACGCTGCATCAGGGGGATGAGAAGACTGAGAACTTCATTAGGCGCCTGATCTAGATCTTCTATCAAAATCCATCGACCTTCCTTGACAGCAGTAGTCAAAACGCCCGGCTTCCATTTGAAAGAACCAGGTGGCTCTGATGAAACATATGTTCCTAACAGTAGTTTTGTATCGGTCTGCTTGCCCAAATGTATGGATATCAAAGACTTTTCGCTACCAAGCAATTTTGCAATATGGTGAACATAGTGTGTCTTTCCACTGCCTTGTCTGCCTTGTATCAGAACCGGGTCGCCCGTACGGACCGCTATTGCCAACTGACTAAGGTTTTGCAAAGCAGTTGGGGTTTCGACATGGCCTTCCGGATCTCGATCACTCTCTGGAAGACGAAGGAATTGTATTCCAGCTATAGAAACAATCGAGGGAGAAGTATCGGTCGTAGAAATCACTCTTCCGTGAGATGTATTCTCAGCGAAACTGGTTCTGGCTGATTTAAGGGTAGATTGGAGCAGGTCTAATCGGCGAGCCTCATCGGTCCTGTAAATTCCAAAGTGCTATCAGTTAGACGGGATCAAATTACTCTGCTAAACATGAAAACTTTTCCTTACCAAAAAAATCTAAAGTCCACGGAAACATCATCTATCACACCGACAATTGGCTCGGTTCCACAATGCTTAACCAACAGTTCTTCAAACGCGCTATCTGCTATGTTGAGATAGAGAACGGCAATTTGAAGACTTAAATATCTAATAACCACAGAAGAATGTTCAAGTAGCGACCATATATGCTCAAGACGTGCTAAAGGTGAAAAAAGTGAAAAGTTGAACTTTAAGAGCCTCAGGAGGGCCAAGAGAATTGCCTGGATAGATTCGACAGACAAACTAGAAAGATTTTCTGTGAATACCAATGGTAATGATGTTGATTGGTTTTGGTAGAACGATGAGAAATCCTTGGTCCCACTGCCTAGTAGATAATGTTCAGCGTACGGGACCAAATATGGTGCTGTGGGTAAGAGCTCTGCCAGTCTTTGGGCGAACTCCTGGGGAGTTGTGAAGCTGGTCCATCTCGATAGGATATCTGGGAATATAGGTTCGAATGAGGTAAATACTAGAGAAGTCAGTCGGGAATCAAGAGCAATGCGCGATAGAGCGTCGAGATATATTTGGTTGTTTTCGCTCTGCAGGTTGAGAAATAGTTCCGCTGGTACAACTTGTTGAAGCAGAGGAGATTCGGCCAGAGAACGGTCGCCCAAAGTTGTAGACCACATTGTCGAATAGGTGAGCAATAGCCCTGACCATAAATCTACTGTAGTATTGATGTTGTTAGAAAAAACTTGTCATTTTGTGACAAAAATTAGTGTCGAAGTGGGTAAGTTAAGTAAGTTGGTCAGAGAAGTATACTTGTATGCTCTGAGACTAAAAAAAAAAGTTTTTGGAGATGCGACAGGGTGCCAAGACCGCAGACCCACCAGGTGGTGTTCAAGCCCCAGAGCCCTGTACAGAGGGCCGTGTGATATATCGTGTTCCGGTGCTTATCGATAAGACCCCGGGGTTACCGGGGTGATCATCCCCAGATGTTGGTTGGCAGGTTGTCGATGCTTGCCTGGTTACTTAGTAGTTGGTAGCTACTGCATAGCAAGTAGCTCTCAACTCAAAAGGCCGCCTCATCTCCTTCCCCAAACCGAAAGTCGACTCGACGACCGCGCTCGATCAACTTCTCACCGCGATTTCGCTTCCATAATCAAGCTCGTACAAACAGCTCTAATAAGACCATGCCTCCTATAGATCGGAGGATTCCCCAATTCATACCAATTACTCAACCCCCGACATCTCGCCATCCCTGTTAACATACCTACATAAGTGCCCACCGATCTATCTATATCCGCGAAACAAGGGAGAGTGGCCGTTACAATCCACTCCCTCCTACCAGCCCCCAACGTCCGTGACGTATGATACTATTCCGTTTGACCCCCGATTTCAGGGCCTCGATAGACTCGAGTCCCGTATTTGACAAGTAGCAATGTCTCTCCTTTACAATCAAGAGTCCGTGCCCCTATGTGTGCCGCTCTATCGAGAGTTGGATTCTAATTACTGTTTCTCCCTTAGATACGCTATCCATCAAGTACGAACGCGGTTCCTAGCATCTGTCAAAGATAGTGTTGGCGAGCGTCTTATCAATTTGAACCAAAATGTATTCAATGTCCCAGGTTACAAGATCGCAGGTTGGCCTCGGCCCTCAGAGACTGAGAACTATAACCGTCGAGCCTACTCCCCTCCCATCCCCGCCGGCGGGACCACAGATTATTTTGCTGCACTTCCTAGATCAGCTGCCTTAGAGCGTCCAAAGATATTTGACGATGAAGATGAAGCAAAGGCCATGGGGAAAGGTATGGCGGCTGGTAGTCACGGCTCCTTGCGAAATTTCCACCGACAGTCCGATCAACAACGCCCAATTGGCCAAGTCGATGACGATGATAGTTCGGATTTGTCTGATGAATCGGACGTTGATGACGAGGTCGGCAGTCGAACCCAGCATATCAAGTTTCCTAAAATGCCAGTTAGACAGCGCGCTGGAAGCTCTCCTACACATTATGCGAACCATGCGAACCCAAGACTTCTTGTAACCTCACCGGGGAAATCTACTGGCTCCCGAACACGAAGCGGATCTCATGGAATGATGGAATACGAGCGTAGCAGGAAGATTACCGGAACGGATAATGATGCTGTCAACCTTCTTTCACATCGAATCGATGAGGACACCCAGGCCTTTAAACAACTTGCACAACAACTGAGGGCTTCCCCCGCTACATCGTTTCGAAACCAAAATGAAATTGATTTTGATAGTGACGAGGATCTCGAAGGTGATGACGACGAAGACGATGCTTCGACTATTTCGAGCGACTTTGCCGGTGCTGTGACAGCAAACTCGACACTGATGGTTACCAATACAGGAACACCGCCTCCTTTGTTTAACGGCCTACAAATGAACAAACCATCAGCACTTCCTCCTCTCCCCCCACCAAGGCCTATTTCAGTTATCCAACCGGTATCCCTTTTAACACAGCTAATTAAAGCAAACGAAGAGGAGATGCAGCACCCATTGGATGCTTACACCAAATTTTCTGGAAAGGGAGACATGAAAGCCGCTGGGCCTGTCTTACGCCGCTTTGGCCAATCGACCGATTCTTCTGCACCACTAAGATTGAGAGTCTATTGTCCATTCAGCACAGAACGTCTCAAGTTCGTCGAGGTGATCGTAAAACGCTCTATCATAGAGGATGGGATAAAGGTAGAGACTGTTGTAGCCGATACGCTTGGATACACACTCTATAGATACCGCGAAGAAGACCGACAGCCACCACTCACGGAGGAACAGTGTAACGTCAACAAATGGAGCTTGCACATAATGGATGAGCCTGGTGAACCTGACGAAGACTTTCCTCGTAAGCAACCAGACTCACTGTTGATGGGTTAACTCACTAATGTTTTCGACTAGCTCTGGATAGGACACGTGCGATCTCTGCTTACCAACTTGAGGACCTTGTACTCGTTGAAGCATCAGACGAAACATGTAAGTGAATAAAATTTCCTTATCCGCTAACGTTAGAGACTTACAAGTGTGATAGTCGAAGAGAATGAGAGACTTTTCCCGACGCCGAAAGTCGAAACGAAAGTCGAACCAAAAAAACCAACTACACCAGGAAGTACTGCCCCGCCTACCGGACCAAACAGCAGCCCAGTTCCCGCAAAAGCAACCCAAACTCCAACAAAGCCTGCGGATGCACCCCTCGTCATCAATCAATCAGGAACCAGACAAGGCGCCCTTTCCCATCTCAAGATCCACTGCAACACCCCGGAGGTACACGATCAAAGCGTTGTTCTCAGGATCACGAGTGATACATACATTGGGGAAATTCTGGATAGCATTTGCAAGAAAAAGAATATGGATCCCACTCGACATATCTTGAGGCTCCTTGGTACTACAACTGTCGTCCCATTAGATCGGATGGTAAAGGATTTAGAAGGTCGAGGAGAACTCGAACTTGTCGTCAGAGGACCTTTTGATCCTATCATCGATAAAAATGCGTCCCCTGGGCCGGTAAACCAGCAAAGTAAGTTGAGGATTCATGCTTATCGTAGCAGCATCGAGAGACTAAATTATTCATTAGCGGGATCACTGTTTGGAAAAAATGCTGCAAAGAGACACACACTATTATCACAGAGTATCACTGCTCACGATGTTCTATCGTCGGCTGGATACCAAAAGTTCACTGTTTGGAGAAAGATGCCAATGTCATTTATCAGGTACAACTCTAACATATACTCCTTCTAAATCAAGCCTTACTGACATGGCCCGTAGTCGCCACGAGCGTGTATTAGCTATTGATGGAGAATATGTTCATATCATGCCATCAGATCAAAATAAAACGCTTTTTGACTCTCCGAAAACTGTACGTTAGCTGCACCCATCAATAGTCACAGCTTCCACTAATGACCCTCACAGACAAGTATTCATATCAGTTCAATAATTGGCTGCAAACAATCTCGCAAAGCACCCTTGAACTTCAAAATCATTGCTATGAAGTCCAGGGAATGGAAACGGTAAGCGCGTCCCTCTACACTTCTGGTGATTCTCAACTCTAATCACTTGGGTTTTTTTTAGATATGCCTTCGAGGCTATGAGCGCATCTCAAGCTGCGGATATTGTCGAAGCACTAAAGAAACAGATATCAGCCTACAAAATGGACAAAGAGGCCTAGCCTGCTTCTAGTTGTCCTCGGTATGCTGGGAGGCTTTGTCCTACGGGAGATTGTCTAGACGCTATGTTCTACAAGGGTAGAACGCGAGCGGAACCTACGCGGAAGTCAAAGCTTGAGAAACTCAGGACTTTTTTTAGAGTTTTCAAGGCGAGAAGAGGCGATGCTTTGATATAGCATGGTCTCGTAAACTAGACGGCATATAGTATGGGCATTCAAAGATGTCTACGATCCCTAAGATTTCTTTTGTTGGCATTTGATTTGGACTGGGGAACGCAATACTTGAGCTAGCTACTACTTTTGGTTTCTTTTCCCTTCATTTATGTTTCGTGTTAAGTACTAAGCATTTGCGGGTCTATATGTGAGGGGAGTTTGAGGTGTATTTTTCTTTTGAATTTTTGGATCGAGTCATTTGATTGCTTTTGCCTTTAAATTTCTTTGAGTTGGTTCGCATTCTCTCTTTCTTTCTTTCTTTCTTTCTTTCTTTCTCTCTCTTTTTCTTCCGATTTTTTTTTTTTTTTCCACTTTCTAGTTAACTCTGCATTATGTTTCTTACTTGTATATTGGTTTCTTAGAGTGGATTATAACTCATCGCTGGGAGGTACCCTTGGGAATAGTCTAGGTATGTATATACAAGGCGCAGATTTTGAGATGCAATATTGCATGGGAACACGATCTATCGATTTGTTAAGTACATATACGTAGCCGGATAATACGTATTTATGTATACGTCAACCTGCGTCTCGCTCGACGTCTTGGGTTTGATCTCGTGTTCATAGTCTGAAATGGTATATAGGCACATGGACTTTTTTTTTTTGAAAAAAAAAGGGTTGAAAAAAAAGGGAACGCTAAAGCTGGGAAAGAAAAAACGTATAGTTTGGGTATCATGTGGACGCTAAAGATCTGAAGAGAATATCCGCCCGGAATTCAAAAAAAAAAAAAAAAAAAAAAAGAGATGATGATGAAATCCTTATCCTAGTCCAACGCCAGCAAAGAGGGGAAAGAAAGAAAAAAAAAGAAGTGCTAGACTTAAGTAGCGATCGCTTTTGTTCATGGAATCCAGGCGCTAAAATACATTATTCAAGAAAATTAAAGATAAAAGAAGACATAGAGGCATGCGCTATCAATGCCCCGCTAAGTCGTCTGTAAAGACAAAACAGAAAAAGAAGGTCAATAATATGAATCAAGCCTTTGAACCCCTCAGAACCTCAACATGCTTCTCCACTTCCTTCTTCGCATATCCCATCCACCTCGACTTCTCCCATTCACGGATTCTTCCGTCACCTGTGATCTTATTGTACAAAGCTCTCGAAACTGCTTTGTTTATTTCGGCAAATTGGTCGCTTGACATGTCGCCGGCATGGTAGTACGGTGCTAATGCCAAGCGGACGAGCTTTTCAACTTCCTTCTTGTTTGAGAGGGATAAACCGGAGGGCGATGCTGAGTCTTGACGTGGTGGAGGCGATGATGGTTCAGCTGGTGGGCTATGGGGAAGAGTGACTTCCTGAGGCTGTAAGTATTCGTTGGTTGGAGAAGAGGGTGATGACTCCGGTCCTTCTGTTGGCGGTGTTAATGGAGAAGACGGTGGTAGAAAGGTAGGACGATTGCTTGAAATTGGACGGGGAAATTTGAGTCCAGCCATAGTGGATGGCTGTACCTTGTCGATGTCGGCCAAGAGTGTGTCAAGGAGAGTAGGTGAAGATGGTGCAGGGTCTCGAGTGGCAGTGGGTGAATTCGACCCGGCATCTGCGCTTAACCGTCTGGGCTGAATGGTTTCAACCGGGGGCGAGTCGAGATTAGCCAAGGACTGTGGGACAAGTCGCCGGGTCCTTGGCCGTTTGAGTTTCCGCTCTGGGGCCGGCTGGGACGGAGATTCGGGTGGAACATCCTGGGGCTCTACACTGGTTCCATCTTCACGAAGTTTTCTTTCAGCCTGGGGGGAGGATGTTAGCAGCTTGCTAAGCCGCCTCTTCCGCGATGCCGCCACGTTACGTTCGGCTGTGTGATCTTGTGTTTCGTCCATGAGTTCTTCGTCCTCTCCCTCCTCCTCCTCCTCTTCTTCTTCTTCGTGTTCTTCAGGGTGAAGTAAGGCATCCTCGGCTTCTTCAAGCATAGCCCAAGCCTCTTTCTCTTCCGGCGACATTTCTGGTTCCTTCTCGACCAGTGGCAGGCGTTCCAGGATACGAGGAACAGCTTCATTCAAAACCTCTGCAGCCCCCAGCCGTCTAGCAACATCGATTCGTCTATGCCATGCATTTATATCCCGTTCGATGGGCTCAGGCACTCCGTCGTCTTCATTATTTGTGCTGTACTCGACTTCGAGCGCCTCGTATCGGCCACCGACGGTAAGCCAAACTCTTTCCCAGGGATCATAGTTCGGACGTGTACGATTTCTTCTCCCGGTCGGGCGAGAATCATTATTTCGCGATCCGAGCGATGGACGTTCAATCACACAGGGCGGACAGTACCATAACCCCCCGGGAGCTGCCTCGATGCCAAGACAGTAAGTATGATATGGACTACGGCAGTCATCGCAAAAAAGCAGGAGATCTGAATACCCTGACTCATTACAGATGAAGCACTCGTGAGAGAAGCCTCCTCCTACTCCTCCTCTCTCGTTTTCATTAGCTCCGGAGGGAAGGATGTTGTGGTCATTGGTTTCGGAGACTTGGGTCTTGTCGTCGACAACGTAGCTTGATAACGGTTCCCCTATTATTAATAATTGGAATTAGTCAAAGAATTCCCGGTGATATAATAAGGAATTTACTGTAGAAGAAGAAAAGCAAAAACAGGGAAGAAAAAGGACATACCAGTTGGACTTGTAACGAGCTCGACAACATTGAATGCTTTCCGACATATCGGACAACTATTTGCGCGTTCTACCCAAGGTTTGAGGCAGCTGTTGTGCATGAAATGGGAACAAGGGAGGCGTGCCAAGAGAAACTCAGCTAGGTCGTCGAGGTTGTACGAGATTGGGAGGCCATCGGCGCCAGTCCGGGGGAGATTCTTGTCCGGCAGTTCCGCAAGACAGACGATACAAGGGTCCATTATAGAGGATAGGTATCGTCGCTTGGGACATGAGTTTCTATTCGAATGTATTGTTCAAATCGTTGTTATTTTCTTGGACTTGGGGGGTTTTCGAGTAATGGTTTCTTTCGTTTTGTATCTGTCTCTCGGAATGGCGTGGCACTAACGTTCCTGTCAGGTACGGGATGAGTTGCGGGGGGTTTGTGAGTGAACAAGGCCTGAGCGCAGAACAACAACGAGAGATTTCGAGCTTGAAGAAAAAAGAGGTATCGAGAAAGAGACTCAGGCAGAGTCTCCCCGTAGAGAATATTGAGAATTGATACCGGAAGGTGGTTTGAATCCTTTCGATTCTGGCTTGGGAGCTGAAGATGAGGTGAGGTTGAAGGAAGACAGGTTGGGGACCCGGGGTATTTATACTTGGTGAATGGGGAGCCCAAGCGACAGGACAGCGACAGGGTGTTGGACTCCGTAACTTACCTACTTCCCTCCCCCCCAAGAAATGGGTGGTCGCAGCGAAGACGCCAATTTGCTCATCTGACAGCCTTTCGCCATCTTGGGCTTTGAAGGGTCAAACATACATAGCATTCAGGCTACACTACCAGGTACGCATATAGGGTGACTGCAGGGCTTACAGATACAAGATTCTTATCAGTTTATGCACTTGGATAGAACGGAAGAGTATTAGGTATCTGGTATCAGGCATTCTTAATCTTAAGCCTTTCGGCTGAAGCCATCATGGTCACTGATACGGGTTCGAGGGGGGGAACATGTTAACATGCAACCAACACTAGACCATTGCAACTAGCGAGAGTTGGGACGACTAATTTCATATCTGGATCCTGAAGAAAGTGTCTACTATGACGGACCCACTTTGATTCAAACGGAAAGGTAAAGTGAACTAAAAACTGGAGAGAAAGGGAAAAAATAAATTTGCACCTTACGAGTTCCTACAAGTTACGTTATCTTGTTTCCATTTCTGGTCTGGAAAATTCATGGTTCGCAAAGAAGCTATCCCATGTCCATATCATTCAAGGCGAAAAAATGAGGATGACGAAGATGTACACGAAAAATAAGGAAATAATTCGGCGAGTACAGAACACCGATTGTAACAAAGCCATGCCCATTAAACAGAGTGAAAACCTCGTATGAATTCTTCGTCAGAGAGTTGTGGCGGGAGTCGTGGAGATGGATTATGGAGGAATGTGGGCGGGTCTTTTCATTGCAGCAATGAGAAATTGATAATAATTCTATCTGCGGCTTTTCTGAGAGGTCGAGGTGGGTATAGGAAAGAGGTTGGAATCAAGGAAAACGAAAGAGAAAAAATGCAACGCTTAAACTTCAGCAATTTCTCTCAGACGACGGATTGTCGAACGGGAAGCAGCGGCGGCAGGTGTCCTGTTGTAGATGATACATATTAGATGTTTGTTTGCCCGGTATATTTCCCTCTGGAACATCCAACTGGGTCCCATAGGAAACGGTTGTGGTAGGAAGGAGCTGAACGTACGATAGCAGGTAAGCACCGCCAGCGAGCTTCTTTCCGCATCCCTTGCAGTCCCAGATACCAACAGCAGTCCTCTTGACGGTGGTCTTTCCGCAGAAGGCGCATGTGTATTTCGAATGCTGGCTGATTTCCATCTTCTTGACCTGCTTACGCAGCGAAGCACCATATCTGTAAAGTTGAAAGAAATCCCATCAGTATTTCGTTCTTATAATGTCGGTCCCCTATTCCATCTTCTGGTCGTAAAATTGTCGAATCCAGTTTCCTGAAGCCATCCGAAATTTCGTATTCCAAAACAATCACGAGGTGATGATTCCGTACCTAACACCGTATTTACCGGTAGCGCCAACCTCTGTTGAAGAAACCCCAATCGTTAGCATCATCCTCCAGAAAACATCTCCACGAATGAAACCACCGGTGTCCAAAGAATCGTCGACGTACTCTTAGTTCTCTTGGTCATTTTGAATAATGTGTAGTCGGAACGGAATTAGATAATCGGTGTATGTCGGGATGGAAGTTGAAGGTCGACGTCTACTTTGAAGATATCGAGGGGTCTAGATTGTAGGGAAGGTTGAGAAACACAGAGGAATTTCGCTTGGGTTAGCTCACCACACAAATTGGAAAAAAAAGACAGTCAGATCACGTGGGTTTGGCCCTGGGTCTTGGCTGGTGTTTTTTTTTTCTTTGCTCGACAAACGCGTTGTATGAACGCGTTGTGCGACACAACACCGACAACACCGACAACACTGACCACAAGAACAACTCAATTTGGGCACGAGACCAGGTATCAGGTACTCACCTGTGCTCAAATAGACGTAGCCGAGGGGACCGTTAGGACGAACAAGGTCGCCGGATTCAATTCCCTGTCTGAGAACGGCTTTGATACGTTTGTCGTGAATGAGCCCCAGGTATTTACCTTCGTCCTGGAGCTTTTCTTTGACCCAAGTGCTGATAGTCCAACGGCTTCGACCTTCGTCTGCAAGAGATTCTTTGACGAGAGCAAGATATTCCTCTTCAGTAGCAGCTTTCATTATCGATTTAAGTGGCTGAGATCTAGGAATTCAACGATGTTTGACTTGGATACAATGCAATGTTTGACGATGGTCTAGACTTGACTTGGTAGAGCAGGATGATGTAGTCAACTGGGAGGCTTTGTGGAATAGTTGCAGAGGCACCTTCTTAAGTACCCCCTGCTCAGGGGCAATCACACTACCTACTTTGGTAACTACGAGCATTCCGGAACGTAATAGACATTCTTCGCGTCTTAGGTTTTGGGCTGGTTTCCGCCTCCGATGATATAGGATCTATGGCTTCGATTGATTCGACCGCCTTGTTCTTAACCTTTGTCATAAACTATGACTATCGGTGGTCTAGCCGAAGATGCCGGAAGATACTTACTATGTAACCTAGTAGCCGAACAATCGTAGCATACGTACGTACTAAGAACATACGTCAAATTGTACTACAAAGGTGGTCTGGAGCTACAGATCTTAGGGCAAACTCTGGGTATATTCATTTCCTTCCTTGTGTACCCTTCCTGGTATCGATTCTGATTCGAAGACGCGTTGATTGCACCTTCATGGGTTTGCACCCCTCATACACTTGTAAATTGTACTTTATGAACCAGTAATTAGAATATTTGAGCTTTTAATCTCAATTTCAGTGGTCTCTGTTCAGCATGCGGGAATGATTGAGACGTTCAGACTCTCATATAACGTTATATAACGCGATTGATCCTATCGATACCAATGAAATCCACCACTCGCGTTGCCTTTTGTGGTGGTTTTATCGTTCCTGCATTTCATTTCCCATTTCTTCCATTGCCGACACAGTCTCCCCTGTCAGCTTATGTAATCAACATCCATCAAAAAGCCTTGTTACATTTTAAGTGACAACGCACAAGGAAACAATTCTAGCTAGCGTCGCGTCTACCAGGAATCTCCAAAACTAAATACCGGGTATCGTTCCTCAAATCCTCATGCGACGATGGATTCTGCATCGGTAGCGTTACAAACACTACTTGGCTGCCTGCGAGAGCATGGCGCTCTACTTACTCGCGCCGATGTCGAATGGGCGTTTAATTCCGAAAAGAACGTGAAGCAGATCGAGGGGTTTATTCGGCGGTTTTTGGGGAAGGATACGTTGTTGAGTTTGGAAGAAAAGGAAATGTATGTATTTTTTTTTCTTCTCCTTTTTATTTCTGCTAATTGGGCACTAAAGGGGATATTGGCTGATTTGTGATTTTTATGTTTCTGAGGGAAAAACAGATATGATGGCCTTAAATCTACGGATTTGTTGTCATCTACTGTCCCCCCCTTAAGTTCGAGAGCCGCAGACGGTGGGGAGGTTGAGAAAGAGCTTAGAGCCTTAGAATTCCAGAATGAGGTTCTTAGACGGGATATTAGCCGTCTGAGTGAGCTTAAGTCTGGACATCAAGCGAAATTAAAGACCGAGGCGGCATACCAAACAGATTTACTTCAGAGTAGAGAACATCTTCAACGTTCCTATGCATCTGAGAGAGATCAAAATGCTGCTGCTGTATGTTCTCCCCCCGCCCATTCTTTTTCGTTACTAAGTTAAATTGCTAAAATTTAAAATGGGAATACAGATAGACGATCTAGAATCCAATTTCCGCGCTAGTATCTCAGACCTTCAAGGCGCATCCGGGAAACTCGATTTCACGATGTCTGCTATGTCAGAGATCACGCGTAATGACGATAGGTTACTCGCTAGGTTGCAAAGTATTATCTCTGATATCCTCCTCGCTAGTGAGAGGAGTGGCGATGAGGTGATGTCTACTGCGACGGAGTATGCGGAGATGCTGGCTACGCTTGAAGAGCAGATTATAAAAACTAGGGTTGATAGAACTTTTTTGGATTATGTGGCTTCTTACTCCGAAGGGAAACAGAATGAGATGGAAGGGGCGCCATATATTGATCGTGAAGAGTTTGATGAATTGATCGTGGAGGTAGCAGAGGTGGCGGGGATGAGAGCTAAGGAAGGGCTGTTGGAGCCGATTTTGGAACATTTGGTTGCGGAGGGGAAGGGTAGAAAGGGTAGTATGGCGGTTCGGTGCGCCTATGTAAGTTCTCAAAAAGGGGGATTTTGATATGGTGTTTGGAGACTGGTAATGCTAATCGTATCTCTTGTGAGGAAAGATCTTGAATACATTATCTATTCTGGATGCGAGGAATAGAGAAGCTGAAGCAGAGATTTCAGTTAGGAATAACATGCAGTACGTATCCGGACGGATGCAAACACTATTCGAACTATCGATGAGAGATTTCCACGAAGCAGTACAAGCCTATCATCGAAATATTTCATCTCAAGCAAAGACATTACCACTACCCCAACCGCAGCAACCATCGGCCATGGACGAAAAACTAGCATACTTGGAAAGCAAGATATGGAGGTCTATGGGTATCGCTTCGCTAAATCCTGAGGAAGGGTTGGCGAAGGCGATCGAAGGACGCACGACGAAGTTACAGTCGAAAGAGGACCTGTATAAGCAGCTTTGGGAGGCACATTTGAAATATCTGCAAGAAGGGGAGGGAGTTGTGAGCGGTCTTGGGAACTGTGTGGGTGAAGGGGAAGGTGCCGGTGGTGGAAGGTTGGGGGCGGTTGAAGATAGGGTGAAGGGTATTAGTGCTGAAGTTGGACAGATTGCGATGAAGGCTAACGGGAGGGATATGGCAAAGGCGGCAGTTATAAATGGGTTAAAAGAAAAGGAAATGTATGGGGCTTGATGACTTTAAAGCGGTTCTACGATGAGACAGGGTATGATATGGGCTATATGGTAAAATAACGACATAACTCGCAGTCAAAGTTTTGCGACTGGCTGAGCGGGATATATTTGCAAGAACGTATTTATATTACATTAGATTATTAGAAATTTAGCGAAATAACTAGCGACAATGAATGAATTCAAGCGTCTAAGCAAGCAGCCATCCACGATTTCCAGCCGTCGATATTACCACTCTTGACACTTCCGCTCTGGATGGATATTTCCACGCCAAATTCTTTGAGGCCCTCCCAAGTGATTTGGTCGGAGGCTTCATCACCAAGAACTAAATCTAGATCTTCGTCATCATTCTCTCCGGCTCCAGCACCTAAAAGTCCCTTTCTCTTAGTTTCTTTCATCCTACTTAATTCCGTCTGGAGCAAATTGCTAATCTTAGTTGACGGAAGAGCCGTAAACAGATCGTTTTTATTGCAGGCGATTAACAACGGAATAGGTTCCGTGGAGGTGTTAGACTCGGATAAAACCGCATATCTTTTTTGGATAGCTAGGAGAAGTTCATAGAGGTATTCCGTGGTATCCGTAATCCGTGCCTGAGTGGATAGAACCGCAGAGTCGAGGACATAAACTACTCCCATGCATGATTCGGTAGGTTGGATGATTGTGTTTATAGCCGTAGAACGGAGCTTCGGGTGACCTGGCGTGTCTTTTAGGTGGAACGGTTTCGTGGAGCCATCATCTTCGGAGCCGGCGGGCGAGAGGGCTGATGGGGGAAGTTTTACTATCGCTGGGGTAGTGGAGGTTTGAGTCGGGATGAGAGTTTTCTCTTGGAGCTGTTGGGCATGTTAGCTTTGAAATTCTAAGTTATCGAGGCAATGGCAGTAGATAGGAGATATATATAGAGAGAGACGAACGTATAAAAGAAGGCTGGTTTTTCCGGCATCTCGAGGGCCGGCGAGAAGGATGACGGATGAGGGACCAGTTTTTGAGCCTGATGTGAGAAGTTTGCCCAAAATGATTGGGATTATGACGACAGCTAAGAGGGAGATGATGAGGATGGGAAGGGATACTGGGAACCCCAGGATTTCGAACGTCGGAAGAGTAGACATAGTTAAAAAGATCTCTAAAGAAAGTCGCTGGCGACTCTGACTTTGAAGTCTTTGGTGGGACGTTGACGATAGTGGTTTTATAGTAGAAACATGGTCGTGTGTTGGGGGTTAGCGGTGGTTAAGCGTTTGTTGACAAGCCAGCTTGGACAAGGACACTTTGACGGAATTGGAGCTAAGCTAAGAAAGCGCCACAGTTACCCGTTTATTCGCATTGGAAGCTACCAGAGCTATGACTACCCCAGCCCATGCCAGTATGTAAGTTCCCAGGTATGTACCAGGCCCACCCATCCAAGAATACAAATTGATTCGGTAATTTGTATATATAACACGGCATTGTGCTCTCCGAAGATACATCAAAGTTAATGTTAATTGTGTTTAGCAGTATCGATTTACAATCAGAAGGGCATGGGGGGCAGAGTGAATTCATCAAGGCAAGCATGTTATTTTAGTTATGTCGGTTACGTTATAATTACTTGTCTATTCAGGACCAGTGTTCAAATATACATTTTTGAGGATCGAAAAGACAGAAAAGAGAAATGAGAAAAGCCTAGAAAGCCCGATCCCTATGCATATGACTTGAAACGAGGCCAGGGGGGTTATTTCATCTGATGTTTGGAGCTTGTTCCCCCAAAGCTAAAGCCCTGTTCAACGACTCTCTGTCAACTGCTGTTAATAATATTCCTAACTTGAAATAGTAAATCCAAGTAAGTACCTAGGCAGCTATAACATCACACCATGTTAGTCGTGTTATCCTGGATAACATTTTGTTCGCATCCCACGGTTTTGTGACTACAAGGAAGTTGCATTGGCGGCGGATTTTAGGATCTAACTTTATTCTATCACTGCATCAGGCTCATCGAGTGTATACGTGAGCGGGTCCGGTAGCATATCAACGTCATCCAGATTAATCATCCCCAAAGAATGAAAAAAACCAGCAGCATCCATAAAGAACAGGACATCAAGTCCTCTTCGTCTCTCGCACAGCAGCAGCTACTCTCCTAACTTCTATCAATTTCCTGAATACCTGCAAGCGGTAACATAAAGCCTCCCACATCATGTAAACCTTATATTTGCTGTAACGACACGTCCCGCCAAATTTAGAGCACGTCAAGAGTTTGAGTCCGAACTTGATTTCAACTTTATAAATTTACTGGCTGTTAAAGTTATAACGTTATTCCACGTAGAATTTTGGAAAAGGATTTCTTCCATGTCGTTAACTGGATCTTTGTTAAAACTCATTCGTGAAGGCGTGTAATACCTCACTCGTGATACACCTTGGCTATCGAAAACTTCCTTGGCGGGGTCTAGAGCGAGAGGCACGATTTTTGAAGTTTGAGAATCCCAGCCTCGGTAAATTAAATGGCATTTCGGTCTATTTGAATCATCGAATAAAGGTTTCTGCTACGGATTGAGAGCTCGCGATCGATTGTGTGCTTGGTTCAGACCCATTAGATAACTACTTAAGTAGGTACTGAGTGTATGTATACTAACTATAAGTAATAGGTAAGTATATACTTAAGTACTTATATATATATTACATCGCCGAATTCTATCTAATTTCTTACCTAGACGTCTAGACACCTACGAATTCTCACTAAAACGGGGCGTATATATATAATATGTAGAGTTGTATTTAACATTAAGTATATAATTAAGTCTACTGATATTGCGAAGTAATCGTCAGCTAAGGCGGGAAGATCTCGAGAGGTGCCATAAACTTATTCAGATATATAGGTACTTAGACATCTAGCAACCAAGGATTATCGATATCAGCGATCGGCTTTCGAGGCGAATCGAATTACGTGAATTATAAAGCTATCTAACAGTTATTTTAATGCAAACCGTCGTCGACGTCGAGACACCCATAAATTTAAACTTGTTAATTTTGAGGCTTCTGAACGATGTGTTGTTGTTGTGAGGTTTGTACAAGAAGCAAATTTACAGAGCAAAGCGAAGTTCCAGGTTTTAATTGGGACTTGCCAGTCTGATTCGTCGACAGGCATCTGCTCTAGATCTAGCTTCGGAACAATCTCCAGATGAGTTTGGAATACTCCAAGAATGCCCCGGGGTTGTTGGCCAGGTACCTACTAAGTACTTACATGCGCATCTCTCCCGACTCGGTACTCAGGTACACAGGTACACAGCACACTTTGGTGGAAAGCCGGATTGGGAGATCGGACGACATGGAGAGTTCAAATTATACGATATGGTATGATAGCTAGTATAATCCGACGGTAGATCCGACGGGTGCGCGACCTGCAGCTCCACGGATAATTTACGAGTTTGAAGTATATACGACGGGAAAGCACATGTCAAATTATCATGCCTCTGTCTTGGTAGCGTTAGTAACAAGTATGTATGTACGTGTAATGTAATGCCAACAACGATATGAGTACTTATGTAAGTACCTGGTTAAACGAGGTATCCCCGGTCGGTCACCATTGCGAGCTTAAGCTCGAGTTTCTGGATCCTGCGTGTGCACCGCCTGTCTGCCTGTCTGACTTCCGTGTGCGCCTGGGAGCTAGTGGAACCAGTTAAGCTCCGTTAGACTCATCGAGAAGAAATAAAGTAACTATAATGGTATATACGGAGGTCTTGGCTGGTTGCTCTTTTGTATGAACCTCCATTTGTACTTATAAAATATTGATCTGAATCATATTATATTATATCGGTCGGTGACAGTCATGGTCACCAAAGCAATTCAGCTGTCGACTACTACTCTGGTTACTAGATGAAGCTATAGTTACTTACTTTATAGCATCGCTACCTAGGTACCTAGGGAAATACACCTTTTGGCAGGACAGCACAGCTCATGAGTCGGTTGCAATACATACGGTAATGACTGATCGATGCCTCATGGCTTGTCCGGCGAGCTAATTAATTGTCCAGCGAGAGAGGTTTGTCCTTTTCCCATTCTCCCTCTCTCTGCTCCTCTTCTCTCTGTTTTCCAATAATCAGCCAGTCAGTCGCGTTCATTTGCACCAAAGGCCTCGCCTGCTAACCATCCCAGTAATAGAATAGTAGCTCACCCACCAGTGCACCACCAGTGCACCACCACCACCACCACCACTTCCACCCGCCTATCCATCCACCCCATCCACTCTCATCCACCTACTTACTTAAGTACTTACTTACTTAAGTACTTACTTAATAACCTCTTACTGGAGTAATTAAGTACTTACTTACATACTTACTTACTTCTTAGTACTTACAAGCTGGGCACTACCCATCATCATACAGAGACCAGTAAACACCATCCCACCGCAACCAACGGATAACTGCCTTTCGGCATCTCCAGGGAATAAAAAAAAGGTTTCCGTCTTTCCTTGACTGCTGTTACTTCCCGTCCGATAGCATTCCTTACCCACTTACCTATCTTACCTTACCTATTCACTCTTCGAAAACGGGCTGCCGCAGCTCGATCAGCTAGTAGCGTTGTGGGGAATATAGCAAGCAAGCCCGGACGTGCAGCTGTGGTTTCTTTTCGCTGTCAACACACTTTTCCGGAGCCTCGTCTGTCTCGTCCTGTCCCTCCACATCCCACGCTCCTCCAATCCACCTCCAAAAATTATCCTTCTTTCCCTCCCATCCTCCTCAACCACAGACTCTCTCTCATCAACTTCCACGTCGCTTATAGCTATACCATCCCGTCCGCTCTTTCATCCCTAGATCTCACTTCGCGACTAATCTTTCTCTGTCTTTCTCCAGTAGAAAAAAAATCTCCCCCCTACGTCATCTCCCACCTTTTCGCTATCGATAGTCAGCCAGTTAGTTAGTTACTATTAGTTAGCTCTCTTTTCTCTCTTTTCTCTTTCGCACCTCAGAACGTTTTCAAAGGGTCACCACCCTTCAACAATCGCCTGAATCCCGTCGCAAATCTCCCAAAGTTAATTGTATGGAAGGAAATGGACAAAACATCCACCTTGGAATGGCAATCGAGAACCAGGCACCGACGGGACAGCTGAGTTCACCATCTCCAACTTCTGCGACTTCATCGAACACTATCAACATGAACCAAACGGCAATCAACGGAACCCATTTCGACGGGCTTAATAATCCCACCCCCCCACGTCGCCCATCCTACGAATCCGACGACGAGTCCGACCCGGCGAGACCTAGAAAACGCCCTGCAACGTTAGCCACAGTCGAGCTTCTTAGTGCTGAGTGCATGGCTGCTGAAGCGAACAACTTGAGAGAGGACGTAAATATGGCCAACAGTTCACCTACCGTTCCCAACGATACTTCATCCGAAGACACAATGGCCGGCGACGAAATCGAAGAACAACAACAACAAGGTGTGGTTGTTGTTGTAAATACGAGGACGGAAACATCCACAGCTGCAAACGAGTGCGAAAATACAATCGACCCAGACTTACAAGCCGTTCCTAAATCTGACGGTACACATCCATCGCCGGACTCTGAGGATTCCTCACCGACAGCAGGTGGCTCGGATGCCACCGAGGAGGAGTCTTATAAAAATAAAAATTATGTCATATCGAAAGAAAGAGAAGGTCAGAGGGAGCGACGAGAGGTCGTCCATATTTTAGATGACGAAGATGAGGAGATTGACAGTAACATGAATCAGGTAAGTGGCGCTCCTGGCAACTACAGGGAACGGGGCTTTCCAAATTACAGCTTTGCTAATATAACAAAGGCTCCTGAATTTGAGCCCTTTGCGACAGAAATCCTTCCACAGCTGCAACCTCGTACACCTACAGATGCTGCGGGTAGAGCCTTCTTTATTCCTATGTATACAAAAGTTGGCCAGGGTAAGCTGCTCATCCCTTTGGGTTTCCTTATCACAGACCTGTGATTTCGTTCGACCTCTCATACTAATCCTTGATTGATCAGATTTGCAAACCGCACTCGTCGCATTTAGAGAACTTCTCCCATGCATTAGCCTGATAGCAGACTCAGTTAGCGATAACTTTGGGCAAGCATATAATGAAGGGTCCCATGCATGGAAATATGCAGGGCATGTCATGAACAATGCTATGAAAAGAGGGTAATGAGTGCACATCGGTAGTGTTATGGTTAGGCCGTTTTGCTAATCTCTCGACCCTTCTAGTCCGCACCTCGGGATTGCATTCTCAAATCAACCTCTACGAGCTCAACAGATGACCGCCTCGAAAGGAATGTTCCAAACTCTCAAGGCCTTTTTCAAGCTTTGTTTGAGAGTAGTTCAACATGACATAGACAGAATACAGTCCAAAACCCCTCTCCCATACAGGCCGTGCTCGTTGACATATCTTGGCCCCGCCGCAGACCTTTGTCGCCTGCAGCCTTTGGCACTACCCCAACACTACACCGAAGCTTCTCAGGTCATAGCTACTGAGTTTTGGTTTGGCATCATCGATTTGGCTTTAGATGAGAATTATGGATTTGGGCGTTACGGGACATATCTCGACTTAGCGCTAGAGCGATTATCAAAACAACCAGATTTGATAGATCATGTCAAGCAGCTCTTCAGATTACCGACCGCAGTGCTTAAGATGACTGTGGAGATGAACACCTTTGGTGACCCATTCTCGGAAGAGAAAGCTCGGGCCGCCAGGGCCAAAATTAGCAGGCATACATACAATATGAGCCTAATTACGCAAAAGAAGCTAAAAGAATTCATCGGCGACAATTTTTTGGAATCTAGAGAGGATTTCAACTCTCTTGTCGAATATGCTGCTCATCTGCTCAACGAAAGTGTCGCCGTCAATCCAGCTCTCATTGATGATAACTCTGAATTTCGACTAGCTGTTGACTTTGCTTCTTTCCCGCCCGAATACTATGCTTTAATATCGGATGCCTGTTTACGAATGACGATTTACGATCTTGCACTTCGCAAATGCAAGAAGCTAGAGATTAGGCTTCATGCATTAACGACTATTTGTAACGAACTGTTAGAGGTTTGGAAAAAGCGGGCCATGAAGCGGGAAGACCCGCTCCTTCAGTAAGCTGTACCAACTCTCTGTTGTATCGTTGGGATTTGTTAACAAGGGTGCGATAGATGCATATCTCGCTTCATTAAAAACTCGGGACTAGTTGAATACATACTCGGTCCCCACTCACATTTCCAACTTATCCAGAAAGCCGCAAATGTGGTTGGTTTCTTGATAGTCATGGGCGACTTTGATCGACACTTTGTGGAAGTAGTATGGCAACCAATACTGGTTGTCAAAGACCAACGGGAAACCCATGCAACAATTTCCCTACTTCAGGAGCTGTGCCATAATATGACACTTGGCAATCACTATGACTCGTGCACTGCGCTATGCCGAGCTCCGACCAATGCATGGGATGAACCGCTGATGTCCTACTTTGACCGAGTTATCGCCGAAGTCAAGCGGCATGGCCAACAGAACGCTGTTGTGAGTAACTGTATTGACGTAGCTGGTACTGATGGGAAATGACAGCTGACTCCCCGCTTTCCCCTCACTTAGAATTTGGAACTTCCTCCGTATAAGCTTATTATTCAGCTCCTAACGCAGTCTTTTGATATCTTGGTTTCTGACCCCGGTGCTGCCTTCACCAATTTTCTAGCGGCAAAGTTCGATTGGCTGTATGGTCAACTCGGAGACCTGCTGTTATACGGTCCTCAAATCGAGGAAAAGAAGGAGTTGATTACTAAGTGCATCGAGGAGATTGAGAAGGCTACTAGCTATAAGGCTACAAACCTATATATATTAAACGCTGTTTTAGAGAGCTTCCGTAGGTTCTTATCGCTCTGACGATATCTGCAATGCGTTACTGATCACTAGTCAATTAGCTTCTCACACCGCCCGCCTCGAAGATGGGTCGACCGTATCGATCGCCCAAGAAATCGCTGATATTGACCTTGTCGGTCTTCTTGTTAGGCAAACGGTCCTCTGTGTCGAAGGCCAGGTCAACTTTGAAAATCTCTACCAAGACTTGCATCCAATATTCAAGCTCCTGCGACTCGCCATGCTCCATACTCCCGAGTTGATACAAGACCATCAGGGTTCGCAGCTTTGGCTAGTTCTTTGCGGCGAAGGCTCTCGTGATCCCCGTGTCCGGAACTGTTCATTTGGATTCTTCAGCGATTTTCTTTCTCAGCCTACTAGCTTAGAGGCAGCAGAGGTAGTAAAATATTTTCCCTAGTATTCCGTTATGGGCCCTCGCTAACAGTGACAACAGACGAATACTTTCATGCGCGCGATATTTAGGGATTATTTCCCCGCCTTACAGCCGTGCCTTTTCGTTCCATCATGTTTAGAGTTTTGCAAAAACGCTGTTCTGTATTTCAACCAAGGCCTAGACGTACGTTGGATCCTCTGAAAATAAAATTAAAAATTAGCCGAGATCACTGCTAATAGAGGAGTTTATAGATCAATGAGGACTTCGAGTTCTTAAAAATCGATGGGATTAACCAAGTGTGGCGGATAATCACAACAGCTCCGCAAGATGACGTTGCAATTGAAGCAATTAACTATTTGGTCAACTTTTTTGCAGATGTGAGTTCCTTTGCCGCCATGCTCTCCGCGGTGCTAAGCTGATGTATCTTTTAGTATCGCACAAACTATGCCGGTAATAATCTACTAACGAAGGTTAATTGCGACCTTGTCAACCATTCTATCAAAGAGCTGTGTGAGGCAGCATCATTTCTAGGAGAGAGTGGACCGGAATCTTCTGTTCCTGAAGGCTCAGCTGCATTGAAGTTTCGGCGGTCTCTCGTTGTGCTTCAGAATCTCCTAGAAAGCACGCCTGCCAATTCCAACATCACACAGAAACCTGAGAGTTTTGAGTATCCGGGGTTAGATGATGAGATTTGTGAGACTCTTACCATTCAGTTCCAAGGTCATGCTCCGAAGTATAACGGCTCGGTTAGTATTTCTTCCCGCATTGAAACTATCCTAGCCCACTAATTCGGAATACTAGAAATGCGAAATCACGGTTCCTGCCACTTTGACGGGGAAAGAGTTCTATAATCATCTAGGGCTCATCACAGGCTTCCAAGCCTACAGATTGATTTATGCAGGAAAAGAACTATTTTGGACCGAAACAGAAAGCACGTTGTCGGAGCTCCATGTTCCAAACAGGTGCTCGATGATGCTGCACAGTCGGACGACGCCAATTAATTTGTCGGGTCTGACGACGAATGAGGCCGTACGAACAGAGGTTCAGAAGCACTTTGCAGATCTTCATCAGCTCTTAACACTGCCGGACGATTATAGCGGGAAGGTATGGTCGACTACTTTTCTAGTATATAATCAAGCTGACATTGTTATAGATTTGGCGTCTCGTTGGCCGGTTTAATCCCCCAATTGATAGGTATCCTGAGACGAAGGAGAGCCTCTTGGCATCCCCGATTGAGTCCGCCACACACCATCCCTTCAAGCTGCTCTATGATCTTGCCATAATCAGAACCGTAGTCGAACATGCTACCGTTGGATTGCTGGACTCTGTAGAAGTGTATGCTCTATCGGAATGGGTGGCTAAAACTTTGCTATCTTTTGATGTTCCTGGCATCCGAGCCTCGCAATCTCATACCGAAGTCGTTATAGCACTCTTAGACTGTCTCTACCCTTTGATATCTCGTAAGTTTGGTTCCTTCAACTACAGCTTAAAGCCGCTTGTTAACAAATCATAGATGCCTCTGGAACAATTTCTTCTCCGGGAGCTGCTTACGATGCTCCAATTCTGATATCATTCTTGCTTTCACTGCTGAATGAGTTTCAGGGACTAATTACGTCTGAGGCTGGGAAGGTTGGCGTTAAGGCATTTAGATCAGTCCTCTCGCTTGCTATCCAGAATCCCAATGGGCTTGAAATAATCCTGGATAATGGCCAATTCCCCGCTTCTCTCAAATCATTCTTGCTGGAAGATATCCGCGAGGATCTGCGGAAGGATATTTGTGCCGCTGTCACCAATGCTAGCCATGATGCCTTTGTCGCAATTCCCGCGGGCCAGGACTCAACTGAAGGCATATCCACAGAGGCTGTCAAAGTCGCCTTGTACATTTGGAAGAGTCTCTACAACCTCATTCCACATACATTGAACGCCGTATCCCAGAGCCTCGAAACTTTCCACGCCACCCAAGAGGTTTTCGTCTTGATATCTAGTTACGAACAATTTGACACGCCGATCCCTAAATTCTTTTCGGACTGGTGCGATTTGCTCCTGGAACATAGTTGTCAGGAATCCATCGATGTTCTTCTTCAAGATAACGTCATATTCGGACTTTCAAGTCTTTTGACCGCTTGTATCAAGATTTCGGATAATGGTTATGATTCTTCGTGGACAACTAAACCGTGAGTGCTTATGGTCACCTCCCCCACAAAGTTTTTAAACATTACTGACACATTCCATGTATAGTCAACTAGGGATACTTCTTCAAGAGCGTTTCTTATTCCCACAACTTACTAGTGAAAGGGATGAGGAGGCAATGGATCTAGGCGACGCGAATACGGCCATTGTTTTGACAACTGAATCACGTAGTCTTCTAAACCAGTTATCGACGATGGTACTACAAACCCCCGAAGATATGGATGCGCTAGTCAGGTTTCTTAAGGAAATTCTCACCGAAGGTATGACCTCATCCCCATTTACTTCATACCCCTATCATGTTACTGAAATCAACATCACCTAGCTGCGCCTGGGCTCCCGACAATGTTCAGCGTCGATCGCAGCCGATGGCTTCGCTCCGAAGCTGGGCACGTAGGGCTAAAGAATTTGTCGAACACCTGCTATCTCAACTCGCTGTTGACACAACTTTTCATGAACCTCCCATTTCGAGAATTTATCCTGAATGCGGATTCTAACTCAGAGACTTTCAACCCACTCGAAACTCTCAAAACGATTTTTGCGAACCTCCAGAATTCATGGCAGAGAGCTTTCGAACCCAAGGATTTCGTTGCTACGATTCGTGATTATGATGGAGAGCTCATTGACGTTGGCATTCAGATGGACGTGGAGGAGTTTTATAACCTTCTTTGCGACAGAATCGAAAGTCAAATCGACTCCCCGGATTCTAAAAAAGACTTTCGAGGTTTCTTCGGTGGCACGTTTGTTCAACAGGTTAAATCAATGGAGTGCGAGCACGTTTCGGAACGAGAGGAGTCGTTTTCCGCAATTCAATGCGATATCAAGGGAAAGAAAAACCTTCAGGAATCCTTAAAGGCTTTTGTTGAAGGCGAAACCTTAAATGGCGGTAAGTAGCTTCTTCCTTTTGATATTAGTTGAGCCAAGCTGATACTAGTAATATAGACAATAAATACTCCTGTACGAATTGCAATAAGCACGTTGATGCTGTTAAAAGGTAAAAAACCCAGAGAAACATGCTTGATTCTCCAGTTTCCTTTTTTCTTCGTTGTAGCTAACATCTTGGTTAGAACATGCCTCAAACAGATCCCAAATCAAGTCATCTTCCATCTCAAAAGATTTGAATTTGACTTGAGGACAATGAATCGAAGCAAGATCAATGATGTTTTCGAATTCCCTACTAGAATCGACCTGCACCCATTTTCGATAGAAGCGATCAATGGTACACAGCAAGGAGATGCTATAAAGGATGAATTCGAATTAGTCGGCGTTCTTGTTCATAGTGGCACTGCGGAAACTGGACATTACTATTCCTACATCAAGGACAGAGAGGGCAAGACTATCGAAGGGGTACCTATGTGGTTCGAATTTAACGACGCTGATGTGTCCTTATTCGATCCTTCTACTATCCCGTACAACTGTTTTGGGGGTACTGATACAATACCATCTAAGGACGGACTGCTTCCACACTCTTTCATGAAGCCATATAGTGCCTATATGCTTTTCTATGAGCGTATAGCGTCACAACCCCAGCAACCCCGTGCGCCGATAGAAGTTGAGCCTGAACTTTATAAGAACATCTTCGAGGAGAACGAGAACGCCTTGCGACGGTACTGCTTGTTTGATACATGTCACCTGGACTTTGTTTCTGGGCTTATGCACCGCCTACAGGAGCTCAATGGTGGATGTTGCACTGAAGAGCATGACCTTGAGGATAATACGTTGCAGCTAATGCTTGATATATTCAGTCAAATCGCCATCAAGATAAAGGATTGTGAGCAAACTATCGACTTCCTTTCGGCACTGGGAGAAACCATCAAAGGATGCAGTCTCTGCTGTAAGGGTTTACTCTATTGGCTAGAGATTCATCCTGAATATCTCAAAAACACACTCCTCAAATGTGGTACCCCAAGAGTTCGACAGGAATTCGGGAATCTTATCATATTTGCTGCTCAGAATGTCGATAACGGAGGGCCTAAACAGCTCGAGTTTTTCGATTCGATGACCCATGAGTGTAACGAATATTTCGAGGTACTATGCTACCACATGAGGGCATGGGACGACTACTTCGGCTTCCTTAGGAACGTTGCCGAATTGTCGACCGAGATCGCTGTCCAATTCATCAATGCTGGATTCTTGCAAAGATCCCTTGAAATTTTCATGATTGAGTTCCTTCCAAGGGCTACTAAAATGAAATATGGCGCTCTTGCTAGGTTTGTTGATAAGGGTCGGAAGATGCTTCATTCTGGGCTTCTTGAGTTCATTGCTGCTCTCCTAGAGGTTTGCGATCTTCACAACGTGATCGGCGATGGTGATGAAGATGAAGAGGATGACGCCAATCGGGAATATCATGAAGGCTATGGTGTACCTATCAGTCGTATCGAACTAACTACTCTTAGGCATTGCACTAAGAAGAATGGCCTTTATATTCTCTACAAGTCTCTGGACATCACAGCCAGCATCAAAGCGATCAACAAGATTCTGAAAAAGCTGGTTTCCTGCGACCCACAGTTGGCGTTGCTGCCTGATATCGCTAGGGCTCTTCATGCGACAGTCGCTGTCGACCCGGCACATCTTGCCGAGCCCTCATTGCAAGCCATTATCGTGTTCTTAGAGAATGTGAAGCAGGCCGCTGAGGTCCGAGATATGGTTCGACGAATCGCGATGGAGGTCAAAACTATCGGGGCACATGGCGGGGTTGAACACTTGAGCTTCTTCAAGACAGCTTTTGTGACCCGCAATCCGAACTTCAGCCCTGCTTTTATCCCCAACCAGGTCACAGAAAACGCGAAAATTTGGGCACCTCCTTTGCTGACCTACCATGACGAAGCAGTCCGATCTGCGACCCAAGACTTCTTGCTGCGAAATTTTGTGGGCGACATTCCGAACCAAAGCGAGAAAGTGCGAAGTAATCAGAAAGAGTTGCTACGAGATTTTACCGCCCATGCTATCGCTTGGGTTGATGCGAAATTTGCGAAGACTCGACCTCAGATGATACGGGATGAAACCCGACTTGCGAATATTCTACAAATATTAGGGTCTTGTTGCGAAGGCATGGATGATATGGATGAAGATGTAGAACTTAGACTCAAAGTCGAAAGTAAGTTCGGGACCTCAACGTACGATAACACGAGCTGCTTTACTTAACTAACATCATACGTCCAGATATCAGGAATAGCGTCGATCGACTAGTTGTATTAGAAGAGGATGAGCCAAGTGGTATGTCTAGCGAAGCCTACAACGTTAGTAACAACGGTTTTGAATTGGCTTCGCTAACTTCCATTGACACAGATCTCGCCAACTCTGACAGTGCTAGTCTCACACAGGAGATTGACCTCCTTGATAATGACTATAGTAGTAACTGATAGGGTCTTAAGAACTTTTCATTTTCATTCCCTCTCTTTGCTTTCTATAATTTCTAGTTTCTCTTAATCCTTCACCCGGATGATTTGGAGAATGGTTCCTTTTATTTTTCTCTTTACTTTTCCTTTCCTGATTTCAGTATGGTTGAGCTGGCTTCTTTCATGAGCTTTGATGGATTGAGATAATACGCCACTGCTACGAGCGCTATCACTATGGCTGTTACTATTGAATAGATGGCATTGCATTGTAGCTGGAGGGCACACTGCATGGATATGTTATATTAAACCATTGCCTTTTTTCCGCTTTTTTTTCACCCTCTTCACATTCGGTCTTTTTTATCGCGTGTAACAGGGGTTCATTTTTTTAGAAGGCATACGGGATCTGTCAAAATCGGGGGCCATGGTTGGCCATCTCCTTCATTTCCACGTGCATTGTTTTCCTCGTTCTACAGTCATGATTAGCGTTTTTTTTTTCCAAAGTTTTTCTGTGTCGGATATATACGGTTCATTGCAAGTTTTTGCAATTTTAACTGATGAAAATTCGAAATTGATTTGATGCAGGAGTCCTTTTTTTTTCCCTTCCTCTTTTTCTCATTTTTGTTATTTCAGTTTTTAGTATATTTTTTCTCTCAGGCTCAAATGGTATCTACTATAAAAGGGAGAGTTTTAACGTACATATTTCTCTCCCTCTCTCTCTCTTCTTTTTTTTTCCAGATTCACGTATGAATTATTGTATTCACGGGTTTATCATACATATCTGCTTAACTAGGCGCTATGTTTTGGAATTAATAGATCGATCGATTTGTTCAAGTAGATTTTGTGGATTATACATTTTCTCTCTCTCTCTCTCTCTCTTCTAGACCAGTCTATGGTTATAGCTACTACTATACAATTGTGATAGACTCCATGACAAGGTAAACTCTCTGACTTGAGTCTATTATATAATACAAAAAGGTTCCAAAATGAGATACCTTGACTTTTTTTTTTTCAAAAATAAATAATCAAATAAATAAACACCTAGGCGAGTATAGTTGGATAATTCGTTCTATCATTTATAGGGTGGTTTAATGAAGGAATGATATTTTAACTATCCACGTTATCTTCATCCTCAGATTCTATCAGAGCAGTTAGTTGCTCATCTTTGGACTGTTTTTTGTTACTTTGGCCTTGGGTTTTGCGAAGATGAACCTCCTGGACGGATTTCATGCCCTTGGAGGTTAGATATTCGAATTCTGGAGTTTCAAAGTTGTCTATGAAGGAGAGGAAGGCGTTGAAACTGGTGGAGATATATGTCAGTTAAGAAAGTCAAAACAAGAAATAACAAGATAAAAAGAAAAGAAAAGAAAAGAAAGAAAAGAACTTACGTATTCATCTTCTGTTCCTCCATGAAGAGTTTATCGTAGATATTCTTCTGTTTGAATTCTTGAATCTTTTCTTTATGAGCTTCGAAAGAAAGATGGCTTCTATTACATTGATCTGCCTTCTTGTTGTAGGTTTCAAACAGCGGATGGTCGAGTAGTAATCCCAACGCCGGGGCCTTGGGAATAGGTATGACCAGTCTTCCGTAGGCCTCTGTAATCCTTTCGATTGGACATCCATATCTTATCGTCAACATGACCATTCCGACCATCTTTCTGATCTGATGCATCATGAACGATTGGCCATGGACCTTGAGACTAAGCCATTCGGAATCATCGATTATGATTGGGTCGCTGACTTTGAAGGTTTTGATATACCTCTTAGCACTGGCGTCTCTGAATGTCTTTTGGATTGTGAAGTTGTGGAAACTGTGGTTTCCTTCGTAGAGTTCGAAGGCTTTTCGGATGCGTTCTAGACGGGCAGAAGGGATTCTGAAGGAACGTTTTGAGCGGGCGATTATTTGTTTTTGGATTTTGCGGGCGGTGGAGAGGGCTTTTGAGTATTTGTGTGCAGCGGCGGATGTGGAGGTTTCTTGTTCTTGCTCTTGTTCAGCTGTGGAGGAGGTCGGTTCATCTGGGGTGATGTCCATCGGGGTGAGTTCTACCACACCGCCATCTTCGAGTTCTACTACTGATGTTTCTCGTTTTTCAGAAGTATTAGAGGATTTTATGTCTGTTATTTCGTTTACGAGGTTTTGTAGTTGTTCTTCCGCGTCCTCGGCCTTGGAGTTCAAGACCTGTTGGATTACTTCTTCCGAGAAACCCTGTTTCTCGAGTTCGGCCTTGACTTCATCGGCGACCTTCTGCCAGAATCCCAGAGAATCTTCATATCTTTCCCTCCATGCTTCCAAATCGTTTTCTTCCTCCGCTACCTTCGCGACTCGTTTAGACATATAGCTTGTCGGATGCGGGGGTAGGAAACAGTATGTAGGGACGAGGTATTCGTATACCCTAGAATCGCAGAATTGATAACACGAGAATCCATTTGTAGTGGGGATTATATCCCAGACTCTAATTTGAGGGACCAATTGGGCGTTTATGTCTTCTATAACGGTGGGGGATTCGATGATTAGTTTTAGAGAGATGACGTTTCCGGCTGCGTGGACGCCTTTGTCGGTTCTAGCGCAACGGACTAGAGAGGACTTTTTGGGGTCGTCGGAGTTGGCTTTTGAGATTGCGCCGGCGGCTACGAAGGCGGCGAAGAGGTCGCCTTCTATTGTTTTTGTAGGTGGATTTCTGTTTTTTTGCATTTGAATTGTTAGAGAGTGTGGGATTGTGAAGGTGGGATGGTGGGGGTGGTACTACATACAATTGCATGCCTTTATATCCAGTACCGCAATATCCGATCAAAACAGCGACTTTTTTCTTCGGTCTTCTTTCCTCTTTCTCTTCACCTTCGGCCAATTCTTTCCCCAGTCTTGGACCTTCTTCAATTGGTCTTCTAGAACCTTTTTTCCATTTACTCTTTTTGTCTTTTCCGTCCTCTAGAGCTGGATCGACGCCTGTCCTGTCTTTTATAGCTTTCCGTTCCTTCCAGTCTTGTTTCATGGTTCGACGGAATTCGCCACGAGTCATGTTTTTTAGCTTTTTGTCGGGACGGGAGGATGTTGAAGATGCTGAGGAGGCACGACGTTTTCGGTCTGTGTCTTCGGTTGGTGTTTCTGCTGATTCCATGGCTGGTGTGGATGTAGATGTAGATGTGGGTTCTACTACTGCTGGCGGAGCAGCAGCAGGTTCGGCAGCAGCTACAGCTGCAGACGCAGCGCGATCTTGGGATTGTTGATCCATGTAGTCGTTGTAGGCTCTGGGACGGGGGCCGACGAGATCGCAGTAGTAATTCCGGGCGAGGCTTGAAGCTTGAGGAATTCGTAGATGGGAGAGGAAGATGTCTTCGTAGACGATGTCTTTTGGTGGTGGTGATGATGATGATGATGACGATGATGAGTGATGGCGGGGTGTTATGAGTCGGGGACCTCGTTTTGAGGATGCTATTGATGTCGTAGGTGTCGGACGGATACGAGTGGTACTTCTCGCGGTGTTTTGAAGTAGCCGGAAGAGGAACATTCAATGCTCACCAAACCTCGTCTCTTTCTCTTTCTCTTTCTATCCCGATATTGATATCACGATAGTCGATGCAATGATGATAAAGTTTGAATTATTATTTTAGTCTGGGATGAGGTTGGTTTGGTTGCATTCGGCTAAGCTCTGGCCTTTTTTTTTTTTTTTTTTTTTTTTTTCTGGCGTCGCGGACATCCCTGTCAGGTTTTTTCTTTCTGCGCCTGGAACAGAACTTAACCTTCGACATCTTCAAATTCCATTTCTTTCAATTAGACTTCAACGACAAGTAGGAGCTTTACAATACAGAAAAAACCACCATCACCATGCGTCCTCTCACCGATGAAGAGACCAAAAAGGTCTTCGAGAAGTTAGCCAACTAGTAAGTCTCTCTAATATCTCAAGAATCTACAATAAAAATAAATAAATAAAAATGAAGGCTAACAATTACCAGCATCGGCCGCAACATAACCCACCTCATCGACCGCCCTTCAGACCCCCACACCTTCCGTCTGCAAAAAGACCGCGTCTACTACGTCAGAACCTCAATCGCCAACCTTGCAACTTCAATCTCCCGTGCCTCCCTCCTTTCAATGGGCACCTGTCTCGGTAAATTCTCAAAAACAGGGAAATTTAAATTACACATCACAGCCCTGGACATGATCGCTCCTCATGCTAGATATAAGATCTGGGTTAAACCTAACGGTGAAATGCCGTTCGTGTATGGAAACAATGTGCTAAAGGCTCATGTTGGAAGGATGGGTGACGATGTGGTGGAACACCAGGGCTGTGTGGTTTATTCCATGAGTGATATTCCTTTGGGGTTTGGAGTCACCGCCAAGTCGACGGCGGAGGTGAGGAGGCAAGATCCTACGGGTATTTCGGCATTCAGACAATCTGATGTGGGAGAGTATTTGAGAGAGGTTCGTATATTTGCCTTCTTGATTCCTAAGTATATGCATGGGTATATTATGATTGGGAAGACTAACAATGCCTGTTACTATATTATAGGAAGATACTTTGTTCTCTTAAGAAATCGAAAAAAAAGTTCTCCTCGTGTCCGTGTGTCTTTTTTTTTTGAACTTTGCCTCGATCTTTGCACTTGTTACATATGATACCCAGATAGAGCATTATACCGCCCAATATACGACCATATACAAGAACACGTTTGGGTATAGCTGCGGAAGGAGGGGGAGAAGGGCTACATTTTGCCTTCATTCGCCTACTTCCGTTTCCCACCCTTCTTTTTCCCTTTATTCTTCGACGCAGTGCTTTGCGACGGTGCAACTTTCGTCACTGTATTGCCTCCAATCATCTCCGTATCACCATCTTTATCCGTCACAACACCACCTTGCGTCAAATCTCTCGCTTTCTTCTTATCCTTCCTCCCCTTCGGCTTATATGTACTCCTATCCCGGAGTGGCAGCCATCTCTCAGGATCCGGCTTCTTGTTGGGATCGATACCACCCTTCGGTAACCTGATCTTTCTCTTCTTCCGTGACTTGATCTGGGGTTTGGATACTGCCTCATCCAACGACCGTTTCTTAGTCGGTGGAGCTGCAACGCCGGAGTCTAAGAGGGCATTGACATTGATGTCCTTTAGAAGGGTGTTCAGTGGTGTTAATTGGGCGATTTTTGATGGCATATCTTCGGCTGGGTGGGAGGCTATGTAACCTGCATTGGAGAGTGGAGAAGGGTTGCTAGCGGCGAGGGACTCAAAGATCGAAGCGGCCATCGTTCGGTCTTGAAGATTCGAGGAGTTGAGTTGGGCTGTTCCTGTGGCCAGAAGGACGGCTGGGTCCTGTATTTCATTATCACAAAAAGTATTAGCGTAACAATATTGGAACAAAATAAAAAAAATCATTTGGCAAAGGAATATATATGGATGTTTGTATTTGTATAAAATAGGGTAGAACTTACGGGATGGGTGGTGCTGCGCCAGTACGCACTAGCATTCTCCAATTCCGCCTTCACCTTGGTGTTCCGTCCTTGCAGAGTATACAAACCTGCTACCACTCCAACAAGGCCTGGTAACCACCGTTTCTCGGGTTCGTTCTCTAGATCCTTAAGGAGAGTTTCGATGACAGCTACGGCGCTCGTCACATTGTTTTCTTTCAGGTAATTCTGAGCGTTGATAAATGCAATCCCAATATCCGCTGTAGAACCCAACTTCCGGCTCGCAGCACCTTTCAAGGTCTTCGCTATCGACTTTGCAGACGACGAATCAGCACTTTGTAGTTCTATAGTTGCCACAACGCTCGATATGGTGTAGTCGTTTGGATTTTTAGCTTTTAATGCTTTTGCGGATGTGATTGCAGCATTTTCCTTGCCGGCTTGAAGGTTTAGGGTTGTGATGTTCCGGTCTAGGATATCGGACTGGAATGTGAAGGGCTTTTGGGAACCTTGTGGGGCCTTCTGAACAGCTTCGAGGACGCGGAGGCCGACATGTGGGTTTGGAGTTTGAGAAGTTAGATAGCAGTTTGCTGAGACAATCAGTTTGACGGCTTCGTCGGATGTTCTAGAAAGGTATTGTTAATATAAAAAAATTGGATTGACGATCGATATGAGCAACATACTCGAGAATACCAGAAGACTTGTAGAGTGCTACTGCTTCTTCGAGCTTCCCTAGCTTGATAAGAACGTAGAGTTCCTGGGCAATCAAAGGGGCTAGTTCAGCTTGGATATCCTCCTCTGATACACCTTCCAAGCTGCTGCAAAGCTCTAATTCCGAATATGGTTAGCTATAGTACGAAGCAAAGAAACAATGGGCAAGGGAGCGTACTCTTTGATGTCCTCAAAAGCATTAATCCGGCATTTAAATCGCCACGAGCTATCGAGATACATGCAGCATTGAAAGCGCTCTCGTACTGTTGCAGATCTTCAGCTGTAGCCCGCTTCTTAGGACGCAATCCATCTTTTCCAACGAATGATAGCTGTGCCTCTGAGGCTCCGAGATTGACTCTTAAATCATACTCTTCATTCTCTACTGCAGGAGGCAAGGAAGATAATTCTTCGTAAATTACAGTTGCCGATTCGAAGTCTTCCGCTCGGTATTGCTATAAGAAAAGAAACCATGACAAGATCCAATTAGCCATACGTCCCTGTTTCGAAAGTGATAGAGGTGATATATAGAGGGGCAAACATACAGCCTGAGCGTGTAGATGTTTCAAAGCCCTTTGCCTCCGTTCTGTCTCCACCTCATACACCGATATATCCAAAGCACCCTTCAAATCACCAAGCTTATACAGAGAATATGCATGTTCGAACTCCAGTCCAGAAGATGTACCGGCCTGTACTATCGATTTGATTGCTTCATCGTATCTCTCGAGTTTTATGAGGGCTACTACACGGGTACGGATTGTTTGTGGGTCGGATGAGGATTTGAGAATGTTATTGGCATGGCGGAGAACTTCCTCGTGAGATTGATTTTCGTCGAGGGAGAGGTTTTGGAGAAGGAGGGAGAGGGATGCAGGGGTTGAGGTCGTCATTGTTGGATGGGCTGATGGTGTGGGGTTGATGGCATTGGGTGACGATGGAGGGGGGATGAGGGGTGGGCGCAGTGCGGTGCGGTTGTAGTGTGTAGTGCAATATTTGGTGTGTGGTGGGGGGAGGTCGCGCGACGGGGAAGCTCTTGAGCTGCGCTGGCCGGTTGGTGGTTTCGACGCTGGAATTTTTGTTAGACGTCAATTAAGTCAGGTTGACCGAACCGTTCACCCCACCACAACCACCAATTGCATTCGCTACTTCACTTGGCCCCTGCACCACTACCTACCACCACAATCGGCTGCTCAATTTAAGACTTCATTATGGGCTATGTGGATATCTAAGATGGTTCCATACTGAAGTTGGTTTTAAAAAACTTTGTTTTTCTTTTCGAAATTCGTTATTATTGGATCTTTGATGAAAGATAGACCAAAGTTACTAACACGTTAGACGCCGTTTTTCAACTGATTGGATACAAGATAACCAAAGTTTTTCACAGTGTACGAAGTGTATAACTGTTAGATTCCAACTGCTTAAGGTATCACAATGAAGTTGGTAGTTGGCTATTATTCTTCTAGTTCACGCTAATTGAAGAATCGGACTGTTACCAAATCGATTCGGCCAATCGGCCCCTCAGAGATGAAATCCGGCCCGAACATACAAGATGCCCCGCCATCGTGACCTGCGAAGACAACGGTCATCGCTGTCTGATTTCACAGATTAGAGATCAGGAGAGCAAGAGAAAAAAATGAACTATAGCAAGGATAAGACGATATTGAGGCCACCAAGCCCAATATACGTAATACAAGATTTCCGGCTTCTAGAAGAGCTGTTTCAACAGGAACCACCCCTGTCGTTTCGAAGGCCGGCTGAACCGGGAAGGGTGATGTATCACCAGGATCCGAACCAAACCAAGGGTTTCGATTCCCTCTTTGGTTCAAATCGAGGAAGTAGCATCCCGTCGGCTGATGATAATGCATGTAATGGCCACCGTTTCCTCTAAGGACTTGCATACATATGCGCCCCAGATTAACACGTCCACCGATTGAGATAGTCACGTTCGAGGAGAAAAGAAAAAAAACTCTCTTTTAAAATGGGTCTTCGTTCTTACGGATTAATTACAATTGTGCCGGAGAATGTCCCTGCTGGAATTTGAATGCAAAGATAATAGTGCGAACTGGTGGTAGCCATGGCCATGGTGGCGTATATGTATTATACCCAACATGCAAGTTACCCAGCAGCTTGCTCCGAAGAAGAACTGTTCATGCGACTGCTGATGTCGGACTATCTTTAAAGCGCTGTTGTAACCACGTCTGTAAGAAAGAGAGGGAAAAGCCTGCAGGAACTTGTACTTGCTTGCTTCTGTATTAATATTTCTTCTCCCTCTTCTCCTTCCTTTCCTCCTTGCTTGGAATCCTCTTAAGCAATCGTGTCATATACCAAGTTCCGGCCTTTAATTATTTTTTTGTCATGTCCTTGTTGTCTTGAGCTTTCTCGTTCGTTCGAAACCTCGCCCAAAGCTAGCTTGCTTCACTCGCAACCCTGCGCAATAATTTATCTCCAGGTATCAAGAATATCTCATAATCGATACTTTCTAGTACTGAGCCCGACCTCGCCAAAGGAAAAAAGAAAGGTAGAAGTTAATCCTATCGATTTTTCAATGTATCTCTGTGTTTTCCAAGCTGTCTAACAAAATTCTAGACTGGTCACTCGTAGTTGCTCAAGCAGAGAAGTTTGTCGCCAGAAACCTCACATACACATTACCTCACCGGAAAGACCAGCGGGTCCACATAACCAGCTACAAGGCCGGCATTCGGACAATTGATACCGCTCTTGAAACCCATAAGGACAAGTAGTTCAAATCGCCAGTTTTCTACATCCCAATGGCTCCATTACGGACCTGGCTCCCGGCGCTCGGGCTATGGCTGTTACAGGCGGGGCATGCTCATGCGCGAGCTCAAGGCTATACCGGCGCCGACCACCCATACAAGAAAGAACCTGAATGGGACCCATTTTTCACATTCGGCCATCACCACCCGTAAGTGCCTCAATTATCTAATATATCCTAAGTCGCATTCTTGTAAACTTTTTGTTTATTTTATATATTTTTTGTTTCGTTTACGAGATCGAAAATCATATCTATCCCATTGGCGGCCATATGTATATAAGACACATCCCACTAGACCGATAAGGACACATAGCTAACATACCACGTCCTGCAACACAGAATCTCTCACGACGGCCAGACGATCGATCATTTCGAAGTCATTGGACATCCTGAAATTCTTTCGGATCGAGTAATTCTCACACCGCCACACCCTGGTAATCAGCGTGCGGCTATTTGGTCCGATCATTCGAATCATAACGAACAGTGGGAGTTCCACGTACCATTCCGTGCCAGCGGTCCCGAAAGAGCTGGAGGTAGTTTACAGATCTGGTATACATATCGAGGATCTAGCGTGACTGGTACAAGCTCAATCTATACTGCAAAGCCATTCGACGGCCTTGCAATTGTAATTGATAGCCAAGCTGGTCGTGTGAGTACCCCATATCCCTTTTATACTTTTCTTTCCTTCCTTTTTTTTTTTGGTGATATATTACGAAAAAAACGTGGCATCGCCCAATGCGACTTTTAGACTTTTAGAGCAGGAGCGGCAAAAACTAACCTGAGAACATCATATATGCATATAGGGTCAAATCCGAGGTTATCTCAACGACGGAACAACAGATTTTTCTATTCACCACCATCCTCAGTCTCTCGCATTTGGCCAGTGTGACGCTGCATACCGAAATCTTGGTCGTCCATCCGATCTAAAAATCAGCTATACTCACGACCACGGTCTCAGAGTTGAATTAGACGACCACATCTGCTTCGAAAGCAACAAGATTAAACTTCCTAATAATTACCGCTGGGGTGTTTCCGCTGCCAGCGCTGAGAATCCGGATTCATTCGAGCTCTTCGGCCTAAAACTCGCCCTTCACAAGGAATGGGAGGACCACCACACTGATCAACACTCTGACGACCACCACGAGATTCACGAGGACTTCCACGCCGAAAAGGAAGCTAAGAGTAAAAACAGGGAAAAGAAAGGGGAGAAACCAAGAGAAGAAGATATCCAAAAACGTCACAAGGAAGCCGCTGAGCACCACGCAAGAATGGCCGATAGCAAATACAGAGATTTCAAGTCTCAGTACGAGCTCAAGGATGAAGATGCTACTCGCTTCAAGGATCATGATTCGCAATTCACCGATTTGCATTTAAGAATGCAGGCTTTGGTATGGTTCTTGAAACAAAGATTTCTTTTCTGCTCGATCATTTTATTGACACTATCCTTAAAACCCAGACCCATCAACTTGCTGAAGTCCAAAGAGTTACCGGAGAAATTTCGTACAACGTCGGTAACATGCTTGACACAATGAATGAGTTCTTTGGCCACCGAGACGGCAGCGACGGCGGTCAATTCGAACACACCTTGAAAGATATTGACAGAAGAATGTAAGTATTTAGCCTTTGGACTTAAAACCACAAATAAGCTAACCTTTAAATTAGGCACCATGTGGACGAGACCGTTCAGAATCTCGAAAGATCTCTTCGTCACGAGGGTGACAAGATTAATCGTTTGAATGAACACCACGACAACCTACATCATAAGGTCAAAGATGGTATGTTTATTAACCTAAATTCCTTTTCTTTCGGGAGAAATACGTAGTGGGCTAACTAACTGTGTATAGCCGTCATCGCTCACGGTCCAAACATGGGATTCTCAGTTTCCCTCCTGGTAGTATTCCAGGTTATGCTTGTTATCGCATATATTGTCTACAAACGAAGAAGATCTATATCCCCCAAGAAATACTTGTAAACCACTCTCACATACTTCTCTTTCGACTCTCTCCCTCCCACTCTGTCTCTCCTCCCCCTTTCTCCCCCCAAAAGTTACTTCCCACTTTCACACACCTGCCGCTCTGTACGATGACGATCGTATTAACACTCGATACCTTTTTTTTCTCAAATCTTCCTCATGATCTCCGTACCCAAGAGAACTTTTTTCTCGTTTTCCTTACCTGGACAAATTCGATTCCTTAGCGCTTGAGAGCTTGTAGCTTGGAAAAACTAAAGTTTTGATATTGAAATATGAAGAGCGAAGCACTATTTTCCTTTTACAAGGCCTTTTTTTTTTGATACCGAACCCCTGTTTCTTTTAAATATTCATTCTTCTTCTCCTTCTTCCACCAAAGTTGGATTTCTTTACTTGTACATACTTTCTTTCCTTTCCTTAAATATCAATGTGCAACGTATTTTCTTTTCTTTCTCTTCTCTAGAAACAAATTTAGGAATTGATTCCTCTACGAATCTTTGAGAAAACAAAAACTCCCCCTCTATGCATGCAAGTGCCTTTTAAGAAAAAAAGAGAGAAAAGAACATATCGACGGGGGCAAGAAATCTTTAAATTACAAGCGGGAAAAAAAGAGAAATAGGATAGAGGGGAAAGGGCAGCCAGTGAGATCTAGAGATGCATAGTTTTTCAAGCCGGAGATAGTGCAAATAAGATTTTTTTATGAAAGAAAAACATTTTCCGAAGAACGCCAGGCAACCTCTCATTAAAAAAAAATAGTTAGTATCGAATAATCCACTAGTCTCCTCGTGATTATACCTGCTCAGAATTCTAAAAGCGAATGGAACGTCGGTAATTTAAAGGAAATTAATAAGAGCAATGCAATGCTAGAAGCTGCAGAATATAAATGCGAGAGAATCACTAAATGTCCTCAAATTCTGCTTCTTCTTCTTCCGAATCGTCACCTTCGTCTTGCTGTTGGATTTTAGCTTTCTTCTCACCCGGCGATTCCTCTTTGCCTCCAAAGTGATCAGCAGTTCGTTTAGCACTCTTAGGATCGGCGCTACCGCTCCTATGGACACCGTTTGCTGATAGTGGTAGGAGGCTATGAGAAGGCTTTGGTGTTGATGGTTTGGATGCGCTAGCTGTGGATGGAGGTCCGGTTCCACCGTTTGATATCCCGACAGGGACCTCCTCGAACTCGATATCGTCGTCATCTTCCTCTTCTTCCTCCTCCTCTTCCTCTTCTTCCTCATCCTTCTTCTGTTTTGCCTTTAGAGCTTCATAGTACTGATCGATAGCAGACTGCTGGACATTCTGTTGATCGACTACGGGTTTCTTTTCTTCCTTTGTTGTTCCCGTTTTAAAGTCTATGTGCCTAGCAGCTCTGGCCTCTGCTTCCTTAGAACCCAATGTCGTAAGATCCCCAGAGACTGTACTTTGCGTATGCCAAACTGGTAGAGCATTCTGCTCCGCCTGCGCAGCCTTCTTTTCCCTCTCCGCGGCTAATTCAGCAGCAGTCTGTTTCTCATCCGATGTGAACTTAATCTCCATCGTGGGACCTTGCGAAACCTGAACAATCGGTACGGAAGTAGGAATTGAAAGCGCAGAGGCGTGTGATCTCTCTCTGGTAACCGGTACAGCAACAGCAATCGCATCATTGAAATCATTGGCAGGAACAACCAACTGATCTATCTGTCTCAACATCCTCAGGATCTTATCCATCTGATGCATCAGCCGACCCAATCGCTCTTGGCTTTCCTGAATTTCAGCACTATCGTCATCGTCAACCAATTGAGTTCCGCACTCGCTACAATCAAACATTCCCGTATCGTGATTAATGAGCGGCAGAGCGTCGAGTGGTTTGTAGCGACGGTTACATCGTGGACAACAATAGCCCTTTGAATCGGCGTCATTGTCCATTTTGGATTGAACGGATTTTTCGAGCTTGTGCATTCGGTATTTTATGCCGTCGACTGTTCCGCGGAAGTCGACATAGTAGTAGGTTCGGGCTACCGTACGTGTTTGGCCTTCTTTGAGTTCTTGGCGGGTATGGCTATGTCAGAAGATAAAGAAAGAAAAAGAAGAATCATATTAGCTAGGTTCTCAGAATGGATTATGACTTTCTCTTTTTTTTGTTTCTTGTCGCTACGATGGATATGCAGGCATACACGTTCACCATACGGTCCTCCTTTAGTTTTCCACATAGCTTATGAAGTTCTTTTGTCTGTGTACCCAGAAGATGGGCTAAATCATCGTCGCGCAGACTAAATTAAAAGAGAAAAAAAACCGCTCTCGTTAGATTTTTGTGTAACCATCGAAATATGCAAAGGTCTTTGCAGAGAAACCGATGGTTTTTACTAACGCGGAGTGTATCATTAACGCGTCGATTACGAGTATATGCTTGACATCGTAGAAGGCTCGCGCCACGCAGCGCACGAGTGATTTAGCGACATCCATTTAAGTTGGTCTATTGGCTTTACGGCGATGAAGAAAAAATTGATTTTAGATAGAGCACAAGAAGATGTCGGATTTTCCTTGAGAATGAGCGTCGAGGGTCGGAATCGGGTCTATGGACGGGTTTGGCTTTGGTTTCGCGATGAAGGATTCGAAGGGAATGGAAGGGAAGGACTAGTGACGCATCTGTTTGGGAGGGCTGCTGGAGGGTCAGCCAGATGGTCTAGGCCTGCTCAAGGGCGTTATCATGTATTTATGATTCTCCTGGAGCTAATAGACCGTGATCGGGCTTTTCGGATCTAGTGGGGGTTGTCGAGTGATGGTGTCCGAGAGGTTGGAGATGAGGTTGATGTCCGCGGATAGAATCAAATGGGATTTGGTTTGGGAGAATCGCGCATGTTTAGCTCAGACAAGGCTGCGGCTTGCTCGCCTATTTCCAATTGGTCACGTTAGCAAAATGCAACGTCAACAAATTCGAAGAGAGAAATTATAAATATACATAAGTACTTGGTAAGTAATGGTAGTCTCGTCTTAGGTACAGCAACAGAATGATAGACAAATGATGTATAGTATGAAGTCTAAACAATCAATCCCACATATGTGCGTAAATATATATTTAGCTTAAATTTGGGGTAAGTAGATCGAGGGCCAGTATCCCCCATCCCAAAATCGGAGTTATAGAGTAACGTATCCCGCCCAAATCTCATGTTTTATTCCACTCGCGGCGTCTATTCTGGTTGTAAGAACTTAAACCTTGCCTGTTCGTCAAACCCAAAGCTCGAATGCTCCTTAAGAAATTTAAAGACATCCCTTGTTATGACGTTGGAATCTTATCGACCACCAATCCTTCCAAAAGTTGAATATCTTTCTCTCCGATCCCTTCCACCTCAGGTATTTGTCCGGTTTTGCTGTACTCCAAGATAATTTTCAATCTTTTTAGCGGATTCCACCCCAGCCAAGGCCTACCAGTAAACGTAGGGTCGAGGAATCGACAGATTTTCATCACATTGCTAGATTTCCCATTTGCCATATTTAATAATATCGTAGACACTTGTTTCCCGGGCCAAGATTCATATTCTTGAAGTTTAGACTCGGGAAGATTTTTCAGAATCTCAAGTCGGATTCGAGAAAATAAATCATCCAATATGATAGATATATCGGCTTCGTCTTCGCCGTTAGAAATATATAGTACCTGGAGTATATCTCGGGGAATATCGGGGGTTTTAAGTAGAAATTCAGCCGAGCGGCTAGTTAACAAAACCCGTAGCCAAATCGCTTCCGAATTCGATGGTGCTGCTGGGTCTTGCGGTCTTCTGAGGAGACCGAGAATCTCCAAGATGTCATCTTTTGATTGACATTCATCTATGGCGTTAATAACCAAAATAAATGGTGCCTGCACCGAGTGTATTTTAGAAAAGGGTCTGAAAATAAGAGCGTCGAACTGAGAAGTTAATGGCCGACTCGCAATCATAGGATCTTTGTCCACTTCAGCTGTCATATAAGGGAGTAGATCAGGTATCCTTTGTAGAAACTGAAGAGCAATCGTAGTAATAAACCCGGATGCATTGTTGCACTCTGCATAATCAGATCGAAAGAAAAAGCTGGCCCCTAGAAGTTGGATGCCTTCCATTTCTTGTGCAAAATTCCGAGCTATTGTTGATTTCCCCGTCCCGGCTGAACCAAACAGCAAGAGTATGGGTTTCTCTTGTAAGTCTTTCGCCCACATCCTGATACGAGATTGAACATCGGCTTGCGTGCTAAACTCTAAGGTTTCCCTGTCATGTGCGTTCGAGCCAAAATCGTATACTGCTTCATGAACAAATGGTAGCCTTAGGCGTACTCTCCTCAGGTCTGAATCCCTAAAAATGCTGAGCATTTCTCTATTTTTCAGAGATGTTAACTAAGTTTTCTCCTATTATGACCACAAGAGTTTATAATGTACTCACTCGCGGCATCTCACAAAAGTTGTGACGGCAAGTTGAACCATACACGTATCAACCGAAATCTTAATCGGGGTTCCCGTAAAATCATACGAAGTATCGGCGCCGATTTCTGGTGATTCAAATCTAAAAGCTTCCCGAACCAGCAATTGCGCCTGTTCTGTGCAGACAGCCAAAATTGATCGTAGTTCAACTAGCTTGCCTTGTGTCCAACCCCCGTCGCCAAATAACATTCGTAAGTTTTCCGGCTGAGACAGAAAGTCGACTGGCCTCTTAGAGGCAACAAGCACCCCTAACAAGCCATTGGCCTCTTGAAGAAATATTGTCGCGGCTGCCACGTCGTCGTCACTAAAAAACCGATTGCGTACAGATCCGAAGTAACTGGTAAGTGTATTTAATAGAAGAAGTAGAAAATCTATTTCGCTCCTGATATCAAACGCTTCCTCTGCTGAACTTATCTGGGACTGCTCACCAGAGTTTCCGTAATCTTCTTCTCTGGGCACTTGTGAGGGCCCAGGTAATTCATCTTTTGTATTCGCTTCTTCGACTTCAGACACTTCCAGCGCCGAGTTCAAGACATCGCCGTGTTCTAGGACTAGATCGGAAGGAGGCTCGCTGTCAAACCGTAGAGACGCAGATCTCAGGGAGCCCCGGGAGCCGAAGTTCTGAACACAGTCAGATGTCTTCTCGCTCGCACCGGCGACTTCGTCTTCGTCCTTTGGGCCCGAAATGTCTCGAGATACCGGGAAAGTAGCAAACCTTTGCATATGCGATGCCATATGATCCCCGAGACCCTCTGGGAACGGGCCTCTGAAAAAACAAAAAGGACAAATGGTCCTTGTGTCCTCGATACTTAGAGCGCAAATTTCGATCAGGTTCTCGATCTGCTCATCGGTAATATCATTACCATGATCGACTTTCAGATGGGCTTGAAGTGCAGCTTTAGAATTTAAAACTGGCTCCAGATGTTCAAAGCATTGCCATATTCGCCGGTGGCCTAATCTTTCATGCTCAAGCCATGCTGTCCGGCTATTGAAAACGCGGTTTCCATCTTCGCATTTATCGTACGTACAGATATATGGTTGGAGGTCTCGAAGGACATGGGCTTTCCAGGCACCACCTTTTCCATGACGAGCCGGGCATACAATGCCACAATAGGTGCACAGAAATTCAGTACCCTTGGATGCTGCAACTGGTGGCGGCAGGAGCTCAATCTCGCCGCCGTCGCTTTCAACCCGTGCTGAAGCATATGAGATGACAGACCGAGTTTCCAAGGTATCATCAAGCCGCTTGTCGAATCTGGTAGCCTCGGTCCTCGAGAATATAGTCTTCCCAGCGACAGTTGGTGCAAATTGGACCCGCTTTCCAGGGTTGTCTAACAATACCAAGCTCTTTTCCGGCTGGGGCTTCGACATTGATTGTGGCTTCATGATTATTTCGGCCTCCTTTGGAATTTCCGCCATTTTTTTGGCATGCCGTTGCCAGTATCGGAGAAACCTGCGACGTTTGTTCATGGTAGCAACTAGTTGTTTGATGAGATAAGAATCGCCATCCGTTATTTCAGGAATCTTCGAGGGCTTCTCCTCCATCTCGTTGGCGGCATCCCGGCGGAGTTGAAGTAGCAAGTCTTCAACGTGTCGTTTATCGAACTCTGTGTAAGCGGCGAGCTTATCAACCGTGTGTGTAGTTTCGCCGTCATGAATGTGTTCAATCTCTGTGTATAGATCTATTCTCAATGTTGAGGTTGGACGAGTGGAGCTGTTTCGGATCCTGAACGAAAGCATATACAAATCACTCAGAATCTCCTTGATGGAAGTCATGTGTAGAACAAGTTCCTTTGGCGGCTCATCGTCACTCTCGCTTTCTTCTGATGAGGATCCACTACTCGAATCCTCCAGTTGAGGCTGCTTCTCAAACGGTAGTCGTGCATTGGAAACAACCTCTGTGCTCTCGACAAGAGTACGACTTAGTCGGAGCAAGTGCTTGAACACATTAGTGCGTATCACCGTCGATTCCCGCAGCCTCGAATCAAGAGAACTATTGCCAACCTGCAGCGCACCCAGATTTCCACACCAAAGCTTGAATCTCGAAAACTCCCACTCAAGTTTATCAGGAGGCATGGATTCCCGATTTTCTGCATTGGCGTTGGCGAGGAAATCTGTCAACTCCGAATTTATTGAAGCATGTTCTTGCGATTTCCGCGATAGAATCCATGTTATATTGCAGCTATGACCGATTTTAACGTTATCAGCGTGTACGACAGTGACCGTGAATTCGATTCCGACCCCTCCATATCAAGATCCTTCTCAACTCCAAATCGTGACGGATCTTTGTTCCATACTTCAGAACCCGTGCCACCCTTGCATTGGGTTTTGCCTCGATAGTGACGGACACCTTCGAGGTTCTTATAATGCCCAACGTGAATTTGCATCTACTGAAGGAGAAACCACACTTCAAGACATCCTCACCAAACAGCCCGGATCCCTCAGCTTGCAAGAGCGGTATAATCTATCTATAACACTTACATCATCGATGCTGCAGTTAAGCCATACGCCTTGGCTTCAAGAAGGCTGGAGCAAAGCCGATATCATCTTCCTTAACGCTAAGGGCGGACGTTCAATGTCAAGGACTAAAGTTGATATCCAGCGGCCGTACCTAACTAGAGAACACAAACAAATAGCAACGCTTGCTCGTAAAAGCAGCGGCGAGCCTAACGACTCATCTAAAGTTTTAGCGCTTGGTATTATGCTCCTAGAAATCTGGTACGGACTCCCAATTGAGAGGTTGATGGAACCAGATGACCTTGGTCCGAATAATCGGGAAACAGAAATTACGTATCTACAAGCTGCTAGGAGGTGTGTCATGGATAAGGCAGGTAAAGGGGACTTCTCGTTTGCATTTATCAAGGCCATATCATACTGCCTTCAGTGTTTCATGAATCCCAGTGCAAGCTTGTCCGACCTAGCATTTTCTAAGACCATTGAAGAGCAAGTTCTAGCGCCCTTAGAGGCTGAAATGAATATGCTGTTATTCGGACCATCTGTGAGATAGATAGCTACGAATAGGGCGCTAACAGGCCTCTTCGGCGTAATCGATGGCTTAGGGTTGCAGTTTCTCAGGAGTTTCTCCGATATTAATGTTGTCGTTTAGCGATATTCTAGCCAGCATGATAGATGCTTTGGATTCTTCAACCTAAGAATTACCTATATATAAAATTACTATCTTCAGTGTGCTTCGTCGGCACCGACCTCAAAATCCCACCCAACCGGCCGCAGCGTCGGATCCTCCTCCATCCTAATTGAAAAGGATCTCGTAGCCCGCCACCTTCTAGTATCCCCATCGATTATACAACATTCAAGACCCTCCGTAGACCCATTACAAAACTCCACCTGCTCTAACATTGTCAGCGGCGACGGATTCAACGACTTAAACTCCTGATCCGGTCTCTTCCCCATCCAGTACTCAACAGTTTTATCCAACTCCCCCTCGTCCAAAAACCTCGCGTACAAATCCGAGGGCTGTGGTAAAAATATACGTTTCAGTTTCGGCATTCGGCCGATCTCCACGTATGGTGTTTCCTTCGTAGGTCGCATCATGATTCGTTCGTATACACGGTTTCTTTTACCCCCAACTCTTAATTCCTCAATTTTTGGGAATGAACAGCTGATCTCTGACATGTCCTGAATACCCATACCTCCGCACCATATGCTAAGGAAGCTGAGGGTCGGGAAGATGCAGTTTTTTTTTTCAGAAAAGAGTAGATGGTATACGTCGATAGATAGTCTTTTTAGCACCAGTCTCGAAGAAGCTAGAAGCTCATCAGCGAAGCCTATTGATTCTTCACGTTCGCTGTCATCCACGTAGATTTCGAGGACGTTTAGCGATAACTCTTCCAGGTTAAATATTCCTTTGGGAAAATTGGCAATTTCGTCCTGTTTTCGAACACCATTCTTGATGAAAATATTGTTTTCATCGGTAAGGCTGTCGAGGTAATGTTCATATTGAGCTGCCAAACTGAAGTCAGACCGGACAGACGTCGAAAGCATTTGAATCCTCTTCAAATTCTTGAACGGTGGATAAGTTGATAGTTTTTTGAAAGTAGAGGAAAGCAACCGATACTCGAATTGCTCGGGAAGTTTGAAATCAGCGATTTCAATGACCTCCAGATTTTTGAAGTGTTTGAGGATGTCAAATGACACTCTACATTCTTTGACAAGGTCGTGGAATTGCTCTTGAGAGACTTCCCTACTACTGTTGGAGGGCCTCAAGATCGCATATCTAGTACGTATGTTTATGTATTAAGTAACTGATTATTTCAACATAGAATATAATATATCTTGTTACTTTTGTTACTTACCGAATAGTAGTTACTACACTACAAAGGCTACCCCCGTCCCTTAGTGCTCGAGCTGATTCTTGACATATTGCAATAGCCTTGAAGACGCTCGGTAGACTTCGAAATCGACTCTGTTTTGAGCAAGTTGAAAATGATTTGATATCTTTGAGTGAAAGGTATTGGAGTATCTCCTTGAGAAGTTCTAGAGGTATTTCTGAAATCATCGACGTTGCTGAATATGAATTATCTTCTATATTACTATAGAAATGGCTGACAGGGTATAGTGGAAAATCGATGTCTAATTCGAGTTAACTGACATTCCAGTTGTGTGTAGTTGCATCTGAATCCTGTATATCCATTGCATTGTCATATACGCATAATATGCATATATTAGTTACATCGCCCTGTGCGAATATAGTGTTGGTCTTGTTATATGCAGCCGCTTAGTCAGCAAATCCAGGACGCCAAGAGCTGCGACAAAACCTCCAAACAGAAAAAAAAAAACCATTGGCGACGCAGTTGCAACAGAGCCGCTCAAACACCATTACCACCGTCTTTCATATTGTAGTCTTCCATTGTTAACCAATAGATACTAGCGACCTATACGCTCGCAGTTTAGTATAAATTTTATCAAAATGGCTGGAGCGACAGCTTCCCGAAAACGTAAAGTTTCCCAATTCCTGAACGACAGCGATAAAGCTTCAGCGCCTCGACATGCCAAAGCGACGATAAACGGCAAGGTGGATTGGGATGAAGAGCAGGACTATGAACGATTAGCTAGGCGGAGACAGAGGAAAGGCGATAAACCGGAGAGTCAGCGATTGCCAATTAAGACTCCAGAAGGAAGAATTCTTGCCGTGGAAGCGACCGAGCCAGAGCGACAGGAGCCGGAAAGTGACGATGAAGACAATGGTATACACGATGAGGAATCGCCAGAGGAAGCTAGTGATGATGAAATGCAAGAAGCCGAACCTGCAAAACCGAAAAAGTCGGAAAGGCAGCGGATCGTGGAGGCTAAAGAGGAATTGGCGACTATCGCATCTTCTATTAACGAAGAGCCCGAGGAAAATGTACGGACTTGTCGTATTCTATTTGAGGAACACCGAATGCTAATTCGAAAACAGTACCATTTGCTTCGAAAACTCCAAGAACTATTCGGCTCCGAATCAAACATCACGATAAAGAAACTAACCCTGATCACACAAGCCACCATTTTTCGAGATATAATCCCTGGATACCGAATACGCCCTTTAACAGCTGAAGAACAGGCAATGAAAGTCGCATCGGATGTCAGGAAGCTTCGAAATTTCGAACAATCTTTAGTCTCGAGTTACAAGTCCTACATCGATACTCTGGGCAAAGTATCAAGACAAATCGGAAATCAGTTATGCCCGGTTGCTATATCGTGTGTTTGCACATTGGTCGACACTGTCCCACATTTTAACTTTCGCCAGGAGCTTCTGAAGATCCTTGTTGAAAGATTGAGTGTTCGAGTTGTGGACGAAGCATTTGTTAAGTGCCGGAATACACTAGAGGAATTTTTCAGACAGGATGAGTCTGGCACTGGAAGTTTAGAGGCTGTAAGGATGATTATAAAGATGTTGAAGGCGAAGGATTATCAGGTTGATGAGTCTGTGCTCAATACCTTCCTTTCGCTAAGGCTCCTGGCGGAATTGAATGTCAAAGCTTCATATGATACGATCGATCAGCCAGGACAGAAGATGAAAAAGAAGGACCGGTTGCCATTTACGAAAAAGGAGAAAAAGGCATATAAAGAAAAGAAAGTAGTAGACGCGCAAATGAAGGAAGCAGATGCGGTGGTAGAGTATGAAGAACGAGACAGGAACCAGAGTGAAACCCTCAAAGCCGTTTTCTTAACCTACTTCAGAATTCTGAAGGAGAAGAAGCCGACTTTGATGGGTGCTACTCTAGAAGGTCTAGCCAAGTTTGCACACCTGATCAATGTCGAGTTCTTCTCAGACATTCTTGCCGCATTGCGAGAGCTAGTTGAGGATGCTCAAGCGGACGCGGATGCAGAAGAAGAGGTCGCCGATGAGGAAGCCGCCGAATCTCTTCAACGGGAGAGGAATTTACGGAGAGAAGCACTTTTATGCATCGTCTCTGCATTTTCCCTCCTCGCAGACCAAGCTAACGAAGCTAAAGGCCTCGTTAACATTGATCTCTCTTTCTTCACCACATATCTCTACTCCGTTCTCCTCCTACTATCGCTCTCTCCAACCATCGAACTCTCATCTAAATCCCTCCATCTCGCCGACCCTTCATCCTCCGAGCCTGTCGAAATCCCCAGCAGTAAGGTCAACAAAGCCACAGAAATTGAGATGTTGCTCCGATCGCTTGATGTTGTATTCTTCAAAGCGCCACGAGGGACAGGTGAAATATCATCCGCAAGAGTAGCTGCATTTACTAAACGATTATCAATTGCAGCCTTACAGCTGCCCGAGAAGAGTTGTATAGCACTTCTCACATCGTTACAAAATCTTGGGAAGAAACATTCAAGAAAGGTACATCCGTTATTCGTATCTGACGATATGGTTGGAGATGGAACTTACGACCCGTTCATTGACACCCCGGAGTTGTCAAATGCCTTGGCTGGGAGTGCTGTTTTTGAGCATGCTTTGTTGGCGAATCATTATAGCCCTAAAATACGGGAGCAGTCTAAACTAGTATTGAAGAGTGGAACATCTAACAGGTAATCGAGGGAGACATGGTTATGTATACTATTTTACATGATTTATAGTTGTACTTATAGGACATATTATAGGATATCAGCTTGCTAAGATCATGCTTGAGTTATCATGGAAAAGCGTAAACGTAAGGTATAATATATACAAAAGCTTATTCACATATATACACACTTCCACGGCGTACATATAGTACAGCCAAAAGTGCTTCGGGATATTTACAAAAAAGAAGATACGCCAAACATGCCCCCCTTTGTGACGTTTGGGGAACGAGACCACGCCAAATCCTTCACAACCTAATTTCGAAGATTTTGCAAACTATCACCCACTATTTCTTCTTTTTACTCGGATTTGGCAATTCCTCAGTAAACTTATCCACCGTCGCAGCTTCTTCCAATGGATTTCCAAAGTACACCTGAGCCGTCAAAATAGTCTCCTCATCCAACTTCTCCAACCCAGACAGAATCCTCCTAACGTAACTAACCACCATCGCCAATTTTCTAAAATCAATATCCTCACGCATCAAGAAAACATTCTGCCAGATGGCCGCAGCCATCCAGGCGTCTCCTCTGATAAACGCTTCATCGTAGGATAAAATGGTATATTGAAAATGTTCATAAAGTTCCTTCAGCATCTTTTGTCTTTTCGACTTATTGGTGACTTTGTGTCTGTCGGTAAGAACGGCTTCGAGGTCGAAGAAGTAGTGGTTTATGAAGGCTTGTTGCCACATTTTTGCACGAGAGCGTGGGGCCATGTTTCTGAACCGGACCATGATGAGCCAGACATGGAGATTTGAGATTGAAGACCAGTTACGAAGACAAGGTGCCATGCCGCATTCTATCGTCATAGTTAAACCAATTGTTAGTCTAACCTTTCGAAATAATAATTCATTCTTAAACCAAAAATAATCGTGCAATATGTATAACATACCTTCATACCAAAACTTCGCCTTCCCAGTCACCGGTTCACCAGGATAGTACTCTCCTTGCAACCGACATTCCTTATACAACTCTTCGGACTTTTGATAAGAATAATACTGCTCCTTCGTACTATCTGGTAACACCTTCGATACAGCCTTTGCAATAGCAGCACGAATGCCGGTGGGTCCTTCTGGTTCGGAACTCTGAGGATCGGAAGCATATTGTAACCGTGAAGATGTTACAAATGATCTCCGCTGTAGATTTGCAGATGTAGATGCGGGGAGCGGGGTTATTTTTCGCTTTAGAGCGCCGCGGAGGGGTGAAGGTGGGATGGATTGAGGTCGAGCGACATGCCGTATCTAAGAAGTATTAGTTTTTCTCTCCTACAAATATTTCATCTCGAAACGAAGGGAGCAGGATTAACGTACCGACTGAGAGAGGCCGGCTCTCAATGAGGGTAGTATCGGTTCTATCAGCGACATTGTGAGGATGGACGACGACGACGGCGTGAAGTTAACGTTGTAATCGGCATGGGGGCATGTGCGGGTTGCCAATCGAAGCCTCGAAAATTTCGGGGCTGCAGTTCGAAAAACACGACAGGGATCCAACGCATGTCATCCCGGCTACGATGCGCTAATATAAATCGGGATGGGTAATTGCAGTTGGTATTTTTGCCAATTGATAGAATTCAAATTCGATATGCATATGAAGTATTACTATAATAGAAAATAGATAATGTATCTATCGATAATGTAATGCTTTGATTCAATTAGAAAATAAAACAATAGGAGGAGCTATGGTGGTTGATGCTCATATGCAGGTGTATTTCGATATCAAAGATCAGTTTCTCATGACTCCGTAAACGCCATTTAATCCAATTCAATTCATCCGCCCTGACGATATTCTCGACTTTTTATAAAACCAGCTTCTCGACTTTTACCGACTTCAAAGGCAAATACTCCGCCATTTGGTTCGGGTCCCTCATAATAGCAGGTATATCATCTCGATATGGTGGGAATTTCTATCTCCAAGTTAGCAAAGGGATCCTTCAAGAATCGACGTCGATATAAATATAAACGTCATGATGAAAAAAAAACAATCCTTACCTTCTTAACATTCTCGTAACTATCCTCCTTCTCCTGATATTCTCTTAATACCACTCCGTCCGCGAATTCTACAAAGACCCTCGTATCTCTGATCCTAAACACGACATCATCAAGTCGCATGTAAAACCTTGCCAGCAAAAGAAGTCTGGCAGGCATAACCCTGACTTTCACAGATAATATCGACATGCCATTGTCTGCTAGTTCGTCTTCGTAAAGCATGACATCGTCAAAGAAGAGGATGGGATCTTGACGTCGGAGTTTGTCCAGAGGGATTTGGTCGGTCGTTTCGGTGAACTCCTTTGTCTGTTTTTTATATATAAAATCCAGGTTTTTAGTAAAATTCGGATAGTAGAGATATGTAGAGGATATTGATAAGAGAACGTACTCCAGATATCGATCCTTGGTAGTTGGTCGAATACGTCCAGTCGAATGGCTTCACGACCTCTTTAATCCCTTCGTGCATTTTCTCTCTAAAGGTATCAGAATTACCTCCTCGCATTAGCATCAGATACGCACATCCCTCCCGATACCCCCTTGATAATAATATAAAAAAAGGGGGGAGAGATGAAAAGAAATATATAAAACCAACCTCTGCTTCTGCCACGCCGCCGAATACGCAACCTTCAACATATCATTCCCCGTCTTATCGACCAAATCCAACGCATCCAGCGCATTAAACTCAATCTTCCACTCCTCTCCCTGCTCCCCGACCTTTTCAATAGAAACTATATTATTCCCAAAGATCATTTCCGGTGGCGTAATCCCAAGCTTTTCTGTCATCGCGTCGATTTCTTGCGCATTGAGGATCGGGAGCTTGCGGGTCGTGATTTTGAACGAAGAGACTGTAATCGATTTGCCCGCGTCTACAGCGGTAGGCATTACCGTTGCCATGTTTTGAGGGGTTGGGAGGGTGGTCGGTGGCGGTGGCATTGACATCTTGGATACCTGTTGATTCGGGTTTGAAGGTGTCGGTGGGTATGTTAGTTTATTTGTTGGACCGCGGGGTGAAGTGTGGGGTGTTTGAGTATGCGAAGCGCTCAACACAGTCGTTAACCTCGATACGAGGTGTCGTTGAATTATTTATATCACGATGCGGCTCTATTTTGAATGTACGCCACTTCAAGGTTTATATTTAGACAAGAAAATACTTTGGTAAAAGATTGAATCGTTTCATACGCCGTAAGCTACACACAAGATATTCTTTTGAGGAGTCAAGAGAAGAAAGAAAAGGACAACAATGATCAATGGAAGTATTTTTAGCTACAATAGAAAGAAAGAAGAAAAAAGGGAGGGAAAGGACCAGGGAAAGGGTTGAATTTAGTGGGTGGTGCGGTTTTGAGAAGCGGCGGCCGTCAAAAAGGAGGGCAGAGGACTATAAACTTTGTAATAAACGACAATCATGACTTTCGTACACTTTTCATTTCTCCCCACTTGCCACGCTCCTTCGTTGTATCGTAAGCTTGAATTAAACGTGATTGACCCTCATCGGCCTGCGAAAAGGCATAACCACGTTGTTTGCGCATGCGCTGGACTTGTCGAACTTTTCGAATGGCTTTCTGGAATTGTTCCATTCTATTTGTTCGATGTTAGTAATGGCTAATTGGCATGGCGAGGAACTGGAGTATTGCGGAACTAACCTTGGTCTGTAATCTTGAATATTGTATTTTTGGATCTCCTGGACATAATGGTAGGTTTGAGGGAAGTACATTCGCTTGGCACTATAATGGGACGAAAGTCAGTTCCTGTATCATGGTTTTACAAGGCGTGTAAAAAGTGAAAACTTACTATTTCCAAGCAAAGTCTCTGATAAGACAGAGGGGTACCATCACAAACGCGAATAGCCAGAAAACAGGCGACGTATAGAGTCTGGCAATGATACCTGTGAACTCGGTAGAGAAGTGGAGCATCGGTGCCACGGTGGCATAAGCTGGCAGGAAAGCCAGCCAAATCAATAAGGAACCGGGAATGGCGATAACATGGTATTTTGTCCAAATACTAAATAGTATTAGCAATAGCAATTATATGATGGGCTTGGGGATGGACTAACTTCGTGATGAGCGCGGCCTTGCCAAGAGCGATTGTGAGCGCTGCGGTATAATTTGTGGTACCCCAAACCCAATGGCCGGCGACTCTTCCATCACTCTGTGGAAGATCCCATTGGAATACAAACTCGGAGACGATATATAGAAGCAACGAATGGTAAAATCCGTTCACCAACCACGACCAAAAACTGCTCATTTTGAACTGGAAGAGTGTTAGCTCCCATATATTTACTTGGATATGAGGAGGAATTGTGAACATACGAAATAACCCTTCTGACCAAGTTGGTACATCTGAGGATACCTGTCTAATAATCTCGCACTAAGGAACTGATCGAAGACACCCATCGCGAGCGGCGGTAATACGGTGAACAACACGTTGTAGAACGAGAGCGTCCATGATTCGTAGATGACCTGACCGGAGAATCGATTTCTGAAGGCATACTACATGGTCTGTTAGCATGAAATATTCAATTGTGACAAATGTAATATATTTACCCAAAACTGTGTCATGAAGAGAGTGATGTTCTTGTAAAAGGAATACAAGATGACACGACTGATACGAGAGTAACTCCATGCACCGTGAACAAGTAACAGTTTCCTCAAGTACCTGAATTGACCAATCGAGACGTCGGCACTTCGCGCGGCTTGGAGACCTTCAACACCGCTAATACCAACACCAACGTGGGCAGCTTGAATCATGGACACATCGTTGGCACCGTCACCAATGGCAAGAAGAATTGCCTTGAGATGTTTCTTGACGAGTTTCACAACAAGAGCTTTCTGTAGGGGAGACACACGACTAAAACCCACTTCATTAGCCCAATTTTCAGAATTGTACTTCGACTGCATAGTGATACGTACCAGCAAATAACAGCTTTACACATAACAGCGATGTCAAGGAACGTCTTTTCAAGCTCCTTCTCAAGGGCGTATGTAAGAGATCGCCCGTCAATGACCAAAGCAAGGGTTTCGATTTCCAGACTAGCATCCTTCTGACTTCGTATGGCTGCCAACTTTTTAGTAAGGTTATCCCGAGTAGCGTCGAAACTTTCTTCGTTGATGATGATGAGCGTCATGTCCTCGCTAATAAGTTTACAACTCATTCCAATGTTGATAGCGGTTTCCTGCCGATCGCCAGTCAAGACCCAGACCTTGATACCAGCGGTTTGAAGTGTGTGGATCGTTTCCGGTACGCCGTCCTGAAGCCTATCTTCAATAGCGGTAGCTCCAAGCAAGAACAATTCCTTTTCAATGAGTTCGGCAGCCTTGTCAAGTTCATCTCCACGGTTGTTGATAGTGGTAGCAGCCTTGTCAAAAATTTTAGACCATTGCTGATATTCAGATTCGGGAATCTCGCGCATGGCAAGACATAGAGTTCGGAGACCGTCAGTCGCGTAGTCTTCCAAATGGGTCAGAGTAACATCGACGGTCGGGTTGTCCTTTGCCAAACGTTCCAAAATAACGGTATCAGCTCCCTTGGTATAGATCCTGATCTTTCCATCAGGACAGCGGAAAATTGTAGACATCCTTTTTCGTGTGGAGTTGAATTCGCAGACATTGAGTAATTCGTAATCTTCCAATCTTCCGTTGACAGAAATGGTTACGGAACGGGGTTTTCGAGAAACAAACTGATATCCTAACTGCACAGCTCCCTCAACCAAGGCTCCCTCATCGGGCGACGCAGCCTGATACTTGATTTCCGTGGGCTTTTCGTCATTTCGCTCTGGAATAACAGTGTGGCAGACTCCCAACAAAACCAAGAAGTGATGCATAATCTCGCGGGTAGGATGGCTGTTCAGGTTCTCCTTCAGTCGCTTAAAATCGTGGACACCGATTTCAACGCCATCCTGTACCGTTGCACGTTTATCTTCCGGAACCTCATCACCATAACAGACACCAGCAATTGAACATTGTCGGAACTCCATTTGGTTACAAGTCAGTGTACCCGTTTTGTCAGAAAAGATGTATTCAATTTGACCAAGCTCTTCAACCAAACTAGAGGTTCTACAAACTGCCGGAGTATCTGTCTCCGCATAGTAGATATCAAGATCCGAGTTGATGAGGAAAGCTTGAAAATATTTTACCAGTTCGACTGTCACGAAAAGACTAAGGAAGCTATTAGTAAGGGCAACATCGATGGGGGATGTCGGTGACAAGAACATCAAGCTGACTTACGAGATGGGCACAAGATTAGAATACAAGACCCAATATGTCAATATATCCTTGAAAAACTGGGCCGCAAGGCCGATATCCTTAAGAAAGAGATATGGAACCTGATTCAGTTGTGTGGCGAGCTTGATAACATCACCAGCCGAAGAAACGAGGGACAAGACCAAAAGAATACCAACCAACATGAGAATCTGCTTGTTCAGGAGGCGTTCCACATTTGTTCTCTTAATCGGGGTTGCAGTGGCGTTCCTCATAAGCTTGGTTTCGTGACCTGTGAACACCACAAAACCATGAACCCAAGGTGTATTCCTCAAAGTTGCACCTCTCAGGAGGAGTTGCTCAGGGCTCAAGGGATACTCCTTCTCAGCCCCTCCCATGGACATGGTGATTGTGGCTTCATAGGTGTACAAGCTGCTGTTCGGTTGCTCCGACTTAACTTTTCCTGACAATCTACTTAATTCACCAGGGCTGACGAGATGGGAAGTCTCCGGGACTGCTTGCTTGATTTTCAAGTTTGTTTCTCCATCCAAGTTGGCTGTTTCGATATAACACAAACCTTCGGGTTCGGACGAGGCAAGGAGTACTATATCGGCCGGAAAGGGTTCCTCAGATTCAACGCGTACAATATCCCCAACTTTCACGTTTAACCACTTTGTTTCTTCGAAAGTTGTTCCATGGAGTACCTGGGTTTTCGACTGATTGAGTTCTCTATCCTGAGTCCGTCTCTTAAAGTCCTCTACTAATTCCTTCACTGCTGATACTATAAGCACAAGGATTAATGGGACGATTGTTGTATATCTGTTAGTTGGAGAAATGTTGGGAATTTGTTGCATAATTGCGGTAAACAAGAAGAATAAATTGGCATATTTCGAGAACTGCTCGTATAAAAACTTAGGAAGGAAGGTAGCAACGTTGTATTTGGCGGTAGAGACATGGTTATCGAGGAATTTACTGAGGGCGTTTGCAGGCGGGTTGTTGATGTGGATCATACGGGGTCCTAATGTCGAAGGGTCGACCTTGTTCTTACCAAAGCCGAACTTGAATTTACCACCACTATCGCTCTTCTTTGGTGGTTGACCTCCACCTCCGGATGAACCCCCAGCAGCGGTCTGGCCCCTCTCAGTAAGAGGTAGATCCATTTCGCTATACTGGGGGCCCATCCCTATGGCGGTTTTTACCCTACCCATGAGACCACCTCCCATACTCAGGACACTATTTCTATTACGTTTCTGGCCTTTGTTGTTACTTTCGTGGGCACCATAATGGAACTCTGCCGTCGATTCATCGTCTGGAAGTATCGATTCGTCATAATAACGCTCGTAGTTTTGAAGGCCTGATGTTTGGGAGAAAGTGCGATGTTGCCCTAACTGAGGTGGACGTTGGTCATAGCCAGGCTGCTGCTGCTGCTGCTGCTGCGACGAAAATCCGGGCTGCGAATACCCGGATGCAGTGTTACTCGGAGCGTAGATATCATCATCTTGGATGTTATGGGTGGCCATATATTGAGCGTCAGATATCGGAGGCGGTCGGCCTGGATTGCCATATGTTCTTTCGTCCTCGTCGAAGTCCAGAAGCGACGGGTGGTTTGGCTGGTGCGCCATGATGCGCAGCTATAGCTCAACGCCCGTCTTCGGGTGCCAGAACCCCCAAACCGGAAGAAAGCTTGTGTAGGAAGCCGGAAAAATATCGATTAAGTGTGGAGCAAAAAGAAATGTGGATCGTTACGAGAGCTGGTAGGGCTTGCCGTAGTGTTCGGTTGGTCGGGTTGAGTTACTTTCCGGGTAGATACTAGCTAAAAGCTATGGAGAGACGTCTGTCAACCGCGGAAGCAGGTGGATAGTCTAAAGAAATTGATTCGTCGAAAAAACGCACGGTGAAAGGAAAGCTTTCATCAAAATGAATCCGGAGGGAGGTATTCGGAACACCCAGGTAGGAATGCTGTATCGTAGGCGTCGAAGGAGGTGGTGGCCTTTGGGAAGCTATCTCGCCTGTCGCCAATGCAATGGGGGGGGTTTTTTGCTAAAAAGGAATGACGATGGAGTAACGGTAGATGCCAACAAGTTAGCGACGTGACATGGAGAGATTCGAGAAAGCGGAAGCCGTGGCTGGGATGGTATGTTTCTTTCGAAGGGGAGCAGGTAACGGCGAGGTTGGTGACGGTGACGGTGATGATGCTGGCGATGATATTAATTAATACCGAACGAGAATGGGGGGTTGTTCGTATGTAACAGTTGCTTGCTGAGGGCTGAAAGATGGTTTGGACGAATGTCAGCACCAGCTTTTGGACCGGTTCCTGCTTACGCCAAACCAGAAAAGGGCCTGGCTGCAGAACACAGGGCAGGACAGGACAGAACTATATTATTTTACTCATGCATGCACACGGCATGTGTCTATGGCCTCACAGTCAAGCTATAATATTACAGTCGAAGAAAGAGAGAAAGAACGAAAGAAAGAAAGAAAGAAAGAAGAAGTGGAGATCATGCAATGGTCTCCGCCGCAGCAGTACTACGTAAACAGGGGTGACGACGCTGCAGAGAAGAAGAAGAAGAAGTTAAGTTTCGAGGTACAGTACTCCGTACGGTACAGCACAATTGTAGATTAAGGGTCAAGCCAACCTCGAAACACCGTCAGAGATTTCAATCCCAGCAAGCTGTAAAAGAAATATTAACCCGACAAGGCCTCCTGAGCTCAAACTAACCACGATTTTCTTAGTTACCCCTTATAGCTGCTAGCATTTGAGGAAGTTGAGTTCTAGCTGGCATGGCAGATACAGGAGAGAGGAAGGAATGAGAGAGAGGTATCTTGAGATACTCCGCGCGATGCTTCCCTACGAAACGTCTCTGCTTCCGTCCTTCCCGAACATACACAAAAAAAAATAAACGAGTGCACAGCCGCAGTTGACCTCGAATTTTGCCATCTCCCGCGATGCAATGCTGGTCCCAGATATCAAATCAATTGTTCCTTTCGTGGCTATTTTTAGGGCCGTAGACGTCCGCCAAGGACGAAAGGCTTGGCCCCTCTTAGGCCCAGCCAAGCACCGGCTGAATCTTTACCCACAAAAAATAAAAACCCACTTCGTGATGAGATGATTATATTACCTCGAAGTAGATATATCTATTCGATATTATGTTCGGCTTTGAGGGGGGGTCTTATTTCATTTTATTAGAAGAGGGAGGCCTTGAGTGCCACAATCACTCGAAACCATGGTAATACGCCGGTATTTGTATGCGTATGTATATGTACACGGTGTATCAATTCGGTATAATTACAATAATCACGTCTCAACCAGAGAGAGCCCACGTAATGTAAGCTGGCTCACCGAGATATGGCCGGTTAGCTATATACAAGCGGAATATTTAATATCTAATAGAATAGGCGTCCACCAAGGCGCTTCGCTTTCTATTACCGCTCCGACGGTTAACTACCTGGTTACCAACATGCGTCTGATGGCCTTCCAGTAGTCTTTCTCGACCACTCCTTCAATCTCCTCTTTCGTGAGCCATTGGTAATCTGCGATGTTCGCCTTGTTACCCGTCAGTTTTGGTCGCCCGGCGAAGATTCGTGCCTTCATGAAAAACACTTTCTTCCCGGTCAGCTCCCCATTTTCGCCCTTCGCCTTTCCGTCGGGGAGCTGGTAGTCGTAGTATCCGATAGGAACATTCCCAACCATCCAGTAATTCATATCACGACCACATGCCTTTGTCAAGCTACCCTCTGCAGTCTATTTCCCCTCAGTTAGATTTTTGATATTTCAAAAGTTTAGGAATCCGATATTGCGGATTTATGCATACCTGCTTCAGATTCTGTCGTCCCTCGATATTTGCTTGTGGAAATTTCCAGGTATTATTTTCCCGATCTCCACGCTTAACAAGCAGATATAGGGTCCTTGATAGTTGTCTATTCAAGCTTCTGGTATCGTTGTTTATATCGGCCTCCGTTTCTCGTGGTAAAGGTTTGGTCATAAGCTTCTTGGCAGCAATTTCTTCCTCGGTATCACTGGCACTGATATCCTCCCCGGAAACAGTATATTTCACCAAGGAGTCATAGTCCATATTCTCATCTTCTTGCGGACTATCGCCATATCGTAACTCGTCTTTCCAATGCTCATCGCCATATGGATTATAAACTTTCATACCAAGCCTTTTCCTTCTCCATTCATCGTAGGCCAGAGTCCCAGGTTTAAAATAGAAGTTTCGAACAAAAGGCTTGACCAAACGTTTATCCAACCGACGCTGATAGAAGAAAAACTCCGTTTCGAAGGGTGTGAGTTCTCTAGTCAGAAGTGGAGCCCGAGAGATGACTGTAGAAGCTGCCAATTGGAATGACGATGGCGGTCTTTTGTAGTCCGGAAGGAAGTCATCATATGAAGGAGTCTCTTCAGGAGCATCCAAATCAATGAGAGGCTCTACCGAAGGTTCGGCTGGGGCGGCTGCTGAGGAGGTCGCTATCGAAGCAAAGGACCTTCGGGACTGGAATGCGATGCGGGTAAAGCACCGACGGCACAGCGATTCCATCATAGTTGCGAAAAGATAAAGGTCTCCTGGATAAGACTAGGTTGGACTTGGGATATAAAGTTGGTTGATATCGAGATAGGTCAATTATTAAACGGGTGTGTTATCTAGAAGTGGGTAGGTTGATATCTGTCAGTGTAATTCTCGAACAGGAACATCAATTGCACTTGTCTCCTACCATGCTGAAATTAAAGCTACAGCAAGTACCAGTTCTCCCTTCAATACCCTCCGATATCCCGATTATATCACCCCAGTCGGAAACCGTTGTCGTTGAACTTGCAGTCCGAAATGTGTTTTTCGCGAAGTTGGGCCTGAAAAAGTTTTGGAGCATGCTAGCGCGCACGTGACCACAAATCTGCGAGAATAAATTTGCGCTTCGCTTCACAGTTTCTCAACTTTTCTTCTCTTCTCTTCTCTCCTCAGGCACTTTTCCTTATCACCAACTAAAAGGATATAACGACAGAGTTTATATCGATAGTAGTCCATTTGTTCTGGACGAAGTACCTCCACTTCTACCGTTGGTCATTATATGGTGCTCAGAGCGAGAACTATTTGTTTATTTGCATGATTCGCTAGCACCGTCTATTTGGAGGAAGCAATTCCTCCCCTCAGGACTGAGTTAGATATATATTGCATACATACCTTTTACACTATTATGATGAATACGATTGATTCTTCATGGAATTTTGGCTTTGTTCGCGACAGAGCATGTGGCTATGTTCTGTATTGGCTCGTTTCTGGGTCCCACAATGTCGCCCGTAGACGCTATCGATAGTATACCTACTCCGTGAAACCTTAAAAAACATCCATCGACTTAGATCAAGTACATGGTACCGCGATGCCTGTGTGGACTACCGATTCCCGCTCATGACTGCGGGATTAGGTATGCTGGAGACATGTATCCAACGGCACCTGGCGTGACGGCTGTGTTGTGTTTGCGGGTCTCACTCACATCCAAGCTCCACTCCGCGCCGTCGTGGCAGCTACTTGTTAAGCCCTCGTAATACAATGCCAATATTAATATCCGGGCAAATACAACGGCTTCGACCCTTCACTTCGAGAGCCATATATACCTAGGTATCTACTTACTTCCCGAAGTAGACATCTGTTCGACCCTTAGAGCGTCCACTTGTAGGCAGATTCGAGTATCAGAGTATAGACATGTCCTCCCTCACGTCTGGCATCCTTGGTCTGTCTACTCCTCGCACCGTACCTGAGTGAAGCTATTCGGGCTTCTACATCTATTGTCTAGCCTCCAACTAACAATATATTCTACTCGAGAACAGCCTCCGATGAACTGACCCACCAGTTCACTAGCCTCACTTCGTCTACTAATGTCAGAGGCATCATCGCTGGAATCTCAAATGAACAACTGGTACCCATTGCTACCATCCCACGGCGGGGTACCTTCGAAGAGGATATTCCACAACTCGAGAGCCTTCTAAAGGAAAACGAACCAGCCTATATCATCCTCAGGAGACGAGACTCCGGACCGGCTCCTTTTATCTGCCTCACATATGTTCCTGACCACGCTCATGTTCGGAGTAAAATGCTTTTCGCCAGCACCAGGAATACATTTACAAGAGAACTTGGGACAGAGTACTTCTCGGAGTCCATCTTCGCGACGACAAAGGCTGAAGTAACGGTGGAAGGATTTAAGAAGCATGACGCCCATGTCGCTAAGTATGTAGATGGTATGACGTACCCCTGTGGGACGGCTATAGGCTAATCATTATTAGGGCTGCACCGTTAACGGAGGAAGAGATCGCTCTGAAAGGTGTAAAGGAGGCTGAAGCTGAGGCATCGAGGGGTACTACCGCCCGTGCGTCCCATGTCAGCGGCAGCGTAGCTTTCCCCGTGAGTGATGCAGCTCTGGATGCTCTCCGACGCCTCCCGAATAATCCGAACGGCTTGGTCCAATTGGTATGTTTCTCGGTTGTGCTTTTAAGCTTAATAATTGTGCATCGGTACTGATAAGATCAACTAGATGCTTGACATTCAAAGGGAGACTATTGAACTCGCTGACGAGTCGACATCAACTGCACACGACTTGATAACGGCCATTCCGAATACCGCCCCACGTTTCTCCTTTTTCAACTTCAGCCGTGAGTGATTTCTACGATTATAGAAAGCTTAATTGTCGGAACTAACGATAAAATAAAAAAAAGATAAATACCCTGGAGTACCGGAAAATCCAATCGGTGAGTATCAGGCCAGTCTCAGAAAATACTAACAATGTGGCGCTAATACAATGTAACTTAACCCGCAGTATTTATATATACTTGCCCACCAAGTAGCAAGATCAAAGAGCGCATGCTGTATGCATCCAGCCGATCATCGGTCTTAGCTATCGCAGAAAGGGATGCCGGGCTTACAATTGCCAAAAAGTTGGAGTCCGGGGACCCAGATATCTCTGCACAACAGCTAGCGGAAGAATTCCAGCCCAAGACTGAGCAGAAGCAAGCTTTCCAGCGACCAAAGCGTCCCGGAAGGAAGTAGGAGGTATACCGGTATCTGCAAGCCGCCCGGGTGCACTTTTGTAATTGATTAATATTGAGATAAGCGAGGGTCAATGCAATAGAAATGAATAAATTGGATGCTTTCCCCCTGAAGATATCTGGCTCCGAAACTAATATGATGTTATCAAGCATGTTCGAGCGGCCAAGCTTAAGCAACTGAGCTGCGAGCTGCCCCGCCAAAGGAACCCGTTTATTGTGTTGCGGGGCAGGTTTTTTCGGACCATCGCCGGCTGTATGACATCAACCTGGTGGCAGTTCGGTTACCACAGGCCAACCTAACAGACGACCATCGGAACTTTCACATGTTGTCTTTTTGACTAGAAACAAACCCAAAAGGCTGGGCTTGGGCTGGAACCCAGCGACCACAAATAAGCTTATCAGACACATGTGAGGGCAAATCAATCAGCCCTTGTCTCCGGGGTCGAGGGATGCAATTATGATGGGGTGCTGGTGCCAGATTCTCCCCTCCGCATTTCCGGCTTCGGCTAGGGAACAGGTCTTGGGACAAAACGGCAACTGGTCCATTCGTCCTTTACCTACTGACCACCGCGCTCCCAGGCGGCTATGACACACGATTTTCAGGAAAAGGAAGAAAATGAGGCCTGACCAAATGGGTGTCGCATGGCAGTGCGCCCTTTCTTCCTCGGTACTTTGCCGGCTTGGAACAGCCATTTTCTTTTGCTATGCGGATTCGCAAGCTTGAAACTCCTGCATCGGAATATTTCGTAAAGCCTGATGGCGTAGTGAATAGATCCGTTATATAAAATTTTCCACGTGCTTGGTTGTGCCGAAGTAGCTTAATAGCATGCTTTGGCCCAGGAGTTTAAACTTAATGATAACCACAGGTGTCGACGGATCTTCCCATCCTTTCTACTTTTCTCTCTGATTTCATCTCTTCTTTTTGTTCTCTTCCCTTCTGCCGGTTTGCGAAGTTAGCTATTTTACTGCCAGTGCTTTCTCTCACACGAGTTATCGCCTTTTTTTAAAAAAAATCCCTTCTCGGTGTCTACGTCTGAATCGATTTGAAGTTATTCTAAATTCGAAGCCAACAAAATGTCGAAACAAGGAAAAGGCGATAGACCGAAGGCTACAACTGCCGTGCATTTGATTGGTACGAACGACTAAAGAAACCACACAGAATTATTTCGATTTCAACAGAGCTGTTTACTAACTTTCTTCTTCCCAATTAATAGCCGGTGGAGGTGCTGGATTGTGCGAAGCCTTAACATGTCATCCACTCGGTGAGTACAATCAACGCATCCCTCATGTTGTAAATTCCGAGGTTGTAGCTAACTAGTTCGTGTAGATACAATCAAGGTAAATTTAAACACTCAATGAAAAATATATTTTTACGATTTCCACCAATTGGCAAAGTAAATCAACTCACACGATGTAAAATGAACGAATAGGTGCGCATGCAGCTGAGCCGCAGACGGAGAGCTCCCGGCGTAAAACCCCGCGGCTTCGTCCAAACCGGTGTCGAAATCGTTAAACGAGAAACTCCATTGGGTCTTTACAAAGGTCTTGGTGCTGTTGTTATGGGAATTGTACCAAAGATGGCGATTCGGTTCTCGTCGTTTGAGGCTTATAAGGGCTGGGGAGAGAACCCGCAGACTGGGAAGGCACCACCGCAATGGATTTTCCTTTGTGAGTTACTATTTTCTGATCAATTGGTTTTTTTTTGGGGTTAAATTGAAAGGGAATTGCTAATTTGGTTATGGTGGTTTAGCTGGTCTTATGGCTGGTGCTACTGAGGCTGTGGCTGTGGTTACACCTATGGAAGTCGTGAAGATTCGGTTACAAGCACAACAACATTCGCTGGCGGACCCGTTGGATGTGCCAAAGTACCGAAATGCGGCGCATTGTGCGTTTACCGTGCTGAAGGAGGAGGGTGTCTCGGCACTATGGAGAGGTGTTTCTTTGACAGCATTGAGACAAGCGACGAATCAAGCCGGTATGCATGTCAAAAAGATCGTTTGATGCGATAAAGAAAGGTTGCTGATATGACTCATAGCAAATTTCACTGCGTACACTCAGATGAAGCAATATGCCTTGAAAGCTCAGGATGTAGCTGAACTGCCAACTTACCAGCATCTGTGTCTTGGTTTGGTATCCGGTGCTATGGGTCCTTTCTCTAAGTAAGTCTCCTATGTCAAAACATTGAGTGTCGATATCCTTCTAATTCGTCATTTAATAGCGCCCCTATCGATACCATCAAGACCCGTCTCCAAAAGTCCGCTGCCGAACCTGGAGTCTCGGCCTGGAAGCGTATAACTTCTATTGCCGCTGATATGTGGAAGCACGAAGGTGTCGCTGCCTTCTACAAGGGTATCACTCCGCGAGTGATGCGTGTCGCTCCTGGTCAGGTATACCACCCGTTCTATCACGTCAATCAAAACATAGAGAAGGAAGCTTACTAAATATAAATGATACTTCTAGGCCGTCACATTCGCCGTATACGAGAGAATACGAAACTGGATGGAAAGCAACAGGCTCTCTAGCTTTGACAAGGAATACGCAGAGTAGTGACATTTTCTTCCTTAGTGCGAAAAACAAAAGAGTTTTTAAGCCTTTTGCGTCCTTTGATGTGTCTAATTGGTTTATTTTAGGGCACAATGATTGGATTCTTCTTCTTATCATTCTATTTTATATATGAGAGAAACGGAGAGAAACAGAAGAGGAGAGTTTAAAAGTTGAGATAAAAAGGGAACCCAGGGAAGGCGTTCGCTAATATATATAATACCTTATATACCCAAATCACCTTACCCTGAACCAACCCTGTCTTTTTATGGTTGGCTGGTGGAGCATTTGTACAGCTGTTGTGCATGTTTTGGATTGCGCAGTTCTGATCAGGTCGGGTTATTGCTGTTGCTGTTGGCGTCGATGTAGCTTAGTTTCCGTTCGTCTGTTAATTGTCAATCAATCCTTTTTTCCCTTTGATATTTTATATCAGCTGGTCCCGTTTTAAGTAAGAATCGGCCGACCATATCAATTCTCGTGATAACTAAGGTTATGTCATGTCGCTATATCTATTGCTATTATATAGGTGGTCTCGACTATGAAATTTCGGACGAACAAAAATGAAATGAGATTGAAGGTTGTAAGGACAGCTGACGGTCTCGTAACCAGGCTTGACAGTTGTGGTAACGGACCCGAGAAATTGTGTTGCAGGATTGTACAACTACGCGACAAATGTGTTGTCCCAGCGCTATGGGACATCCCAAACAGGTAATCCCGGACAACAGGGCTTCGCAACCCGACGACCGCACCAACAACTTCCATCGCGACAGGTACTCCATATAATTCTCATCCTCTCCAAACCACCCGCCTGGTTTCATCTCCGTTCCTCACCCCATCTACTCGAGAGCTTGTCATCGCCTCAACTTCTTTTGTCGCGTCATATCTCTTCTTCAGATCTCCTTCTTCAAAGATTCAGAATCTTCCGATCGTTCGGTTATTTAAGCCGTTCGATTCCTAGTACCCCTCGACACGTTTGTATCTCACTTGAGACTTATCAGCCACAGAGCCTCGTCTTGCCTTTGCACACGAGCTTTCTAAAACGTCTTCAACAACGTCAGCTAGCAACCCTCTCTATCTCTTATTTTGTTCTCATCCCTCTTTATCCTGAATACATCCGTCTTTTTCTCCTTTCGACCTCCACTACCTGTTCGTCCGCTTTGTTTTGGCAGGTAGTAGGGGGTTAGATTAAGGTACACCCATTTGCACAACACTCGCTTTCTCCGTTGCCACAACGTCACTTCCCACACCCCACTATCTCACACGCCCTTTGTCCGAACATTCCATGTTCCTTTCTCTCCTTCAATGATGACAGAAACAAAGAGTAAGTACATTACCCATGTATTCCTTTGTTTTTATTTTGAAGAAATGGGTCCTAACAACAATAAACAGTGAGTGCTGCGCAACGACGCAAGCGTGTCATTGACATGCTGTGTAACCCGGCTGCCGATAATGTTTTCACTGAAGAAGACCGCGTCCCAAAGAGATTAAAACTCTCGAGTCCACTGGGCAGCAATCTTGACAAGGCAGCTCCTGAGAAGAAGAACGGTAAATAATTTGGCCTTCTCGTGGTATCCCTGTTTACCTACTGCAAGAAATTAATATTTTTGATTCTCGACAGACGCCTCCTATGCTTTATTCGTCAATAGTCGTTTGAGCGAACAGGAAGCTGCTCATCTTCCCTTCGGCCGCCCGTTACTTGATGAATCTGAGATCATACAGTGTAAGCACTGTAAGAAGCCAATTCTTCGTCCTCTCGCACAGAGCCACATTAAGGCGTGTCTCAAGGTTAAGGCAGAGGCGAAGAAAGAGCGGAAGCTAGCTAAGGAAGCTGCCTCGGGTAAGGTTGATTTGAAGAAAACAAAGGAGAAGGCCGAGGGTAAAGAAGGTGAAGATAAAGAGGAGAAGGCCAAAGCCTCTAAACCCGCTACTACGGGTGCTACCGCTTCAGAAGCGGTTAAAAGCACCACCAAGACAGCCACTAAGACGAAGGCCGGTGCCGGTGCTAAGAAAAAAGCGGAGGACGAGGGAGCGGCAGAAAACAAAAATTCGAAGAAGAGGAAGGCTACAGCTGACGGTAATGATTTCCCCAACGTAAAGCCATTTGGTATCTCAAATTATCTAACGATCAGACAGACGACAAAGCAAAGGCAGGTGAGGGACCTAAGACTAAGAAGACGAAGAAGGAAAAGCCGGCTCCGAAGCCGAAAGGTGTGTCAGCAGTTCCCCTACAGGGGCGCTTCCCCAGGAAGGCAAAGCGTCCAGTTTACTACCAAGAGTAAAATACTAATCGAACAAGGCCCTGTTGATGTGGAGAGACAATGCGGTGTCCCTCTCCCTAATGGCCAGCTCTGCGCACGATCTCTTACGTGCAAATCTCATAGTATGGGCGCAAAACGCGCAGTTCAGGGCAGGCCAGCTCCTTACGATACACTTCTTCTTGCCTATCAAAAGAAAAATCAAGCTAAACAGCAAAGTAAGAGCACAATAACTTAAAACTTCAGAGTCCAGAGTTCCACTAACCAGTTCTTGCTTTGCGTTCCTCCGCGTTTGTTTTTTGGTTCTCTGCTTTATACAGAAGCTGCAATTAATGCTAGTAATCCCGCTCCTGATGATCTCGAAACGAACTCGCTTCATGTCGACTCAGACGAAGAAATGGAGTTTGTAATGGCCGCTGTCGCTCGGTCCAATCCACAACCAATAGTTCCGACCATCCTCCTCTCCTCCCGACAGAAGTATAACCACAGACGATTCGCTTTAATGCTTGGTGCCGCCCTTAAACCCCCCAATCCGCCAATGAGTGCAGTCGATGCTAGGCCCTTCGGTAGTTTCAGCCATGGTTTTATGAGCCAAACTTAAACTCCCTCATCTATAAACCGGTAAATTCTTTTATTCAGTAGAACGCAGGGTAGTTACTGGATATCGCTGCTTTATGGTTGTGGCCATGGTAGCCGCATGTTTTTTTTCTTTTGCTTTTCATTTCTCCGGTGTTCTTTTATTCATCGATCCTGCATTTTCTAAAGTTTTCTTTTTTACGGATGCATGGCTATGGTGGCGTTCCCGAGGTGCTTAGATTGTACTTTTGCTCAGCGGGCGTTATGCATTTACGGATGTTCTTTAGTTTATTCGTTTATTCGATGTGCATATCATACCCTTTCCGTTCAGGCGCCATAGATGGGCTTCGTACGATCTTGATAATAGGATTTTGTCATCCATTCTTCTTTCAAGGATCTATTCAATTCATCTGATGCATGTGATGTTAGAAACTTCTGATTATAATACAGTACTGTGGCGGTATGGTAAGGAAATCGTTGGGCCACGGTCTTAAGTTAGCCTCGTAAATTAGAAGAGCTGTTCAACCGTCAAATCCCATGCACGTCTTCTTTTTTTATTATAGTATATGTCCTATCAACGTTCGATTCCGACGACCACTTGGCAATATTTTTTTCTTTGGGAGGCGCTCGCGGGCTTGGGGCCGGGTATATGCAGAGCGCTCGTATAAATAAGAGTTATAAGTGATTGGCACTGCAGCCTAGCTAGCTGGGAACTGCCGCTTCCAAGGACTGGATCTTGGTTATCGCAATTTTGACGTTTCATTCGGCTTCAATGCATGCATTTTATATAATCATGGTTAGCTAGGGAGGGGGTGGATTCGAGGCTAGGGAGGGGGCTTGCAGTTAGCTATGGCCCGACAAATCAGTGTTACTTGCTGAAACACGTAGTTTCTTGCTTAAATAGCTTTCTTGCTTGTAGTTGGATATGTGGTGGAGATAACCTTTTTGAGAATAATCAAACTGTGGGAATAATGGTTGGTACTATGGGATGGCCATGGATGAGGTTTTTTGGATTATGCACGTACATACATGTGACGACGAGTATTCGGATTAGGAAGATAGGTGGATAGGTGGATCAATGTTTTCCCGGTTCCGCGCGATTAGTAAATTCTTGTTTCTATTACCGTAACTTTAGCATGCGCATGCATGCTTCAACGGGACGTTTGGGATAGGATCTTGGGACGAAGACCACGAGTATAAATACTGCGGTTTGGAACATCCTTTTTTTCAATCATAATAATCCATAAAGCACCAATAACCCGAGTAAGAAGTAAAGCAAGTAAATTAACAGTTACCTTCAAACCTCATTATCACTGTCAACATCGTTTCCCAATAGAACATCAGTGTCATAAGGCAAGTACCGTAAACTCTATGCCATAAACTATATCTCCACTACATGCATAGAATCATCTCACTAACTCCCACCCTATAAGCCAAAAGCAACAATGTAAATCAACAGCTTCACCCTCGCCCTCCTCTCCCTCTACCGATGTCCAAGGCACCAATTGTGTCTTGTACTCGGATTCTCGCTGTCAGGGGTATATCGGGGAAACAGGGAATAAGAGGGGGGATGGTGGTTGTTATGTTCCTCCGGTTCCTGCGTGTTCTATGAAGTGCTGGTTTGGGTGTTAAGGTTCGGGCATCGATATTGTGGGTTGATTATTTGATTGCGAGCGGTTTGGCGGGGTTATCATTTGGATCTTTGTGTATTAACAAACCGATAGATTGTTTCTGTGAAACCATTACGGGTATACTTCATTCGCTAGCAACGATGTATAGTATAATATATAATAGTAAGTCGATATATAGGTATACATGACTATACTTACTTTGTAGATATCGGTTGGCCAATTCGGAGGGCTGTGTGGCTTATATATACTTAAGTATATATCAAAGTCAACTTTAGTTAGAGCTCTAGAATTCCTATCCCTTCTATAACACCTTGCTTCTCCTCCAAAAATGGATCTTTCAGATTTGTATTCTGCAAGCTAGTGTCTCGCCTTGAATTGCCTCCTCGCAGCCTTCTATAACGGAGATTTTTAAGAAATTTAATACGGTCCCGACTACGTATAGTCTCGGGGTACGTGTACTTTATCAGGTAGCTGGCGAGATTCATTTGGCACTTCCACCACTACATCTTTATCATTAATATCACCAATAAGAGGTATTATATTTAGGTAGATACCAGACCAGCTAACACAATACAATACAACGCAACAACACGAGATAATGTCGCCAAGATGTTGTAATTTGGTAACATGACAGGGTACCCGTAGGCATACGACGGTTTGGTAACAAAACCAATTAGTGATTGGATTGGAATTGATCCTAGATTAGACACGATCCAGGTCAATTGGGGAAAGCCAAGAGGATTGTTGAACGTTCGAGTATTAATATGGTACCACGAGCCTTAGAATTTGGGTTCAACTTCAAGATCGATATATCTAGAATTCGAATGTGAATTCGCGAATGCTATTGCGCAACTGCAGGCAATCTGGGAAGAAAGATCTACTAGGTACCTAAGATAATTATCGATAAGCACGGAATCAGTTATCAAATTCGAGTTGAGTTCAGTTAACTTTCAATTGATGAGCTACCGAACTTAAGGTACATAAGTATCGATTGTTATAGTTATAGTGCGACCTAGAATCCCGCTAGCTCGACACCGATGACCCCTCATATCCATCGCGACTGCTAGTGGGGGTTTGGTGACACCAGCATCTTGGCAAACAGCAGATGCTTGTGTTTAAAGTCTGGGCATGAGGACGAACCAATGCATACATTGTATGCCGCTCAGGCATGGGGAAATCCCTAAGAAAATCCCATGAGGCTGATAACTTTCCACACCCCGCACCTCGAGCTAGCTAACTAACTGAGGAGGGTCGCAACATTCTCATAGCAGGATTTGAACTTGAGGGGGGCCAAAAACAGGGAATTAACATATGTACACGCGGGTTTTCATTCAAAGTACTCACAAAGCAGATGGTTTACATATACCCTATCAGCCCTCTTGAATCTTGCCCTTAAGCTTGTGCTCTTAAATTTAAACCTCAGATTTCTTCTATCTCTAGTTTTATCCAACAATCAGCTGCAGTTGTTCGCGCGATAAGGCGAATTCAAAACGTCTGTAAAATCTAGAATTAATTCTAGTTATAGTTACCTACTTCAGTACTAGGTGTACCTCGACCATATGCATGCTTTGATTGCAAAATTGCATCTCAACGTGATCAATTAATTGCAATTAATATCGCGTAATGGCATATTCCTATCGCGACAGAACGTACACCGAATCCTCACCCTCTAGTGCCACCCTCGCGCCTCAAAATAAAGTAGAACACGAAGGCGACACACCGGGGATTTCGACGGGTAGTCGCGCAGCCACCTGGTCTTCACAGAACGAAAGCATTGCAAGAAATTCGGCATCAATAGAAAACTGGTCTTCCGATATCACTACATTAAATACAGAAGACCAAAAAAGACCTAAAACTGTTATAAAAAGAAAACCAGTACCTAGTACTGGGCTGCCGGAGACGGAAAGCGGCGGTAGCTATAGTAGAAAGAGAACAGAGACTATGGATTCTTCAGGGGGCTTTTCTGAGAATTCTAGGGCTCAGCCAGCAGAGCTAAATGGGAGATCTGAGAATACGAGTTTACGAAGATCGTCGGCATCCGAGGTGAAACAGGCACAAATTAGCCATTCGGAAAGATCTGAATCCCTCGTGGAATCTGGCCTGGCGTTGTTAAACCGACGGAACTGGACCCCCTTCAAGATATTTATGCTAGCTGGTCTCATTTTGACGCTTCCGGGGATCTTATCAATGATTTCTTCTTCGGGTGCGGGACCGGCGACTGGGCTTACACCGGCAAGCCCGATAGTAGCTATCATGGGAGAGACTGGTTCAGGAAAGTCGAGTTTTATAAAGGCTTTAGGAGGGAGGGATGATTCTGGGGATTTCCCCCTTGTCGGCCATACTCTAAATTCAAGTACGCCACTCATAGCTACCGATGGGTATATGCATAGTATTATCCTTAACTTAAAATATTGGGCCATCGCTAATTAGACGGATCGAGTAGCGACAAAGAAGGTTCAATGGTATTCTGCTGTGGCTGGCTCGAAGGGGTTTTATATCCTTGATACACCTGGCTTCGACGACTCGTATATGAGCGACTTTGATATATTAGAGGGCCTGACCAAAGAACTTGCCACGATATATAGCAACTCAAGGCCTCTGACGGGGATTATATATGTTCATGATGTCTCGAAGGAGAAGATGGGTGGAACATCACATAAGGTGGGCATAATTAAGAAGCTCCCCTGTCGAATTTAAACACAGGTATATGTGTATATCTTGCTAATATCAAGATATTTACGACGAATAGAGCCTGCGAACATTTCAGAAACTTGTGGGAGAACGGTCAATGGAAAATGTAGTTCTTGTGACTACCCATTGGCGATCATTCTTGAAGGGAGAACAAGTAAAGCGTGAGGATGAACTACGGAAAACATTCTGGGCGTCGATGATAGGACGAGGATCAAAGATTTTGCGTCATGATGGGTCAACCAAATCGGCAGTACGGATTGTAAAGGAGATGCTTGATAGAAAACCAGTGGTGGTCAAGATCGTAGATGAGATGGTTAACCAGAAGATGGCATTTTATCAGACAGATGCTGGTGGGGTTGTTCAGGAGGGGTTGAAAGTATTGGAGGGGAAATTGGACTCGAATGTGGCGGCTCTTAACGATGAGATCACACAACTGAAGAAGGAGAGAAAAGATGCGGAGAATGCAGTAGAAGATAGAATGAAGAAGTTGGAGAAACAGTGGAAGACTAGTACACAGAAGGAGAGACAGGAAATCGAAGCGCAAATGAAACGGATTAAAACTGAAGGGGCAGAGCAAGCTGGGAAGTTCAACAAACAACTTACGGCGATCGTTTACGAGAAGCAGCAACAAGCATACCAGATCAACGACTTGAAGAAGGCTAATGAGGCTCTCCAGAGTCAACTAGACCAACAAAGGCAGAGACAGCTGCTCGAGGAGGAAGAACGGAGGAGGAAGGAGAAGGAGAAGGAGGAGGAAGACGATGAATCGGGTTTCTTCACAAAGCTTTTCGCAGGCATCATTACAGCTATCATTTGGATTTTTTTGACATTAGTTCTGATAGGGTTCTGCGTTAGCCCTAGCCCGTAAAAATTGAAGCTTTGAATTGAATTGAATTGATTGTATCCCTACCTTAAGTACTAGATGTACTGATGTTGTTTGTGAGGTTATAAGATTATTAGATTATGTAAGCGTGGATATAATAATATTAATTTGATCGCAGTCGGAGCATCCGAGGCTAAAAGGCGACTTTTTGTTGTATCAAATGAGACAAAATGCGGCAGCTGGCAACTGACTGGCAAATGGCAACTGGGAGTCAATCGATGGCAGCTGGCAACCCAATTGGCAGCCTCGGTACCGGAACAACAGCATCAGCACGGGCAGGCCGATGTGTTGTACTGTTTGTATGGAAGGAAGCCCGCAACAGCCTCGCAAAGTCCTCACTCAGTAGCTGTAAGTACTACTTGCGGAGTACGTAAAGTTGGGTTGCCACATGTGCGCCCACCTGCCGGCCCACCAAGCCAGCCCCGTTCAATTGCATTGGCTGGCCTGGCCTGGTCGGTCGAAGTCAAAACAATTCGAAAGCCCCTCGCTCACTGGCTCCTATCCGAAGAACCTCCCTTTATCTCTTTCCCTCTCTCTCTCCTAATTAAATTAATTTCCATCCATCCCGACCTGTCGTTCCTTCTTCTCCATTTCACCTGGACTTTTCGGTTGGTATCTCATCATAATCCGGCACCGCGTCTGAATACCTTCGCCGTTTTCATCACCAAGTCACGCGCGGAAAGCAACTATTCTCTCTTTTCCCTAGCGACACCGAATCCAAGTCCGGCTTCCGCCACTCCAACATGGATAACCGACCAGCCATCAACGGCCTTGAGGACCGACCTCTTAACATCCACCGCCCGCGTGTGAACCAAGTAAATGGCTACCAAAGCAGCAGCAGTCCCGAACGTGTGTCGGGATATCATTCCGACTTCATGGAATCCAGTGCCAGCGTCCCATCATCTCATACATCAAAATCCTCCACCATGTCGGCATCGAACGTAGCCGCCTCCCGGTCCTATAAGGAAGCTGCCAACTTCTTCTTAACGCGTCAGATGGCCGATGCTCTTGCTGTGTTGCGACCAGCTTTGAGAGATGCTGCCAGCCAATCGACACAACGGGCCACAAGAGTTAAGGTCTGGAGTTTGTATTTCGCCATCTTTGATGCCGCCGTTAAGATGTCACCGGAGGAAGGGAAGAGGATATGGGGTGGACAGGACTGGAGACGGATTGTCGGAAGAGTGAGAAATGGTTTAATCTGGGATGAAGTCGAGGACGCGTATAAGGGCGAAGGACCAATCGATACCGATGTTGTAATTGCATTGTGAGTCCGAAAAAACAACCCTGTCTATTTCGAAATCTTCCAAAACTTTGGCTAATTCCCTACTGTAGGGTTATGTTGGTTCTTGCACACGGGAACGACCAAAAGACTACTCAGAAACATATTGAAGCCGCTCTTGCCGAGCTACCTTCGGCTAGTGATAGCCCGAAAGCTCTTGCCCAGAGGACTAAACTTATGGAGCTCTATATTCTCCATGTCCTCCCTCGGGTGGACGAGTGGGATTATGCTCGAGAGTTCTGTCAGATGAGTCCCTTCTTGGACGCTGACAAGAAGGAGGTATGGATGATATCTTTCTTAATAATATATCATTTCCAGTCTACTGACAAATGTGCTAGAACTTCCTTACTGCCCTGGAAGCCCTCCAAAAGGAAAAGGCTGAACAAGAGGCCCGACGTTTAGAGGAAGAAAGGATGGCTGCTGAAGCCGCTGAGCGTGAAGCCAAACTTGCCGAAGAGCGTCTCCGAGAATCTGCCAGCGCTAGCGAAAACCGATCTCGTTCTACTGTTCGAAAGGGCGACAACAAGTCACAGAGTGGTACAATGCGCAGCCGTAAGCGTAGCACTGCTCGCAGTACCGCATCCTCTGATTACCGACCTGCCAGCCGACGCTCTCGGTCTCAACGACCATACCAGGACGATTCTGATGATGCTCTTTCGACTGTTTCGGGCGCCCCCCGAAGGGCGAGGAACATCTTTTCTCAGACCTCTAACTTCGCCGGCACTTTGGTGAAATACGTCAACCACTCCGTTGGCGCGCAGAAGACTATTCAAGCTGCAGTCTTCATATTCGCCTTGGTCTGGGCTCTCGCTAAGAAAAGCGCGAGGTCCAGACTGTGGAGGTATCTTATGTTTGCATGGATGAAGACTATGACCACGATTGGAATGGGTATGAAGGTGACTTACGTTTAATTAACCATCATTATAGCCTTGTGATTATTTTCCTTACCTCGGTCTACATGATATTTTTTTTTAGCGGCCCCCTTTCCGTCTCTCCCTTTCTCTTTCTCTCTCCGGTTATTTTTGGTAGGAGCATGCCCTCACGGTGAAACCTTGGCTTGGTACCTTGTTGGCGTTCTCTGTTTTTGCGGGCACACACAAACACACATTGCATATATTATAGTACTCATCTCTTTTTTCTACTATTGATACTATTCATTATTGTATAATACTATTATAAAACAGCTTACGGCGTTAACGTTATCAATCATACTGTCTGAACGTATTCTATTTAGAAAAAGTTTGTAGTTTTTTTCGGCGTGGTGCAGCTTCTTTTGTTGTCTGTATTTGATACTGGTGTTTTAAAAGCCGCGATTGAGGATGTCTAGTTAATGCGCAGACCAAACACCATTTTGCCAATAAAGCTGTGAAGATGATAGTCAATAAAATTGAAAGTTTGGAATCGCCGGCCCATCCAAGCATATGTAAACAAAATCCTAGCTACTGTTCCGTGATAGATAGGGTTCTGTCTTGTTCCTGGTATACCACGTTCCTCGCCTCTGATCTAACCATTTGTAACACACAAAACAACCTCACACCAACGCAAAATTCCAGTTTGGAAACCACAAAATACAACACAAGGGAACGGGATATATTCCCAGAAGAACTGCTGAAATACTGAAGGGTAAGAGGTGGGGGAGGGTGCTTACATATTCATGAGGCGGGTTGTAGTCACCGGCCTCGGGTGTGTTACACCTCTTGGCGTGGGTATGTATAAACTCATCCTTCTATACCTTGCATGGCTTCCATATTATATTCTTCACCCCATACTATACTAGCTTATGGATAAGGCTGTCAATTGATCGTATTATAATATTTTATAGGTCTCAAATCCTTTTGGACAAATCTGGTCAACAGTAAATGCGGTGTAGTGTCTACCGCGGACCTTGCAAACGGTGCATTCAAGGGTATTCCATGTAAAGTTGCGGCTTTAGTGCCTACGGGCGAAGATTCACCGGAACTATGGAGTAAAAAGAGAGCAGCGAAAGAGATGGAGATGAACAAGGTTGCGGTTTTTTCACAGTACGCTATTGTTGCGGCGAAGGAAGCGTTGGAGGATGCTGGGTTTGGGAATGGGAAGTTTGGGAATGAGGTTGCTGAGAGAGTGGTATGTTGTTATATTCTCTCTTTTCTTCTTCTTCTCTCTATATTTGGGGGATGATTTAGCTGATTAGTATTGGGATATCGATAGGGAGTTTGTATTGGGAGTGGGATAGGTTCTTTCGAAGATGTTTGCGAAACGGCTGTGAAATGGACGAATAAAGTAAGCTGAAAGCCATAGAAATCATATCTTCGAATTCAATGCTAACAATAAATCTAGGGCTACACCGGTGTAAGCCCACTCCTAGTCCCCCGTCTTCTAATAAACATGGCCGCCGGTCACGTCTCCATGAAATACAACATGAAAGGCCCCAACCACTCCGCATCCACAGCCTGCACAACAGGCCTACACTCCATCGGCGACGCTTCATATTTCATCCAACGCGGAACAGCAGACATGATGCTCGCCGGCGGTGCAGAGTCCGTCATCCACCCCCTCGCAATAGCAGGGTTTGCACGAGCTAGGGCGTTATCAACGAATTATAATGACACACCCGAAAAGGCTTCAAGACCGTTTGATAAGAAACGCGATGGATTTGTAATGGGTGAAGGTGCTGGGGTGTTAGTTCTTGAAGAATTGGAACGTGCGAAGGAGAGAGGGGCGAGGATTTATGCGGAGGTTAAGGGGTATGGACTTTCTGCTGATGCTTGGCATCTTACGGCGCCGCCGAGTGATGGGGACGGTGCTTTCAGAGCTATGAAGGCGGCATTAAAGGATGCTGGGGTTGAACCTGGGGCAGTGGATTATGTCAATGCTCATGCGACGGGGACAAAACTTGGGGATATAGCGGAGAATGCCGCCATTAGAAGGTTAGTTGTTAGGGAGGGTGGGAGGAAACCTGAGGGAGTGAATATCTCGAGTGTTAAGGGGGCTATTGGACACCTTTTGGGGGCTGCTGGGGCAGTAGAGAGTATAGTGTCTATCATGGCGATTCATGAGGTAAGTACTTTGGAACCTAAATTTTGATATAAGAACCGAGTTTACTAAATGATCACGTTCCGGTCTACAGGGAATTCTACCACCGACTTTGAATTTGGAAGAGCCAGGTGACCCTCCTGAGGACTTTGATTGCAATTATGTTGCGAATGAAGCACAATCCGCGAATGTTGACGTGGCTTTGTGCAACAGCTTTGGGTTCGGGGGGACGAATGCCAGTCTTTGCTTTACAAAGTATAAGGCGTAAAAAGGCTGTAAGCGTTTTGTTTAAATTAATCAATTTCAAAATCTAAATATTAAAGGGATTATTGTTCTATGTAGATATCGCGGTACGTATACGAGAGAGCACGCATCACTTATTGCCAATTGTATAATTAAATATTCTTATCACCTCTGGAATTAATTTTATGTATCATAAAGAAAAATTTTCACTTGGTGCTATATCTTCTCAAGAACCAGCATTGAATCATTGTAAACGAACGTTAAGGAACAATATGATGGTGTCTTGAATTCAAACTTCAAAGCCCAAACGGAACATGCATAATGATCTTAATAGGGCGGGGGGATTCAAATATCGTGGTGCCTATTATAAAACTTCTATCAATATAGCTCTCCCCCTTCTTTCGTGGGATCCCTAGAACGGCTTCAATAGGACACCCAAATCTATAACTAAAAAACATTAACGACAAGGAAAACAGACCAGAAAAACGAAACTAAGAAAAAAGAAACTAAGAATCATGAAATAGGGATGAAGGCACAAAAAGAAAACAAGTGATATGTAAGAAAGCTATGCGGAACGCCGCGCTGTGCAGAGGTGAGAGACCCTGAGTGTAAAAAAGAAAGCTCTCTTCATCTAAAACGGCGTGTAAATACTGATATCTCCCATCAGTAAAGCAGAAAATATAAATTCTGCATGTATGAATTAATAAGTTTGAACACTGAGGAGCTCCAAGATAAGGAAGCTGCGAGTTCGAGCATAAATAAAATTCAGGAAGGAAAAAAGCCACAGAGCTCCTAGGCAAGGGAGTTGTGGGTTTAGACAAATAGAATGAATAGAGTTCGGAAATACTACAGAGCTTCAAGACAAGGAAGTTGTAGATTATGGAGGGCATTGAGGGGAACTAGTCAAACCCTCGCCGCAATACAAGTAAGATGTGATATAGCCGTTTCAGAGGGTGAACTCCCCTTCAACGGTTCCATTAACACAAATACGACCTCCGAATACCTTCCAGAAATGGCTTGACCAATGTGGAATTCGCACCTTCCGTTTATCCTCGAGTTCCACCTCAACTATCTTACCATAGCCAGCTTTAGGGGGTCGAGTAGCTAATGCTGCCACGATTTCTTCCTTTCGGGAGTCTAAGCAAGAAGCGATTTCCGCGGGCGGTAGCGGGTTGTCTGAACCGGCGAAGTACAAGATTGCCGATAGCTTGACGAAAGAACGAGCTGTGCACCATGCATCATACCCGGCAACGTGATTTTGCTCTGTATTAACGGGGAAATCATCTATTACGGGGTTAGTGTGAAGCTAGGTTGGGGTATTTGCAATAATTCATACCTATATGCGGGTAGGTCATGTGGGATAACCTATATCCCAATTCTGGGAGACTGCTGGAGGCTGAGTTCTATAAAATATGTTAGAAGGATCCAGATAATTTCGATGCTAGAAGGTATGATTACATACCTTATTGGTCTCTTTGCAGTGAAGAGCGAGAAATTTGGTGTCAACAATCCTGGAGATAAAGATGTATTAGTCAGGCCCTGAAAGTTTACAATAAGTCTTCTTGTTTCGACTAAAAATGGACTCACAAGCCAAAGCTCTGCTGCAAAAACCTTCGAAAATCGTTGATATCTTCAGGAGGGTCCCCGATAAACATGTTGTGCATATAAACCAAATCGGTGAAGAGGTTATGTCCGATTAGAGGTTTTTTCAACTCCATGATTTTATCAATTAGGTGCCGTACGCCGCGTTGCACCTTGAGCACCTTTTGGAAGTCATCCTCCCTTTTCAGCACGATATTCCTCTCCCGGTCTCCATTGTATGGCACCACCTGCAGATGCCGCTCATACCATATCCCATTGTAATCGGGGAATTCGCGACGGATAAACTGAGAGATGATACGACGCTGGTATCCATTATATCCTGCATCACGCTGTATATTGAGGAAATCAAAGGGGTCCTATCCAGAAGCGTTAGCTGAGACTCGATCTTCGAAGAAGCGTAGAGGGGTGAAGACATACGGATTCCCGGCGCTTGATCCATCCGATGATTTGTGATCTCACATCCTCAAGCATTGGGAGATCTTCCTCTTTGGGCTCAATTTCTTTTTTGTCGGCTTCGTCCCGCTGACGTTTCAGACCTTTAATATGTGCCTCCTCTTGGTGACCGAGGTAAAGGCACCCTCGACTAAAGAGCTTGTTGAAATCGAATCCATTCTTAAGATGGAAATCGATTGCTATTAAGACAAAGGGTGAGTGATTGTTTATGGTCAAGCTTTATAGGAAAGGATAATATACTTACCGCTAGCCGAGAATAAGTAGGCCCTATCGTACCGGAATAACCTTTTCTCCACATGGGGAGCGACAAAGAAGTTGAAGGGCCTGGAGCTGTATTTTGGCTCCCGTGGAGCATTCGGCTCCCATTTTACTGGGCAAATGCCCATCTGCATGATGCGGTATGCCTCCGCAGATTCCTATCAAATTTAGGATTAATTGTTTGCTTGTCAGGCGGTGGGAGGTTAGGGTCCATACGCAGAGCTCTTTGTACCTCTCGGCCAAGGTGGGTTTGTGGTTCATATCCACCTGGCCTCTTCTCGGGTCGCTGCCCACCCCCGAGAACTCGAAATCGAGGGCGATAAACTATATGAAAATTGTTAAATGAGAGTTTAGGAATGAGTAGGGGTTATTCTAAACTTACATCGCAATCCTCGATGAGTTTTAGGAGGTTGGGCAGCTCCTCGTCGAAATCGGCCCGGTCAATCTCCCACCGTGTGCCGGCCAGCGTCAGTGGACCGAACTCCATCTTCACTATAAAAGTGAAGATGGACGAGGTGTGGGGAGGTGCCTATGATAGGCAACCTCGAAACGAAGAACGAAAAGATGGGGAGGTGCTGCTAACAGCAACCTCGAGGAGAAGAGCTAAAGAGGGTGTTAGAAAGCGGCGAAGAATTGAGGATGAAGATGCATGGATCTTCGAGTAAAGAGTCAATGATAAGGAAGAATGATTCGATGAGGCAGCTGGAAGGGGGTGGAGCTGGTTTGTGATTGGGGATGAGAATGATGAAGAGGGGAGGGAGTATGGAGAGGGAAAGGGCACTTTAAATAGAGAGGTAGAGACCTCAAGGGAAAATAAGTTCAAGACTTTGTAGAAGGAGGGTTGAGCTCCAGAGCGCGCAAGCAACGGCCGAGCAAGCGAGGGAAACCTAGCTGCAAGACGCACGCCCGCACGGTGACCAAGGGGCTACCCGTACGGCGAGTCTCCAACTGCTGGGTCGACGGATTATCCTAACGGAAAAAACAAAACCCCTTCAACAAAAAGCCCAGCGACTCTTCGAGAAGAATAAAGACGGGACAAAAGGAGTCGAGGAAGGGAATCAGGGGTGTTGCATCCAGACAGGTATGTGGGAAAGGGATGGATGGATGAATGGATGGACGCGGCGGGAGTAGGGGACGCATGCGCATTGAGAGATAACTTACAGTTTTAAAAAGAAAAGTGAAGCGAGTGGAATTTTAGATGTGTCGTCCAGACCTTCTGGGAGAAACCTTTATCTCCAAAGAGGGCAATAGTCGCGAGAGGGGGGGAGAATGTTGCGAGGACTTGTACCTGGAGGTGAGCTGAAGATTCAAGGAAGGATGAAAGATACTTTCGTGATACTTGTATATGATGATAGCGAAGGGAAAAGAGTGATGCTGAGAGGAATGGGATTGAGGGGGCGGATGGCTTTATATAATGCTAATCTAGCGGGAGGGTTCCAGAGCGGGCAATTGCAATTCTAAGTTTCCCTCGGACCGTCGAGTAGTCCCATATATTGCACTTTTCACGCTTGGTTGCCTCACTAACCCTACCGAGCGAGCGGATATTTTAAAGCTGACGTCTTTGTTTCGTGAAGTTTATAACACTCTCCTTTGTAGCGTCTGGAAACGAGGCTAGGTCTGTATCCTATATTTTAAACGTCTTTGAATTCTGATGAATAACCCGTGGTTTGACGAAATCCGAAGTCCGGGAACAGGGCACAAGACAAAAAGTGAGCGAACTGGGAACTCTGGACCGAGAAATCGAAACCGTGAAAGAAATATGTAATTCTGGACTGGTCTAGGTTGCAGTTATGATAAAACTTAAGGGCGATTTAGTAAAACTGGCCTTGAAGTAATTCTTTCTCTTAGTTCTGATATTTTATTAGCATCAGATCAGACCCGTTAAACAGCTTCAGGGCCCAAGCGAGCAACAGCGAAGCTAGCGGCGATCCCTAGAGTTTTAGGGCTAAAAGATGCACCGTGGCTGCAATCGAGCCGCTGATCGCATGGGGTAGGTGGTGACTCAGTAGCGTATAATAGACTTGGCATAAATAACCCCCAAGGGACCTCACTTTCGCGAGCTTTGGGCGCGATAGATAGGGAAAGGAGCAGTGCTTGGTGACACAACTGCTCATAACACCTTGGTCATGTCTTCATGAATTCGAGGGAATCTGACCTACCGATATATTGATAGTGGTTAGGCTCGCTAGCGAAAGGAGACTCCGGTATCCGTTCTCCCCACCCGGTCACTAGCGCAAATACTGGTATTACGCCCAAAGTGTCTAGACGGGTCCAATGGATTTAGAACATGACTCAATATCCTCTCGCCCTTCGATAAGTCCTCGAATATAATAAAATACTATGTGTTGTTATTGTGGTATTTCGAATCTAGCAATTTCGAACGCAAAGTTTCATGGGTTTGAGTTAAGAGACCAGTGCGAGTTGACAGTTGCGGCCGCTTTACGGATAGCTATAGATTCAAGGTTGATCTTCTGAAAAGAAAATATTAGAGGGAATTCTTTATTTTTATAGGATCCATGTGGTGTTGTATGAGCCATATTGTAGGATGTCGACAAATGGAAGACGGGAGAACACGAATTGTGAGTTTCTAGCTTGTCTGGCCTGGGTAGCCTGCGAAACTATGCCTGAACTGTCCGTTAGGAGGCACAGAATGAAGTCTCCGACCTTTGTATCACCTATGTTTAATGCGGCTCGTAAAACCTAGAAATATTGAATTTTTTGTTCATTCCCGACTCGGTACACGCAAAGGAAAAGCTAAAGACTTCGCTTCCTCCACTGAAAACCGCTGAAGACGCCTCAGTCACACACGTTATCCATTTTCGTCCTGAGGTCTGTGTAACATGCTAATAAAATACAACAATAACCAACACAGAAATATGCATTCGAATTAACACAAGCAGAACAGATATATTGACAATTGACATACCCTCTCGTATAAAATATAAACAAATTAAAGATAATAATACTGATGCTCATTTCCGGCACACCTGTGGCAGAAAGATATAAAGCCTTCTCTTAAACCAGGATTGATACCACGAGTTGCGAATTAAGAATAACACATGCCACTAGCGCCGACAACATTGCCCAGCTTAGCTGCCGGACTGAACCGCCGGCAGTAATAGTTGGTTGGTGGGTCTCGTAAATGTACTGATCATATTCGTACCGTCCCTCCAATGTCGGCTCTGCCGTTACTATCACCGGGTAGTACCCCGGAAAATCAGACGCTTTCCAAGTTTTCGTCGTCGCCTTCGTAAGATCCTCTCCATGCGTCCTGCTCGAGCAAACTGCAGCTGTGGTATTGCTGACTTCGCAGCCAATACTCAACATCTTGCTTCCTGTTCCATAGTATAGTTGTGATGTTCCAGAGGCTGTAACTGTGAAATCTTTGTACGTACAGCCTAAGGATGCATCCTGAGCTTCGCAAGTAACTCGATATTTTGTAAAGCTAAAATGGTCGGTAGATAGGATTCGTCCTCGAAGAGTCGGGGTCGGAGCACCAGGGTCAGGCTTCTTGGTTTGGAACCAGTAGAAAGTTTGATTAGTGGTGGCTATCGATGCTGTCGGGCGTCCACCCGCCCGGGATGGGTAGAGATAAGCGAATGTAGTCGTTGGTAGGCTTGTCGACCGAGCGTCAAGACCACTAGTGAATGAGAAAAATGAAAAGAATAAAACAAAGAGTGTAAATATCTCCTGCATTTGAGTGGAAATATTTGTGTGCGGGCCAGCCTCCAGAATCCAACCAAATTATTAAATGAAGCCAGAGATTGTCGAAGATCCGGAGCTTGGTCTTTTCCTTCCACCGGCTGACTCGTAAAGTCTAGGATAGTAAACCAACATTCAAAGTATCAAAAAGAAACTACAAAACAAACTTCAATGGTGGTGAAAATTTTCAAAAAGGGCAGCCAGTGCGTAGAATCGAAAGCGGTTGGTGTGCAAAAGTTCGAGAAGAAAATATCGCCCAAGGCAAAGACTTTAATCCTTTTGGGAGCTGCTCAAAATGGTGGGTCGATGGGCACTTTGTTTCTGCCGGAATTCCAGGCCTTTGACAGCTCGGCGCAAAGTGAAGACTTCCTCCCACGAGTAAAATCCATTTGCGACCAGTCGGGTTCTCGACATGGAAGCGCGCAAAGCGCTAACTGGAACCTTCTGCATGAAGATCGACTTGGCTTCTGGCACAGACTAAGCTAAATTTAGAACACCACATAAAACTGTATATTAATGTGTTGTATAAGACCTCGTTCTTGCAGCTTGATCTTGAATGGTTAAAGTTTCTACACGGCGAGGGGCGCCACTTGGCCAATTTCTTTCGCAGCGACACTGATAATTTTCGAAAATCTCCTAAAAATCGGCTTTGTCCAGTTGACCCAGACACCCTACTTTTCAATGCGGAAATCTTGCGATCACAATTAACCTCAATTGCTCAGCAGTCACTAACTTTGACTGTTTGTAACCTCGTAGACCGAGGCGAGCCAATCGAAATCCAACGCAACGCGCGACGGCATGTCATGTCTGCATGTATATGTATGCCTCGCCCTGGTCTCGTACTCAGATATGGATTACAATCGGCGTATCAACTTCATAAGCCCTAAGAAGGGTTGGTAAGTGGAAGCATGACCAACGGGAGGTAGGTATCTGTAATCTGTAGTCTTGTGGCTAAGCTCTTAGCTAATTAGGCAAACTGCTGAAAGTGAGGGAGTACTTATGTATGTACGGACCCTCTTTGGTCTCCGTTGTCAATCGCTTCGAATTGGTTGTGATTAACCCCAGTGGCTGTCTTTTTTTTTTTACAAGGGTTTGGAGTGATATTTCAGTTGTGCCAGCTTTGTATGGGGTGAAAATGGCTTATTGGCGTTCGTCAAGTACTCTATAGTAGACAAGGGTCATGGTTTTCTAGAGATATGTCGTAAACTTTGTATCAGGACCCGCCGGAGAAGAACGGGAAGAGCATTAGCATGTTGGCCCGCTAAAAAAAATCATCTATCGAGATGCCCTAGGAGTATCTGAATGTGGGTCATGAAGCCATGGATTTGGAATACTGTGATTACAAACAAACGATGTTCTCCGGGATAGAAATGGCTGAAAACGAATTTATTATCTTTCAGAAAAGAGATAAAATAAGGCTGTTTCGATCAATTAGTTGAGGAGCTCCATCAGGTAACATTTGGCATAAGTCTAAACTACAAGCTTCATTATTTCTCAACCCCGTGCACAGCCCGCAGTGACAATATTAATACATATCCCGAGTCCCCAGTTTTACAAATACGCTCTCGGGGCTACACTTAACTCCACCCCCATTACTCATCTTATATATGTATTCCCTATGAATATCGAGGGATCTTTTGGGAGGCTTCCATCATTTCAAGTTTAATGTTTGATTCCAGCCGCAACCTGCCGAGTCATCTGTGCCTTCGTGCTCGTCAAGAAGAAGGCTAGGACAAGAGTAACGAACGCAAACGGAATCAAACTATACCAGATGAACCGATAAGAATCAGCAAGCCCTTGAACCATAGCAAAAGACCCTGCTTCCAAAACAACCGGAGAAACACCAGGAATATTGAGTAAAGCGCTAGTGATACCATGCTCTGATCCTATCAGAAACTCTTCTAAAGACCCGGAAGGAAGCCCTGCATCCAGAACCGCCGTTGAAATCTTTCCGGGAAGAATATCCTTTTCCTTTGAGCTGAATACCTGTTCAAATATAGTAATACCAATGCTACCACCGAATGCACAAGAGGAAGCCAATAAGCTCATAGCGTGTGCTATGTATTCGTTAGGAGTACAGAGACTGACCACTATTGCCAACACGAGGGTGGACGCTCCAACAGCCATTCCTAAAATGGCCGTAGGAAAGAACCAGGCTGCAAAGTTTATATGAGGCTGCATGACAGCCATAAGCCCTGATCCGACCAGGAAGAGAACAAATGAAACGACAACAAGCGTTTTTGCCTCTTTAGTTTTTCCCATGATGGCGCCGGCACCGAACGAGCCGACTATACTCAAGAAGTTAAACGGAAGATTGTAAACACCTGTCAGGACTGCATCACGAGTGAAGAGGTTTGTTATTTCTTGTGGGAGGTATGCTTGCCCGCCGAATAGTACGAATCCACCGACGAAGCTCAAGACCTGACAGATGGCGAAATTCCGGTGTTCGAAAAGCGCATGATAAAGAATTCCATCTTTCCGGATGAGCCCGTTGTAGAACCCGAAAGATATAAGGAGGACTGCCCCAATTATCAAAGTGCAAAGGACACGGGCTGATGTCCAAGGGTATGGGTTTCCGCCGTACTGGAGTCCCACAAGAAACAAAACCAAACCACTGGCGACGAGAAATACTCCAAGCCAATCGATCTCAAGGATCCTTCGACTAACCGACATTCCACCTTCTGCGGAAGGGCGGGTTGCAGGATGGTAAAATAGAACTAAGAGCACGAGCGTCATTGCGAAGAAGCCCGCACTCATGTAGAACCCTGCCCTCCACCCTTCGTTCACACCACCAACATTATGTTTGATGAAAGCCCCTTGAATGATAGGTCCAGCGATAGAAGCAAGTCCTGCGATTATACCTGCGATACCCTGAAGCATCGGTCTTTTATCTTTGGGAACGACTTCGGCTACCAATGGAATCGCGAGATAACCTAAGGTTAGACCGACGCCGTTAAGGACCTGTCCTGCAATTACCATTTCTAGATCGTTTGCCCGGCTGGAAATAAGTGTACCGGCTGTTCCGAAAAGCATACCAGTAATGAGGAAGGGTTTGCGACCAAGGATATCGGAGAGCTCGCCCATAAATGCTTGGAGGACGCAATTGGGGATTGATACGGAGGCCGCAATCCACGCGGCAATACGAGCCTGCTGTGGAAATCTGGCCACAATGAAAGGAATTGAGGCACTAGGGACAATGAGAGCCCAGGTTGACGAAAAGTAGCAAGCAAAAAGAGCCAAAAGATTTAAGAAAATCGGTAGGTTCCAATGGAACTCTTCAGCACCGCCGTCTGGGTGTTGATTTTCTGTGTCGTCGGCATTGCTGCCTTTTGAGAATTCGATCTGCTGAGATTCCTTTTTTTCTTCCATTCTGAAGTTTTGATTTTGAGGATATATGTATTGTACTCTGGGATACCGAAGAATAGAACCCTTTCTCGAACTCAGGAATTGAAACGGACGATATCGGCGGCATATATACCGTATGCCATGCACCTTCAATGTCATGCTCTGAGAGCATAATTTCGAACGGCGTCTGACCCGGACCTGAACAGCAACATGATAGCTATCCCTCGCTCGAAGGGAATGTACATCAAAAGGTTGAACAAAATTTAAAAACCATTCGGTTCTCCAGAAACTTTTGAAAGATAGTTGCACATTGAGGACCAACTAGCCGAGATGGCGAGCAGTGTCGAGTTTCTTCCCATATTGAACCGTCGTCACATAGTTTGTAGCTACCAAATTACCCCAGCCAGGATACGGGACGATGTCGTCCCACCATAAATTTAAAGTTAGGCATTGAACAGGATAACGGGATACCCATGAAAGCTGGCTCCTTTTGGCATACCCAGTAGACCGGTGGCGGCATAAGGCCATTTGGTACCTTGTAAAAAAAAATCGGCTCAATGGATATTCTCCTTGACGTCTCATGATCTAAGGCCCATTGCATTGGATGATTGATGCGGGGTACCGTGTCACCGGTATTCTCTATCAGTGACTCGGTTTAGAAATTTTACGAATGTCCCTAGTTGGATCTTTGGTTAATACTAGTACTTGCATGCTATCTTATCCGAGAAATACTATCACGATTCTGCCATATCTATAGCATCTAAATGCGCAACTAGTAAAATCGATTTTGGATAGCCGTTAACGTTTACCATTCGCGCCCCTTTTCTCGTAAGATCTTGATTACCAGAACTACCATTAGCAGAGCTTAGCCCCATTAAACCCTTAGGCGCAACTGCAGTAGATGAGAAATCCTTATGTATTTGTAACAATGTATGTGATTTTTATAAAAGAACACTATATAGATTTTGTATTTGAATATATCTGATTACAGCTCGGTATCACATACTCGTTCAGAAATTGTGATTAATGTGTCAGTTCTCCCCAGTGACAACTTGAACCATCAAATCCTTCGGCCAAACAGGTTTATCGGTGCCGTTCCCTCGAGTTCCCACATTGTACTTGAGTTCCACAGCATTATCTTTAAACTGTGCAATCGGCTTTACTTGTACAAATGTTACCCCTAAATTCTCAGCACGTCGAGGCTCAAAATATTGTGGCTTGAAGAGCGTCTCTTTATCATATTGATAAAGAAGGCGCACCATCGCTGGTAGGAGAGCTTGCATAGGTTGGTAATGGCGGAAAACTGGTGATCCATGGCGACTCCAAAGCTCCTTCCAAATTTCGTCGTCGTATGTCCCGCAAGATCGTACTAGCCACTGTGAATAGTAGTTCAGAGATACCTACGCACTTAGTTTAGCGATATGTTCAAATTTTATCTGTGTCCATATTAGTGTCCTTACATCGACGCCGTAGCTTCCACCTTTTTCGGCTCGCTCTATAAGTGCGTGTAAAACAGAGGTAGAGCCACATACTCCGCAACTATTGAAGAGAAAAAACGAGAGTTAGCCGGCGTTTTCTCGGATATCGGAGTCTCTGTATACGACTCTTACCAGTAGTCGGAGTTTGGGAACACCGGCGTAACCGCTTCATCATTTCCCATAGCCTTCCCGTATGCCATAGACACTCCACAGCACTAGAAATGGAGATTAATTTCAATACATGTTAGCTCACTTCAAGATAGCTCAAAAGGAATCATAATTAACATACCGCATCGCTAATCTGCTGCCATCCACTTCGATGACTCCATGGACCATGCCAACCATAACAATTCTCCCGGACGTAAATGATTCCATAATCACGATCTTTGACAAGGTCAAAAACAGCATCACGTCCAAAACCTAGACGGTCCATTACACCAGGACGGTACCCGTCGATAACGACATCTGCTTCTCGGATCAGTTGTCTCAATTTCTCCTTATCTTCTTCATCCTTTAAATGCAAATGACAATTCCACTTCCCCCAATTAAGATCTTGATGAACCATCGAAAGATCTGTGAGCTGAGGAGAAGTAATCCGCATAACACTAGCACCCATCTCCGCAAGGCCCCGGCCGATTGCTGGAGAGGCAATGACTCTCGTCAAGTCTACAACCTTAAGGCCTGCAAGTGGACGTTTTGGGGAAGATGGAGCAGATGCATCCTCTTTCCACCATGTTGCCGGTTGGGATGACTTTGGATCCTTGGCGATCTCATATAATCCCACTTTACTGTTTGCCTTCCCGTGTTCAGAATTGAAAAATTCTTCGGCGGTATACGCAATAGTACCAGCCTGTCTGAATTGTTCGTTCATCAATTCATCAAGCTCTTTGGAGTCAATTTTTGATGTAGCACTTTGGATTCTGTTAACTGCAGATTCCTCTGTCTCATCTGGCTCGCCGTCAACCGGGAGCTTTAAAGCTGTGAGCGTTGGTTCCGGGTTCATACTACCATGAGTATGGTAGTATCGTCCATCTTTGGTCTGATAAATATTCGTAGCCCATCTTCTAATGATGCTAGCTTGACTGCGATGTTTATCTTCGCTTGGGAACATCCGTTGCATATCCGGGGATAGTGGGGATAGTGGAGTAGGCTTTCCATTTTCAATGATCTGAGCGAGCATCGGGCTCATAAAGAATAAAGAAGCATGATCCCTTCAAATTTCAGTTAATTTCTATTTGAGGATATCCCAGGGAAATAGTCAATATTGACAGCATAAACTTACGTATCGATGGTAATATCCAAAGGCTGGGTTTGGTATTTCTTCGTGATCAAGAGATCCAACATCAAAGCTTCGAACCCTTTCAAAGCAGAGATACTTTCCGCAAATCTCCAATTGATTGGGACACTCGGTTTGTCTGAGCCCTCGAAATGTATGTGTTTACTGAGCGACTGTAACTCCTTTGGTAGGTTTCCCATCAATGGATTTTCCAAGATACCCTCCTTGAGGATCTTGAGTGCCTCTTGTGGAATAGAGTAATTTCCAATTGAGCCCATGATTTTTATTTCAACTGCTCTAAGTTTACTGTCCTAAGCCACTGATCAATAGTTGTGGATATATGCTGTTGGATTTTGACGTCGAAGGTGTTGACAAGCTCGAAGACTGGAATCAATGAGAATTTAATTGCTAGCAAATTTGCAAATAGCTTTCCAAAAAAATCATACAATCCAAAGAAAAAAGGGCCAAATTGTGGCCAGATAAGAAGAAACTCATAAGAGCTAAAAAAATACTTTTCAAAGTAGAATTCCAATGGATTGTAGCATTCCAAAGACCTACGTAAGGGCTGTTACGTTTCGCCAACCTACGTCAACCTGTAAATCGAAATCTAGCCGCGGCCGGAAACCTTTCTGCCGAACCGCGAATCGACGACGTCGTGCTAGCTTTAACTGCAGCTGACTCGTCCAGAGCCATTAAGCTTCACCCCGCATTTCCAGAATGGGAGCTTGTCAATAGGAACAGGGATTAGCATGGTTGTATTTTGTTTTTCCTTTTTTCTTTTTCCCCCTTCCCTTGTGATTAATGTATTGCATTACACAAATTCCTTGTATCCGCGGCCAACTTGGATAGTGTATATATATAAGTAGACGTAAAAGCGGTCGATATGGCATAAATAATTTGGCCGCGGCCTTCAATCAATAATCTATAACTAAAATATAGTTCAATTCGCCCGAAGCTCGCCAGATATTGCGAAAGTCTATATTTTATCATATCATATATTATATATCATAGCATACACTTATACGTCTTGTTTATCTCCCCGAGTACTAGTAACTCAAAACCAACAACATGACGCAAGGAAAGAGAGCTGTTAGAATTGCCAATTGTTCTGGCGCAGCATGTAAGATTCGTTTTAGTTATCATCCTTCTTGAGATCTATGTGTTAACTAATACTTTCATATAGGTGATCCAGGATTGCATATGTACAACCAGGCCAAATATGGACCTGTAGACGTTATTACAGGAGACTATCTCGCAGGTACCATAACAAACTGAATCTAGTTTCTATATGTTAAAATATTTGCCTCCATGGGCTTAGCTTCAAGTACTCACTATCAAAATGTGACAGAGATTAATCTAGCCACCAATGCTGAGGAAATGGCCAAAGGTTCCCACCCAGGCTGGGTACCTACAGCGCTAGATGGACTCCAGCAAACCCTCGAGATCGCAAACGAAAAGCGAATCAAAATCGTAATCAATGGTGGTGGATTGAATCCCAAAGGCCTCGCGGAAAAAACCTTTGAAATGGTAGATAGAACCCCTAAATCAGATACGTTTCCTACTGCCTCTTTTTGGACTAATGAATGACTTTGACAAAATCAAGGCCAAAGAGAAAAACCTCAACCTGAAAATCGCATACGTCGACGGCGACAATCTCCTTCCAAGAGTTGGTTCAATTTTGGAAAAAGTCAAATCGGGTGAATACGGGCATTTGGATAACACTAACAGCGATATTACCCTCGCTGAAAATAGCGATACCTTTATGGATGACCCCGAAGGCATGCCTATTGTCTGCGCTAACGCCTATCTTGGCTACCGTGCTATTAAGAAGGGTCTTGACGAAGGTGCAGATATCATTATCTGCGGTCGTGTCGCTGATGCATCTCCAGTTATAGGTGCAGCAGCTTGGTGGCATAGCTGGAGCGAGACTGATTATGACGCTTTGGCGGGATCTTTGATCGCCGGGCATCTCATCGAGTGTTCTACTTACGTTACAGGCGCTAATTTTGCGGGGGCATATAAATACCCAGTTCAAGATTTGTTGAACCTTGGGCTTCCCATTGTCGAAATTGCTTCTAGTGGCGAATGCACTGTTACTAAACACGAGAACTTAAACGGAATTGTGACTGCAGACACAGTAAAGTGCCAGCTGCTCTACGAACTCCAGGGGAATATTTATCTAAACAGCGATGTCAAAGCTGATATTAAAAATATAAAAGTGGAGGAAGAATCTAAAAATCGTGTTCACGTTTTAGGCGTTAAAGGGTTCCCTCCACCTGCGACTACAAAATTGGCGGTTTTCTACAGGGCAGGGTATCAGTCCGAGTTTCTACTAAATGCAACAGGATACGCTACAGACCATAAATGGGACTACCAAGAGGCACAAGTTCGTTCTAAACTTGAAGAATGGGGCGTAAAGCTCGATGTACTTGACTTCCAGCGTGTGGGTGTGCCGAAGGAAAACCCAGATAGTCAATTGTCGTCGACAACATACATGCGTATCTTTGCACAGGCCAGAGATCCTACGGCCTTGGGGAAAGTCATGGCTGCGTGGATGTGGAATGGAATGGCACATTTTGCGGGTAAGATATATAAACTAGAGACACTTGATAAACTATGTCGATGCTAATTACAAACTCTAATACCACAGGAATGCATTCCTCTCTAGATATGCGAACCGTCGTCCCCAAATCATTTCTCGGTTTCTACCCCGCTACAATCCCCCAAAGTGAGCTTGAAGAGGCCGTCAACATTCTGGGCGAAAACTCCAAGCGCATCGTTGTCGGCCCTCCTCAAAAAACAGAATTGCTTCAAACCCGCGAAAACTATAGTCCAACCAACCCAGTACCCCTGGAAAGCTTTGGTACAACGGCTTTACGCCCACTTGGCGATATCGCCCTGGCTAGGTCTGGTGATAAAGGCGGCAATGTCAACTTTGGAGTCTATGTTCAAACAGCCGAACAGTGGGACTGGCTTCGTTCGTTCATGACGCATGATCAAATGCGGAAACTTATGGGTAAGGACTGGAAGGATTGGTACTTCATCGAACGGGTTGAGATGCCCAATATATATGCCGTTCACTTTGTGATCTATGGGCCTTTGGGAAGAGGAGTTAGTAGTTCAAAATTATTGGATAGTCTTGGAAAGGGTTTTGCAGAGTTCATTAGGGCTGTTCATGTGCCCATTCCGACGAGGTTTTTGCCGAATAAGGCTCGGATTTAGACATGGTCATTTAGAGCGGTTCCTCCACGATCAATTGAGAAATTCAAATTTGTATCAATAGTTTTTTTTATTTAAAAAATTGGTCCTTTCTAGTCTCGATCGGAATCTGGTATCAAAATCTCTTGCTTTTCATTGGTGAAGCGCATGTGATCATAATCATTTATCTTAGGAAGTGTATCCGGATATTCGCCTGGATATTTACAGCCTTGCATAAAACGTTCCCGATTCCTCGCGACCAGTAGTATTAGACATTAACCATATGCACCGGAATACTCAAGTAACTACTAGATACATTAGATCTCAATAACTCTCAACCATATTAACAAACCCCACAAACCTCGGCTGCCTCAAAGCCCATAACGGACCCATCCTCCAATTCGAAAACTTCCATATATGTTCTTCAAACTTCGGATTTAACACCGCAGAATTCGTTCTAAAATCCTTAACCAGCAACGGTTCCGCCTCCGGCCACCCCACCGTAATAGATTCTGTGATATCCCTACTCAATCTCAGCTTATCAAGCTGTTCATAAATCGGGATGATTCCATTTCGTAATTTCGGCCAAGCTAGTAGGTCGATGCAGAGAGGGTGTGGCCAGGTTTTTTGGAGTTCGGAGGGACGGTACCATTCTGGGAGGTCATAGTATGTTTCTGGGGTCGGGCATATGCGCCACTATTTAGGAGTGTCTTTTAGTAAAGCCTTTGAACCACAAACAACTAGAATTATGGTATGTTACGTACTCTCAGTAGTCGATAAACAATAAAATAAGTTGCCACACTATCGGCCAACTGCGCTGGGCTGCTATTCAACAGCGCCCTTCCAACAATACTAGTGAGAGGATTTGAATCCAGATCTAGAAGTAAAAGGTTTGGTATCGATGGCGAGCGAGGGAATGTTAATGCCTTTCGCATTCCAGCTGCAATTGCTGCATGTGTGTTTACAATGAGATTAACGACTTTGTGGTTGATACAGTGAAGTGCGTGATTATGTTGGTCATCGATGCCGCATAGACAATCGGGAACTGTTTTTGTTCGGATTGGGGTGGGCGGTTCCTCGTATTCCGGGGAGTGGTCGAATAGATCGAGTTCTCCGTCGGCATCGGGTGGTGCTAGATGTGCGGCTGGAGATTCTACGGTATGTTGAAGGAGTGTTTCGCATAGGTCTATTGCACTCGATATTCCTTGTGTCGCTAGTGATAGTGTGGTATTTGGGACGTTTGTTATAGGATCGTTTGGTGGAAGTTCTGGGGCTAGTGAGGCGGTATTTGCTACGGTATTGAATCCAGTAGGAAATTTGTCCACTGGGGAGTTATTCGCCGTCGACGGAAGACCATTCTGATGAACCCCGTCGTCTGAGATTTCACTACCAATCTGAGAACCCATTTCGGTCCTACATTGATGAAACTCAACATCATCCAAGCTCATAGGGTCAATATTCGTAAAGGCCGTAATAGCATTCTCCATAGACGATATATGCGCGCTATTTGGTGTAATAGCCGAAGAAGATATAGCCTCCCCTGCCAAAGACAGCACAAGAGAAGTATTTATCCCAATCTTTTCTGCCGCAGCGAGTAAAGACTCATGTCTAGACTTCAAACTCGATAAATCCGCTTCCATTTGCTCGATACGCACTCGATTCTTCGCACGAGAGAGGCGTTGAGATTTCCTATCTCGCGCTCGCTTTTGTTCTAATTGCGCATCAGTGCGGATTCGGCGCTTCTTCGGATGGGAAGCGGTGGTTTGGGTGTCTGTATCAGGGGATGATGACATGACTGATCTTCTCTTTTCGCGTATAGTTGAGTGAGCTGGGGAAATGGAAGCGCTGGAGGGAGAGGGGAGGATGCAAGGGTTGCAACTGGAATATAAAAAATTTGGCGGCGTGGGCTGGCGCCGAAAGATTCATGAAATCGCCACATTATGCTCGCAGAACAGTCAAGCTGCATGGCCAGCCTACATAACTGTTTGGCATGAAAAGCTTAAAGTGTCTAAGCTCGGAGGGAAGGGTTGGCAATAATACGATCCGGTCCAGGGGATGATGACCAAATTGAGGAAGATGCGGAGACGAGGTTCGTTTAGCTCCATTTCAAGCTGTAGGACCGGGCTTTCTCCACAGTACTCGAATGCGGGGTAGCGGTGCTCTGTGAACTAGAAGTTACGAGGCTTTCGATTTTTTTTTTTAACATGTTGTATTGATAGGCTGTAGAGGCTAAAAGTATATGAAGTTGAACATCTTTCAGTCACTCGAAGGCGGTGGTTATTCTTTTATGTAAATTTCTCAATTCATCTACGTCCGGCATGGTCTACGTCTGGTCTCGTTCGGTTGACATATTCGTGAATGGTCATGCATATCAGACGCCTTCACTATTTCCAGAAGCTATAGCTATAACCCCAGCTAGATTTTGAGAAACTAGATGCTATTTGACTGCTCCACATTGACTAGTTCAGTCATTTGTGGGGTTGGACGAGTCAGTTCTCAAACTCTCGGATGCCCCAGAATCCGAGATTCGATAGAGGCCGATACATCCGACTAGTCAAACTCAAATGTTATATCTGATTATCCGGCATTGGATTGTCGGAGCATATTCGCCGACACGCTGTTCGTAGATAAGTGACAATGATCGATAAAGCAAATTAGTAGAACGAAGTGGTAAAAGAAATTTTACAAGGGAAAAATCTCTAAATTTGTTTGAAAACGACCGTTACAGTTGACATCTCTTAATCTAAACATATGCATATTTTAACACCCTTGACTAACAACACAATTTATGGGGAATTGAAACCTATAAATTCTATTACTTCGAAAATGATTCGGTAAGTATCTTAGCACCGACGATAGAAAATTTCGAAAAGAGCTTCAGAGAATTTAGACTACATAGATAACGGCCTTCAGGCCGAATAGCTACCTCTGTAGGACGCTAATCAATGCAATATCAGGACCATAATTAGCTAACGCCGTTATGTTCGATCAACGGTTACACAAGCCTCAAGATGTGTTGATCCATGTTGCAGATCCGATTCCGGAAATCTCGCCTGAGTTCCCTTGACAACGGTTCCCATCACCGCCCAAAAAACACCGCAACCAAAGCCCCAAACATTTTTGTGAGGTTGGGAAGGGAAAGCCTTCACAATAACATCCACAATAAGTGGGATTGGCCATCTCTTCTTTCTGACCTATCAACCTTGTCCGGTCCTTGGTCTTTAATCTCACTTCAACATTCGAAGATATTAAGTCTGATCATCTTGACTTTGACTTCTCGACACCACTATACTCGCGCTCCCTAGAAATATTTTGTTACGGATTCTTCATAATATACCAACCCCCTCTTCTACGGTGAAGATAGATAGAGAAAGACAGGAGTCAAGATGTCTATCCGACAGATTGCGCAAGTTGAATCGCAGCTTCGAGGCTTGACGGTCTCTTCTGGATCAGAGGAGAATGTCGACCCTCAGGCTCCGGTTTATTCTACTATCAAACATGTCAAGTCGACAGTATGTATACTCGTATCCAGAATGGATCTAGGAAAGACCTATCTAACAAGTAACTTCAAAATATCTAGAGCACAATCAAAGTCGTCCCCTCATCGCTCGCCACAAAACCACTAGCCCTCCAGCCATCAATATCACAGGCCCAAAATCTCTCAAAACATACATACCTTAAACTCGCTGTTCACAACCAAGCCGCGTCGAGCTCGCCGAAAAAGAAGGCGGCAATCATTGATGATGAGAATAGCCGAGACGATGTTGGTTCCGGCGGCCCTAAGAACTCCCTCCAAGTCGCTCCAAGGCGATCGGACCCAAGCAATAATATCCCTCCACAGGTCTCCTCCAACTCCAAGCCTATGCACTTGGGAATGTTCGAGATTGGACGACCTTTAGGGAAAGGAAAGTTTGGGCGCGTTTATTTGGCTAAGGAGAGGAAGACTGGGTTCGTGTGTGCTTTGAAGGTACTCCACAAAAATGAATTGCAGACCGGTAGAGTCGAGACGCAGTTAAGGAGGGAAGTCGAGATTCAGTCGAATCTTAGACATCCTAATATCTTGAGGCTGTTCGGACACTTTCATGATTCCAAGAGAGTCTTTTTGATCATCGAGTTTGCGGGACGAGGTGAATTGTACAAGATGCTTAGGAAGGCAGGCAGTTTCTCTGAGCCCCGCGCCGCAAGCGTAAGTTGTTGACCCCGATGTGTCCCGCACGTAATACAATGCCATTTTCTAACAAAGTTTACAGTATGTTGCCCAAATGGCTTCTGCTCTTGCATATCTTCACAAGAAGCACGTTATCCATCGTGATATCAAGCCCGAAAACATTCTCGTTGGATCTCATGGCGAGATCAAGCTGTCCGATTTCGGCTGGAGTGTTCACGCACCAACCAACCGCAGAACCACACTATGTGGTACCCTCGACTACCTCCCACCCGAGATGTTGAGGGGAGACTCGCACGGTGAGAAGGTTGATCTGTGGTCGCTTGGTGTCTTGATGTACGAGTTCCTTGTTGGAAATGCTCCATTTGAGGACACCCCCATCGAAACTCAGAAGAGGATCGTCAAGTTGAACTTCAAGATCCCGGACTTTGTGAGCGCCGAGGCCAAAGACCTTATTACTAGAGTATGTCTCCTCCTCCCACAGCCAATTTACCAAAATTAGTGCTAACACTTCCTAGCTTCTTCGTCTCGATCCCGAAAAGCGTCTTCCTCTTGACCAGGTTGCCCAGCATCCCTGGATTCTTAAGCACTGCTCTAAACCACAAACGGCTAGGGAGAAGCAGAGGAACAACCACCAGAGGCGCCAAGAATCTGATTACGAAGATGAAGAGTAAATGGGGTCTATAAGGATTTTCTACATCTACGTTAATGGAGTTTAATGGTGGTGGAGTTTTTTTGTCTGTGGATTTTACCATGAAAAATACGTCTGATACATACGCCCGACATGCAGGTTGATGCTAAACAATAAAGCACATGAACCATCATTCTGACAATATTGAAAGGGCTCGTCTATGACATTTTTCTAGGCTTTGTTCGTTTAGCGACTCGCTAGTGATTCTATTTTGTCTCTGTTTTGTGTCTCTATTTTCTTTCTCGTTTTCTTTCTTTCTCATGCGAGTTTGCAAATAATTATTATCCGTTAATTGGGCTGTCTTTCTCTTCGGGATCAAGGTAGAGCGGAATGTACTATATTACTACATACATACAATTGTTATCATTATTCCCAATGATGAGGGAATCCGGAACCAGTTTGAACTCCAAACTCCGATTCTATATACAACTTCCCTGTCTCCATCATACATGCATCATCAATGATTTTAAAAATCTTGATGGTGGATTTATTTATTTATAGACCTCTCGGAAAGGTCTAGTATCCTTATAGCAAGACTCAAAGACCTGATCTACGATCTTCCCGGCGGCTTCCAGGTCTCCTTTCAGCGCAGGATGACCGCTAACGCTCAAAGTTGCTCTTCTCCTAACACAAGCTTCCATATGCCGTAAAAACTTCCATTGTCCTCTAACCATCCACTCTTGGTATGGTCTACACTCTCCACTCAATGTCGACGCACGAATTTCCGAGCAAGCCAAATGTTTAAAATCCGCCCAGTCGACTTTGAACCTCATATGATCGTATGCATGGACCATTTCGTGAGCCATTGTATCTTCAGTATGACTTCTATCTCGTAGTTTGTTCTGACAAAGTAGGATACCATATTTTGGATGGAAACCGCCGGCTTGGTCTTTACTGCAAGGTAGGCATTTTATATTTTCGGAAGAGAGGTTGCCGTTTACTTCTCTGACTTGGTCCATCATGAAACGGACTATGGGGCCTGTGAAATTTATAATAATTGAAGAAAGATAGACCGCGGGTGGTCAGGGAGGGGGTTCTGGAGTGTTGGATTTAGTTATTCTCAATCTAAATTTCTGAATGCTTTTCTTTTTCAAAAGAAAGAAAGAAAGAAAGGGAAGGATAAGGTAGGGAAGTAGGGATAGAAAATGGGAGAAGAAAAACGCACTGTACTGTATTAACCAATCTCTATTTTCTTCACAGCGTTTACAGAGGGTTTCGGCGTAGTAGTCGTCGAAATCGCGACGGTATTCTTCGATGGATTCGGGTGTCATGCCGTACCCTGTTATCGCGGACATGTGACGGAAGAAGCCCATTGGTTTGCCCTTATACGCAGGTTTTGAATCTGAGACTGAAGATTCATGGTCCAAAGAGGCCGTGCCTTCGACCTTTGGGATGTTGTCGTCGGACATTGTGACGGTGATGATAGTGGTGGTAGTGGTAGTAGTGGCGGTAGCAGTGGTGGGGGTGTTGAAGTTGAGATTTTTTTTGTTGTTTCTGATTGGCGATGTTTGAAGAAAGCCGCAAAGAATGCGCCGGCGACAATGTCAATGTCAACGTGCGAAGTCGGGTTTGCTTGGCCACAACGGAAAGCTGCAGATACCCTGGCCAGCTGTTGTTAAGGATGTCCGATATCGATGTTTAAAAAAAAGTCTCAAGTGAGAACAAGCAAGTATAATATAATAGAAAGTAAGAGTATAGTAAAGGGGTTACATAATAGTCTCTGAAGTCACAGTGAAGGATCGTTTTAAGTAACTTAAGCTCCTGGTCATTGCCGCTGCGTCATTTGTAAAATCTTCCAGCTCTGATAAATTAATTTCTGTTCCTTAAAGGCCTCACTCAGGTTTTCCCAGCCGGTGGCGATACCTCCTTTGTGCTGATACATACAGACAAAATAAGTGCATTCTGCATCGCCTATTTCATTTTCTTTCAATCAATTGTTCTTTGATCAATCACAATCAAAAGCTCGAGCTTCCAACGGAGTAAAATAAACCGCGGGGGAAACTAGCTTGACTCATCCAATTCACCAGAATCACCAACTTCAAAACTCCAGTCAACACCAGGAATCGAATCAAAATGGTCAAAAGCACTCGGCAGCTCACGATCGTCATAAAGCTTGGTACTTATGCGCCTCCTATCCATCCTTCCCACCCTGCAGCAACAGCAGCAGCCCTTGTGCATTGGCGATAGCGAAAGGCTGACGGAATTCACAACTTCTTCTTGTCGCAACTGTTACAACACACTACAGGCACTTCCTCCATCTGCGATGAAAAGACTCACGAACCCTTAATTTCCAATCTTTCGTTACTTGTCGAGACGGTGGTTAAGCTTAGACGGGAGAACCATAGGGTTATTTTGGTTTCTTCGGGAGCTATTGGGATTGGATTGCGGAAGTTGAAGTTGGAGAAGAGACCCAAGTTGTTATCGAAATGTCAGGTACTTGGTCATTCGATTTCCCTGACTTTCTATGCTATAGAGATATCGACGGTATTGTGGATTATGGTACTGATTGGTTTGCTATGGGATAGGCTATTGCGGCAATTGGACAGTGCGAATTGGTTGCATTATGGGACAAGCTATTCTCGCTGTTGGGACAGCCTGTCGCTCAGGTTCTCTTGACGAGGAATGATATCGTCGATGTAGGTTCTGATCCTCTTTCAGTACATAGAACTTCAGCTGCTGACTATTGGACATTCAACAGAGACAACAATACATAAATGCAGCTAATACGTTCAGCGAACTATTGTCCATGGGTGTTATCCCAATCGTTAACGAAAACGATACCTTGGCCGTCAGCGTATGTCCTGATTTTCTCCACCATACTTTTCCAAATATACGAACGAGGTCTGACAACTAGATGTGGGACTTTTAAGGAAATTAAATTCGGTGATAATGATACCCTCTCTGGGATTACGGCTGGGATGGTCAATGCGGACTATCTGTTTCTCATGACGGATGTTGATTGTCTTTATGATAAGAATCCAAGATTGCATCCTGATGCGAAACCGATTATGGTAGTCGATGATGTTTCGTCGCTACGGGCTGATGGTGGGTGGCCGATTGCTCTAGTCTTTCTAGAGATTCATCGTATTGACTAGTGCTTTTTATCTAGTTTCGACGGCCGGCTCTGCAGTTGGTACCGGCGGTATGGCTACCAAACTCATTGCTGCAAAGCTCGCGACTTCGGCCGGTGTCACAACCATTATCACTCGCAGTTCGGTTCCTAGCAATATCTTCCACATCGTCAACTACTGCCAGTCCATCAAATCCCAATCACAGACGCCAGTTAGATCTTCGTCACCACCACTACCGCATACTCGTCACCCTACCGCTACTTCTTCTGATGACCCGATTAGCACTGACCTCCTAGCCGCAGCTACAAAGCTAGAAGCGACAAAGCTAAGCCCTTCGCCTTCCTCTACGTCCCTATCCACGGCTACCGCACATCACACTGTCACATTCGTGAATTCGCCAACCCCCTCTCAACAAACACAGTCCACTTCGACATTGGTAGGCACTCCCACTAGTGATAAAACCCCATTGAAAGTCCCACTTCACACCCGTTTCCTCCCACGTACTAAGGCAGTTCGTGACCGTCACTTCTGGCTTCTTCACGGGTTAAAACCCCATGGTACCTTGTATATCGATCAAGGCGCTTACAACGCTTTAACCCGATCAAACCGAGCCGGTCTTCTCCCCGTCGGCGTCGTTTGTGTCCATGGCGAATTCCACCAATTGGAAGCCGTGAGTCTTACAGTACTACGAAAGATTCCACAACCTCAAGATGCTGGGGAAAGGTCCCCGAGCCCGACTCTGGATGATGGATCGCCTGTTAGAGGATACTCTGTTGTGGCGAGGGATGTGGGAAGGGCTATTGTGAATTATAGTTCGTTGGAGATACAGAAGATTAAGGGGATGAAGAGTAGTGATATCAAGCCGGTTTTGGAGTCGGCGGATACGGAATATATTTCCCATAGGGATAATACTGCTTTCTTTCCGAAATATGAGAATCCGCAGGGTAATTCTGGGGATTCTAGCAAGGGGAGTGAAGATGAAGCGTAAAAGATACAAAAACTTCGACTGTTTCTTTCTTTCTTTCTTTCTTTTTCTTCTTGTATGTTTTTATTTGAGGTATTGCATTATATGCATACACGGATGAAGGGTTGCAACGTTGTTTCAGCGGGGTTTTGTTGGTACCATGGTCTTTACTTTCGCATATAGATTTTATGGAGCAATCGAATACAAGAACTTTATAATTTGAAGACATATCGATCGATATTGATATCCGAGATCTCGTAGAATTAATCTATAAGCGAAGAGTATAAGGCCGTGGCACCCAAAATATATACATTGGTACGTATGTATGTGGTAGGTAGTATAAAATATGTACAGATATGAAACCCGAAAGTGTTTAAGGTCGTATATAACAAGCTCTTAGATCAATGCCTGTCCCAAGAACATAGTCTTCCTCACTTCCTTCACGTATTCCTGGTTACTATCCTTGTCAACCAAGATCCACGCCCTTCCTCTCCTTCCCATCCTACCAGTTCTCCCCAACCGATGAATGAAATCAATACTAGTATAAGGAACATCATAAAGTATGATGTTCTTCACATTCTTCGTATCGACACCTCTGCTAGCCAAATCCGTAGTCACCAATATCTTCATCCCACCTTTTCTAGCCCCATCCAAATCCGCCGTCGAAGCTTCCCTCTCTTCAGTAAAAGATTCCAAAATCTTTCTAGAATCACTATCACGATTGATAGATACGGCATTAAACCCAGTTTCTTGCAGGAAATTTGTCACTTCTTCCGTTGTTTCTCGTTCGTTAACAAAGACTACTACTCTCTTTGCGAATCCGGGTTCTGTGGAGTCGCCCACGATTGTTTGACAGAGGTGGGCACAGGCTCGGAGTTTGCTGCCTTTGTAGATGTTATTCATTACATCGACGACTTGTAGTTGAATTCTTCGTGGTACGGCGTGGAGGTTTGCGGTGACAAGACGTTTACAATCTGGGTACTTTTTGGTGATATAGGTGTCCAGACTTTTTGGGATCGTAGCGGAGCAAAGGACTAATTTTTCGAGGTTGAGAGCACGGGAGATAATTGGACCCGTTAGAGTTGAGAATGAACGATCGAAAAGGGAATCCGCCTCGTCTACTATAATGTGAGACGTTCTGTGAAGCATCGAAGGGTTTGCTTCAGTGATTCTATCGACCATGAAGGGTGTTCCGACTATTATATCCGGAGTTGAGGATTTAAAAAGTCGACTGCGGATTACGGCGCCCGAAAAGTCCTTTGAAATCATCTCCGTGCGGAGTTTTATTATGAACGAAAGCTTTTTGAGGAGGGAGCCGACTTGGAAGACTAATTCGCTAGTAGGGACGAGGATTACGGCGAATGGTTTGCCGACTGTGGTGTCTTGAGTTACCGGTGGGGCGGGGATGTCGAACATCCATTTACCCTTCTGTTCCAGGATTTCGGATTGTTGTGATTCCTCCGCCTCGGTGATGGACTTTTGGTAGAGTTCTCGACGTTTTAAGGTGTCCATTAGCGGGAGGACGTAAGATAGTGTTTTCCCTGATCCTGTTTCTGCAGCGATTAGATATGTTTTGAAGGATTGGCGTGATGATTCGTCGCGGTCGAATTGTCCTGGATCCAATGGGTCCTTTGATTTCTTATGTCTGCTGTTTTCGGATGGGAGGGGTTTAAGTGGTGGCGCTGGAGATTTGTCGAGGAGAGTTGGGATCACTAGACTCTGTACCGGAGTAGGAGTTACACCTTCCAGACCATCTAGAGCGTCCTTGTAAAGGGCTTCGAGCGTTTGGGGCAGTAAATCAAATGTTTCGAAGGTATTGAATTGTTCTTCTGCCGCATGCGTAATTTCACGAGTTCGGGACGAGACGTGGTCTAGGGAAGCTATATGTTTCATTTGACCAAATCGACGAATTGGTGGACGAGTATATTTTTTTTCTGTCCCTCCTTCTCCGTCGAGTTTTGCAGCTGCGAGGCGACGTTCTGATTTTTCCGCGCCGCTGGTACTATTATCCGTATCATGTTTTGAAGCACTAGACCGTCTTTCCGATTTCAATTCCACAGCAGGCCTTTGTTGAAACCGAGAAGGCGAAGGTCGTAATGTTGTTTCTCTTAGATCACGTTTTCTCCGTTCTGTTTCTCGAGAGTATTGCGATTTATCATCCGATCGGAGTTTGAAAGCGCGTCTGTTCATCCCGCCACCTGTGTCCACGGTTGGTTCTTGTCTTCTGTCCAACGACTTCGATCTTCTATCTCCTTGTGCGAATGAAGCTGATGTCGACCGTGGTGTTCTAGCCACTTTTTCGGATAATGTCATACGAGAAGGTTTGTGAACTATTGATTTCAATGCTCTGTGACCTTGAAATTGGGATTTTGATCTGCCGCCACCGGTGTTACCACCACCACCACCACCACCACTATAGCCTCCACTACCACTACCACCACTTCCACGGCCACCACCGACAGCATTTCGAGAGTGAGAATTGGAGCGAGAGGATGAAGAGGGAGAAGGGTTCCATTCCCCCCGCGGAAGGGAATTTACGGCGGAACTGTGGAACGGTGCAGCGGTTGCATGGTTACCGGGTAACTGCAATTGTGATTGTGATTGCGAGTGTGAGTGTAACTGCTGGCGGAGTCTGGCGAGACAAGAGATGCAGACGCTGTTGGCAGCGGTTTGTGGGACTAGTAGGTTGCTGGGGCGACTCCTTTGGATTAGAGACGACATTTTTTTTTTTGATATCTCGGTCTCGGCCTGTCTAGTCTGTTGTCCGATGGGGATATCGGGATGATATAAAAAAAAATTATATCACCATGTTGGATTCTTGGTTGGTGGCGAGTTAGTGCTAGTGAGAAAATGAGGTTGTGTTGAGCGTGTGGTTTTTAGTTGAACGGGAAAAAACGAGAATTTATGGTGCCAAGACTTTTGGTCTCGCTCGTGTGCGTGCTTGTCCGGCTTGCTTGCGGGCATGTGCGACCAGATCCAGAGATGGTGTTTTGTTTGGTTGTTATCCAATCCACGCACATCGGCTATTTTGATATCGTCTCCTTCCTTCCTTCCTTCCTTCCCTCCTTCAAGGCAGGCAAGCCAGGCTTGAAAGAACCAGGTTATTGTATTAAAGCGCCTGGATTTGAGATTTCAGCCCCGACTAGTCAACAGTTCCCTTGCTTCGTTAGTTTCCAAGCCCCACTTTGTGGAAAAGTCGGAGTATTTGGATCGAAGCAAATAATGGTGTTTTGGTCCCCACTGAGATACGGACATTCCGATGGATCTTGTAGCGCCTCTTTTTTTGCTTAAATCGTTTTGATATATATACAATATGGTTAGTCCGTTGGTTACATGGGTAATAGGGATTTAAAACGGATCATTGACTCAATGGAGAATTTTCATACGAGGCCGAAAAGGGTTTTTAAAAACCAGCCTCAATGATCAACTGATTGAATTCAGTTGAAATATTATGTACAGCCGCTTGGTGTTTACTGTGTCCGCTGTGTAAACTCCGAGGGGGGAAGGTTCTAACTTCTGATTTTTTTCCGGGGGGTGGTCTCCTTGTGTCTCAAATCTCCAAAGAACCCGTCCGTCGGTTGGTTTAATTGGTAACCATAACAGACACGAGACTGGATGTTATTATTGCTTTGCTGGTTCGGGTTTAATCTCGCATATGGGAAATCTTGCATGCGAGTGCGACATACTATCATGGTTTATCGAGACGAGAAGACTTCCTCTGGTTCCTTAACTGTACTATGTCGGTCAGTATGTATGTATTGGCACAGCATGACGTCTTATTTTGGAGGGGTGTGCGTGTGTGCCATACCGATCTCAGCCCTCCGGTATCCATAATCCGGCCCAGGCAGGCATGCAAACAAAGACGATATGGAGGGGTCTCCCCTGTCAAAATATCGCCAGTCTCTGCGAGCGGAAGTTTCATATTGACGACTGCGAATAAGCAGCTGGGGGAATTACTCTGTATCTGGGAAGGGAAGGGGGGTAATTGTTTACTGGTTACTGACCTGACTGCCAGTTGCCCCACCTCATCCATCTTGTGGCCGCTTGGGGGCAATGATGTTCAAGTGGAAGGAAAACCGATAAGGCATGGACATGGGGTTGTGGGTGGTGAGGCGTTGTCATGGGGACTGCCGGCGCTTGGAGAAGGGCATCAACAAATGGTTCTGCTGCTAAGGGCGATGCAGCAAGCAGTGCAATTGTGATAGCCACAACGCTTTGTGATTATTGTATTGTATTGCATTGTATGTACACTTTAACTGTGTATGGTTACCTGCTTAGTATTGAGCTGAGCAATAGTTACGGGGGGTGGTTATCGGGTACCTAATAAGAGAGTCCATCTCCACCTCAACCTCAGTTCTGTCCACTCTCCGTCTACCATTCTTCTTTCTCTTCTTTCTTCTCAACATCAACCTCAACCTCATCTCCCTTCTTCTTCATCATCATCATCATCTCCTGTTATCATACGGAGATTGATAGAAGGATATCAAGCATTTCCTTTCTTTTATTTTATCTTATTTCTATTCTATCAAAAAGAAGAGTCTTTGGTTAGAGCTCTTAAACGTTCTTCATTCATCAATTGCATTAGTTGGTTGGTTGGTGATCAATCCAATCCAATCCAATCAGATCGCGGGCAGCTGATTTGTTCACGCTGCTTTTCCTCAAAAGTAATTGAAAGACATCCAACATTCTTTCGCTTCGACAACATCTTCATCTTCATACTTTATTTCTTCTAAAACTGTTCACCATCTTTTTCTTGTTTTGTCTTTGCGATCAGGAGACCTTCACACGGCCGTTTAGGTTTCAATCAATCAATCAATCACTCAATCAACAGACCAACCAATCAACATACCAACATACTTGATATTGACTCTGTCGTATCAGATCACATCAGATCACATCTAACTTTACCCCTAAGTGAACTAACTAAGCAACCAAGCAACTAACCGACTAAAACCCGCTTCCTTGGGTGGTCGAGATATGCTATTGACTGCGACAAGTAAGTAATTACCCCTTCCTTCCTTCCTCCCTCTCAGGCACACCCTTTAAATTTGGGTCTGGATTTGAATTCAACGTGTCTGACATGACATCCATGTGTTCTCTAGCCGTTGAACATTCATAAGCAAAACTCGATTTCTTCAGGCGGCTACGATTCTTCTTTTTCCTTCATTTTCGTTCGCTTTTGCTGCTGTTGCTGCTGCTTCGGATAATGGAGGACGACAGCGGTTACTCACAACCTGCCACTTCCCGCGCTCTTGCAGATATTAGCGTCACTGCAGGCAGACGTAACAGCAACAACTACTCGAAGGTACTTTTCTCCTCCACAAAAACAAAAAAAACACCTCATCTTCCTTCCTTCAGCTCCATCTTTGTTATATCTTCGACAGCTGCTAATCCTCTTACTTTCTTATTTTATGCATCTCCAGATGGATGGACCATACGATGATGACATTCCAAATTCTTCCCCCTATCCAAGTTCATACAACGCCCCGACCAAGTCGGCTTCCCCTCTCAATTTCTGGCAGGACAAGTTGCAGGAAAACATGACACACTCCGGATTGAAGCCCTCGACTTCCCAGCGACGGACTTCAGTTGAGAGACTCAGGGGCCGCGCTCAAGTCTCTAGCAACCTTTTCCAAAATTCTAGCCCTCTCCCCAGCAGCACAACCGGTTCCATCAGAGCCAAACCTGCCGGTTCAAGGCTCCCAATCCCCACATCTTCAAAACAAAACACTCCAGTCAAGGGCGTCAACACCACCGGTGCCAGCAACATCTCCGGCTATGGTGCTAACCCCGACCAACAGAGATCTACACCACCCCCTGCTAGACCGATCTCAATCCTTTCCCCTCCCCGTCCCGATGATTCTCACCTTGTCATTTCTAGTCCTCCCAGAAACAAACAGGTCACTTTCACTGCTGCCCCGCAGGTTCAGATGTTCGTTCCCACCACACCCGAGCCGTCTGTTTCTGCTTCTGAAAACACGTACGAGACCGAGTCTGAGGATGAAACCGAAGATGATGAAGACTATAATATGCCCGTTGTCGGTCCGGAAGACTGGGACGATGATTCGCAAGATCCCGCCCTAGTTCAGCCGCAGGTTCAACACTTGAAGGAAGAAAATATCCACCGAGATGCTGCTCCATCACCAATTGGTAGTCGCCCATTGCCTCCAATACCTCCCACTACTACCGATTCTCCAGCTGGTACTCCACCACGTCGACTACCACTCCACGAACGTCTCGAGATGGTTATGAGGTCTAGTTCTCCAGTAGCTGGCGGGAGACCTGCTCCTCCTCCCCTTGCAGAAATTGCTCAGGAATATTTCCCAACACTAGAAGATGAGGTCGAAGAAACAGATTCTGAAGTCACGGACTCAGAAGTTGGCAATGATGAAGGCTTCAGCCCGGTTATTCTAGCCGAGGAAGCTCTAAGCGATGATGATATGTCGGACGGCAATCTTTCGCGCCAGTTGTCCTTCTCCAGCAACAAGGAGAACATTGATGTCAGGAGACCGGACCCGGTACCAGCGCGAACAGCCGAGGACATTCTCAATGCCGAATTCCGTATTCCCAGGATTTCAAGGGAGTCGATCCGCCGCCAAGTTCAAGCCAATAGGGACCAACCAACGGACGAACCAGTTTTCGCATCTCCGGAACCAAGGAGACAATCTAACGGTGTCAATAACTTCGCCAATCCTGTTGAGCAAAAAGCTCCCCCGGCCCAGAATGCTAGGATGGATCTTGCCACGCTCGCACAAAAATTGAACACCGATCAAAACGAGATGGAGGTTCTTCCCAACATTCTAGGGCGGCAAGCATCTTTCCGCAGAAGCTTTATCGCCAACCCAGCTGCCGCTACTGAGGAAGAGTATGATTCGCCTGTTGGAGAGGATGACGAGTCAAGATACAGCACTGACTCGGAATACGAGAGACGACATCAATATGAGGAGTATGAAGAGGACGAGAGCCAACCCGCCACCCCAACTCAGGCTTCATTCGCCAGCGCTTTCGGGTCTTCGACAGAATACCACGATGATAACGAGAGCCAAGCTGATCTAGATCTTCCTGAGCTCGGGAAGCTGTCCTTGAACGACGCTGCCTCTAGCAACTCTTCCCACACCCTAGTTGAGCAGCAACCCATGCATAAACCTAGTGACTTCTTCCCTCGTTCTCGTAACAGAAATCTCTCCGATAGTGACTACGATGAACGAGCTGATAGTATGAGCATTTGCGAGTCCGTCATTCGTCATGATATCTACGATTCCGATGACTACGAGGATGATGAGAGCATGTGGGATGCTGAATCTCTCCGCGCGAGGACCCCATCTCCGGTTCCAGCTCAACGGGCCACCATCAGATCCGCTAGTGGCATTATGCTAAAGACCCGAAAGAGCTCTACTCCGGCTGATATCGCGACAATGGCGGCTGCGAGGCGACATGTGAGCCGCGCTGAGGAAGTGCCACCGGTTCCTGCTGTCCCTCCAGTTCCCAAGATCGATACTGCCTTTTTAGGAAACAAGGACGCGAAGAATTCCGAAGTTGAAGCTAAAGAGGAGAAGGTTGAAACTCCTAAAACAGAAACCCCAGAGACTGAGACTCCCAAGGCCGAGAAGATCCAACAAGTAATTGTTCAGCCGGAGGAAATTAAAACGGAAGTAGCCAAGCCAGAGAAAGTACAGGTCAAGGATGAAGCTGTTGTCGAAGAGGAGGCAGAAGAAGCAGAAGAAGAGGAAGAAGAGGAGGAGGAGGAGGAGGAGGAAGAAGACCGACCTTCTACTTCTGGCTCTCAGAGTACCATCGGCGAGGAACCGGTCAAGAAGGAAAAGGCCCCAGCCCAACGAACCTCGCAACTCGCTCTTCCATCGCTTGGCCTCAACCTCAACATGGGTAGCAGCCTTTCTGTCGAACTTGAGCGCGTCATCGAAAGCCAGAAGCGAGGATACCTCATGAGAGAAAACTCTAAGGTCGTCCATGCTTCCACTCGTGAAGAACCAAGCACACCTTCGACTAAAACCCCTACCCATAAGAAGACTCAAAGTTGGACCGTGGAACCATGGCAAGGCTCCCCTGGCTCTACTACTCCCCGCCGACGCAGCGGGCGAGGCGACAGCGTCAAGAGAAAATCCTTGGATACCGGCCGCCAACACCACGCTGCAGCGATGGCCCAAGCGGCTAAAGCCACCGAGTTGTCAGTTGTTGAGGAAGATAACAAGGACGCACGAGCAGCTGTTGCCGAAGCAGTAGCTGATACCGCACCCGAGAACGCCATGGGTGGTGAAGGAGCGGAACGTGGACGATTCTTCGTTAAGGTTGTCGCCGTCAAAGACCTACAACTACCACTCCCACAGAACGAGTCCAGTTACTTTTGTATGACATTAGATAATGGGCTCCACTGCGTTACCACCTCTTGGTTGGAGCTCGGAAAGAATGCGCCTATCGGACAAGAATTCGAACTCATTGTTCTTGATGATCTTGAATTCCAACTCACCCTTCAGACAAAACTTTCTCCACCCCCAGCGCCTATTACTCCCCCAGAGGTTTTTGTCGCTCCCACTCCAAGTCCGACCAAGTCTAAATCCAGATTTGGTAATTTCTTTGGTTCCCCAAAGAAGCGCAAAGAGCAAGAACGACTTCTCCAACAGCAACAGCAGCTCCAACGCCAACAGCAGGCCGCTGTTGCTGCCCAGCGTCGTGCCGCGCCACCATCGTCTTGGGAATTACTCCACAACCTAGTCGCTAAGGATGGGAGCTTTGCTAGGAGTTATGTTAGTGCCAAAGACTTCGAAGATAAAGCTTATGGTCGTCCGTACATCATTGAGGTTCCTTGTTTCAATGAGTGGGCAGTCGAGGTTAGCAGCCTCAAGGGCAAAAAGAATGTCCCTAGTCGCAAGCCGCCTTATAAGATCGGCCGTTTGGAGATTCAACTTCTTTTCGTCCCTAGATTGCCAGGAATGACTGACGCCGACCTGCCTAAAAGTATGAACGCAGCGATTCGGGATATAAGGGAAGCCGAGAACGTTGTTAATCAAACATACGAAGGATATCTGTCGCAGCAAGGTGGTGACTGTCCCGTAAGTAAAATCTCTTGGGCCTCCAACTTTAGTACTTATTATGAAGCTAACACGTTTAATATAGTATTGGCGCCGCCGTTGGTTCAAGCTTGAAGGATCGCGCTTAACTGCTTACCATGAGAGTACCCGTCAATTACGGGCTAACATCAATTTGGCCAAAGCAGCTAAGGTCCTTGATGATCGCAGCACACTTACGAGTCAGTCTGGTTCCAAGAAACGCCGTAAGTCCGGCTTTGCAGAGGATGAGGAGGGCTACATGTTCATCGAAGAAGGCTTCCGTATCCGTTTTGCCAACGGTGAATGTATCGACTTTTACGCCGATAGCACCAAGGAGAAGGACGGATGGATGAAGGTCTTGAATGATACCATTGGCCGTGCCTCCGATGGCAAGAATTGGTGCGATTTTATCTTGAAAAAAGAGCGCGACGATAAACTCAAGTCTCCACCTCCACCTCCTAAACAAAGCATGATCCCGACTACTCCCAAGACTCCTGTCCAAAAGACATCCTCCCACTCAAGGAGCCAGAGCGCAGTCTCTGCTCCTAACTTCCAACAATTGGGCATGACACCGAGTTCCGCGGGCACTGGTACCCCGGTAAGACCAAGAACAGGTCTTCCACCCCGCGGTTCGGCCCGTCCCCAGTCCCACTATGGTGGCAGCACGAGATAAACGAGGTTCTTTAATGACAACGACCTTTCTACGACTACATGACGACGACTGGGTCCTCTCCTCCCCTATTTACCCGATATACCCTGATGATACATCCCGGAGTTTACCCTGAGGTCGAAGTTATGTTCGGAACGTCATGACATGCAATCTTGAAGCATATTGAGCGAGAAAAGAAGATAGATGCAAGCGATCCTTTTTCCCCCCTTTTCTAAGGTTTTTCCATTTCGGCCGGTTTCTTGTTTTATTTCGGTTTTGTTTTTTTGTCCTGATGCATAGCGATTTGGCCCTGGATTGTGCTTTGATTTCCTGCAAGCCTCCATTTTTACTTTGGCTGTTTTTATTTACGCATATCTACACGTTGTAATAATGCGTCTTCGTCTTTTTTTTTTTGTTTTTCTCTGCACAAAATGTCTGTGACCCTCTGGAAAGCCTGTGTCTGTTCTAGTAATTTGTCTTTTTGTCTATCTTCGTATCCCTACTCGATTTTTCTATTCTTCCTGGCCCCCAAAGAGACAAGATCCACTTCTACTTTTTACTATGCCCTCATGAGCAAATACTTTACCATGAGTACATACTTCTTTTCAACCCGTCGAGAACAGATTCTATTGCTACCTACCTTCGAATTAACAGCTTGTTGGTTTAAAACATTATATCTTCACTTTCTTCTGTTTATTTTCTCCTTCTTCAATTCACCTCAGGGATCCTCTTCTGTTCCATACAACCAATCTTCAACCTGTCCCTATCTAGCTAGCTTGCTTCTTCAAGTCAATTGTTGATGTGCGCTGTCGCGTGTATCCCCCTTTTTTTTTAGCTCCGAATATATATAAAAATTTCTTAACATGGTTAATTCTGAAGCCTTCTCTCCCAGTATCGTGATATCGTGACGTAAATTAGACCATGCCATGTCTTCCGTCGAGGTCCACCCACAAGTAATACTAAGGTCTTACTTTTGAAATCCCGCTGACATCAAGGTGAGGAGGTGTGATGCCGCTGCTGCAAATTCCCCGTTACCACCATTATCTGGCGACTTCGATCATCTGCGATATCGATACAATGCATATTGGCCGGGCGTGTATCCATTACATGCCACCGCATACCTTATCCATAGATCCAATCCATTCGTTTTACAAACTGCCCTCGCATATCAACACCCCGTCCAGATTCAGCTCTCCTTTTTCGCTTTCTTCGCTGGAGCTCTACCTTCACCTTTGGTTTGCGTATTTGTAACTTCCCCGCCTTTTCTCTTGACTTTCCGTCTTTCGCCTACGAAGGTCTGGGTGGCTTTATTTCGAGTCTCCAACCATTTCGCCTCACTAGGCTGGAGTACCTCTGGCATTCCAACTTTTCCTGCTATAATCTGACCATCTTCGCCAAGTAAAAGCTTTGTCAACTCTTCGACTCCAGGCGTGTCCTCAAAAACCACCAACATGTATACACTGCCATTCTCTGGTTTTAATATCTTAACCAATTTCTGTTCCGAGCCCTTCGAGAGAGCCACCAAAGGCACTGATACTGCGGCACATAGAAACGGGATATGCGAGTGTAACACTGATGGTTGGTCCGATCTTGTAACAAAGACTGCCAATGGTTTTCGAATTTCCTTTTGGGAGGTTTCTGGCTTTGAATTGGGATTTAGAAGTGATGTTGGAACTGATCGTTGGACTAGATGTTCCAGATATGATGTTACCGGGTTCGGGCCGGCCAATATCTTTGGTCTTCCATCTCCTATCGTCGTTGCTGTCGCCGTCGTCAATTTTTGAAGCTCTTGTAGGTCGGTGAGAAGTTTTGATAATATAGCGAATGCATCTGACGACGCCTGAGGCGAGATATCAGGCCACGACGGGGAGAAAAAAGTCGGAGTGGGGGAATCGAGGGAGAAGATTGTCTTTGCCTTCTTGGCTTTATCTTTTAGTGAAGCCATGATGAAGATTTCTTTAAATTTTCAAGCTAGGCTAAGCTATTCTGTACTAAGTACCAGCCTACTCGCGTACTCGGGACCGGGGAGCTCAGAGCTGCATCTGTCTGGAAGGTGGCGGTGATGGTTGACGCTTAGATGCGGCCGGTGCTTTCCCTGATTTTTTTATTTTATTATTTTATATTTTTTTATTGGGAAAAGACAGACCTGCAACAGCCGCAACACGTCTTCTGCGAGCCGACATGTTCGAACAAAGGACATTTTGTCTCGGGTACTTTTGCCCTGTCATGCACAAGAGCTTCGGCGCTCTTTGAATTCTTAAGCACAGCTTTTTTTTCACTTTCGCCTTTCTCTCTTTCTCTCTTTTTTCTTTTAACTTTCAACCTCATCTACACTTCTTTAATTCTCTTTTATAGCTAGCTATAATCATTCCTCTTTAATACATAAATATACTATTCTGTATTACGATAGTCCCTAATGGAAGCATTCCAAACAATGGCATCATCCATCGCATCCTATGTCACCACCGACAATTCGTCGTCTGCACCGTCTAACCGTCCCGCCCCACCAATCGCTTCAGACATCCTCACGCATATCGGCCAAACTCCGCTTGTAAAGCTCAATCGAATCCCACAATCACTGGGTATCAAAGCTACCGTCTATGCGAAATGCGAATATTTCAATGCAGGCGGTAGTGTGAAGGACAGAATTGCGAAGAGGATGGTGTTGGAGGCTGAGAAGAGTGGGAGGATTAAGCCTGGTGATACTCTGATTGAACCTACTAGTGGGAATACGTATGTCCCTCTTTTTTTGAATTGTTTTTCTTATTTTTAATCCACATTCTTTTCTATTGATTCATCTATTCTATTTTCCTTTTTTCCTTTGTTTTTTTTTCTTATTTTATATTTTGAATTTTTTTTTTTTTTTGCATGACTTTTGCTGGAATGCTGAAGTACTTATTTTATATAAGTATTACTTAAGTATGTGGGATTTCTATTGGCTCATGATGGCGTGCTAACGATTTGTTGCCCCTCTGTGGGGGAGTTTTCTATGAGAACCACAGTGGCATAGGTCTAGCACTCGTCGGCGCTGTCCGAGGGTACAGGGTAATAATCACCCTTCCCGAAAAGATGTCAGCAGAAAAGGTCTCGGTCCTTCGAGCTCTTGGTGCAGAAATCGTTCGTACACCAACCGAAGCCGCGTGGGATGCTCCGGAGTCCCACATCGGGGTCGCAAAACGTCTGCAGCAAGAAATCCCAAACAGTCACATCCTAGACCAATACGCAAACGTTGATAACCCGCTTGCGCATGAATATGGAACCGCGGAGGAGATTTGGGAACAAACTGGTGGGAAGATTGATATGCTCGTTGCTGGGGCTGGTACCGGTGGGACTATCACTGGTATCGCTAGAGGGTTGAAGAAGCATAAGAAGGATATTAAGATTGTTGCTGCGGATCCGTTGGGTAGTATTTTGGCTTTCCCTGAGGAGCTGAATACCTCTACGGAAGGGTATAAGGTTGAGGGTATTGGATATGATTTCTTACCTGAGGTTCTGAGTAGGGAGATTGTGGATAAGTGGTATAAGACCGAGGATAAGGAGAGTTTTATGTTTTCTAGGAGACTTATTAGGGAGGAAGGGCTTTTGGTCGGCGGTAGCTCGGGAAGTGCCATGCAGGCCGCTATGCAGGCTGCGAAGGACTTGAATGAGGGAGATGTAGTAGTTGTGGTTCTACCGGATAGCGTTAGAAGTTATCTTACTAAGGTATGCCATAAGATCTCAACCGCCATGGTATTCTTGATAGAGGGTATAGGGGACTAATCACAGATTCGAAAAATAGTTCATCGACGACGACTGGATGGTTAACAACGACTTCCTGACCCCCGACGAACTCGAAAAGCCAACAACCTCCAAATCCCCTTACCAAGACGCCACAATCCGCTCCCTCCGTCTCAAGAACATTGTAACAATCCAAGTCGACGCAAATGTCAACTCCGCGATCAATGTCATGCGCGAAAAGAGCTTTGACCAACTCCCCGTCCTCTCAGGAACCCGTCTCGTCGGTCTCGTCACCCTCGGAAACTTACTCTCCTTCATCTCTCGCGGCAAAATCGACGGCTCGTCATCGGTTGAAAACGCGATGTTCGATTTTAGAAAGATTCAAGAGGTCATTACCGATCCTAATGAGATCGGGTCAGTGAGGACACAATCCGGTGGGAAGTCTGCGGGAGGAAAGAAAAGAGATTTTGATCAGATTACTCTGGATACTCCCCTTAGTGCTCTCACTAGGTTCTTTGAACATAACAGTGTGGCTATTGTGACTGAACCTAGGGAGGAAGGAGGACTGAAGCCTGTGCATGTTGTCACCAAAGTTGATCTTTTGGGTTACTTGGTCAGGCAAGGAAAGAAGGAGTAAAGAAGGTTTTCTTTTTATATATACTCGAGTATAGGCTTTGAGGGAAACTTATAGAGCCTACATTCATTTAATTACCCCGCTATCATTTTGTGGAAGGCTGATTGTATGAAGGCCAAATGAGATTACCTCAGTTAGATCTGGTAGCTTTGGAGGCTCTTCTATTCTTTCATTGTTTTACCTACTATTGTATTGCATGATATCATTTTTTTTTTCTTCTTCCGGCGAAAGAAAAACAGTTTTTGTTCTTTTTATATATATAGGGATTCATCACAGCAGAGGAGTTGGGTTTTCAACAATTCAACGGGAAAAATACATATGCTTTCTTTGATTTTACATTCATTCTCTATGAACACCAGAATACTATGTCTTACGATTGATATACAACTAGCTTGATTAATCCCTTCCGTGAAGTAGGATAGGCATATGTGCATGGTGATCGAGCTAACCTTATACGTTAACCAACTAATTATAATATTCGATTGACTGTACTTTTCGTGCCTGGATCCGGAGATACCCACTGGCGTAGACTCTATAGCTCTAGATAGAGGAAGTAGACATACTCGGAGTAGTATTTTGCAGATCTCCATAATATTGAAGTGCGAATTGTTAATATAAGAAGCTGTAGCTGGAGATATCAAGATAGATGATCTAAGACAGACAGACAGACCAGGCAAGGGTCGAATACAGGTAATATGCAGCTGCAGGTTGGTGTTGGATATTTCAGCTGCCTAATCCATCGACAAAAATGAATGGATGACCAACCGTGCAACTGAAAGGAAAAAAATGCAAAAAAATGCAAAAAAAAGTATGGTAGATAATTCATTGGATTGTTTAGTCCAAACGGGATTCGAACCCGCGACCTTCGCATTTCTTGTATATGAAGCTGAGCTTTTGCAGGAAAAGTCCAGTTTCTCCATATAAGAACGACACTCTAACCACTGAGTTACTGGGCTGGTTACCTCACTCCCGCTCCATATGGGCTATATGAGGGCGGAACACAATTCGGTGGTTCGGTTGTGTGTGGGCTCTGCTGGTGCTTTAGGTTGTGCTTAGTGAACGAAAATGTAACAATGCCAACTCATAGTTCGCTTTGAGAATATTCAGAATCTGTGCATTCACCGACGGAGCTGAGCACAAAAGTTTGTGCAATGCTCTCTCTAATTATAATTGCTCACAACCACACCAACCTTCCTTCTCTTCCTTTCCAACAACATTCTCTCTGCTGACACTCCCGTCTGCCCACCACCATCACTTGTTTGCACTCATTTAACTTCCGATGGAAAGGAACGTCCATCTAGCCTGATTATTTCACTCACAATCATCACCATCTCAATTGCTCAAACTTTACTCTCGTATCGCCGACTAGAACTTGCAAACTCAACATCATGTCTGCACCCGACTTACCCGAATTAATATCCTCACTGGGTACGCCATCGTCATCGTCATCGGACTTAAATACTCCAGAACCCTCTGATCTAAACTTCACGCATGTCAGCTCGGCAGACAATGATGAAGCAATCAGAAACTTCACAGATGACGAATTAAAAAGCTTCATAGCCGCTCTTCGGAACAAGGCTAAAGATCGAGATCATTGTCGTCGGTTATCTTCTGCACGGGTAATCCGCATCTCTCAAGGCTACGTCACAAAAATACAGTATGACGGTTGGATCCAAGATCTCAAAGCTGGGGTCGACATCGCTCGGGGACTTGGGATACGGGCACCGGCTATCGAAAGGATTCTAGAATATACGGGTGATAAAGAAGCCTTCTTCGAGTGTGTACAAGAATATGTACCCGGCACAAACTTAGTGGAACTTTTCTCAAAACTCGACCTACAAGAAACAATCCGTCTAGCATTTCAGCTACGAGGCATGCTAAAGATTATGCACAAGAAAACCAACGACCAACTGGGATCCTGCCACAGTCTGAAGTGTCGGTCTTATTGGCTTGAATGCGAGCTCGGTCTGCCGCCAGCTAGCACGGCTGAAGATATTGCTAAAGTGGTAAACTTCTGGTCCAACTACACACCAGATCGTGCCGAAGCCAAGAAATCATTCGAGGAGCTCGAGAGGTGTTGTACTACTGGCCCGGCGGCTCTTGATTGTCCACTTGTGTTCACACACCATGACCTGGCTCCTCGCAACATGATTGTTGATCCAAAGGGGGATTTGTGGTTGATAGATTGGGACTACGCTGGGTGGTACCCCGCTTATTTTGACCGTGCTTCTATGGATCATTTTTCGTATTACCGGGAAGGATGGTCTCTATCTACCCAGCTTCGTTGGCATATCTTCTGCTCCATAGCTTGTGAAGGCAAGTGGGAGAAGCAAGGTATAGCTGTTCGAAATATTGATACATATTCGGGGATGTATGGAGATGCATGCCGTGCTGCCACTGTCAAAGCCGGGTTGGCACCAATGATGCCCCAGCCAACAGGAAGATTTCCAGATTTGGAGAATTGAGTTTAATCTAAAATCGCCCTAGAATAGCGAGAATACCATAACTTCGTGACAACAGAATGAAATATACCATGTCCAGTCGCAAACTAGTTGTTTTCTGCGAGGTTCCGGAACGCAAACAATTTGTTCTCATTTGTGTAGCAGACCTTAGAGCTTCTGATAGACTATCTGCACGTTGATCTTTCATCGCCAGTTGTCTCACCCCCCAGCCTTCCATGAAGGACCAGATGTATATTATATTTATAGGCACTCATCTCATTCTGGTAGCCACCGATGCTAGTATCTATATCCGCCGTTCATCGTCTTCTGTATTGCTTCCACCAGCCGTCAAAATACTCTCTTCGAGGTTTCAATATTATCTCCCTTTGGACACCCCACAAAGCCCAGCCGCGCTCGTGGTCCCAGCGCCCTAATATTTCACGCCGTAGTTCATAATAAATTCTATATAAACGCTGAATACATTAATCCACCAAAATGCCCAGTGAGTTTACTAGTATCCTAGCCCGTAACACTTAAAACACGTACACCGTAGATGTCATATTTTTTGTTTTCATCGTTTTACAGCTCTGTCATCTTTTTAATTGATGCTTGTCTAAATGAACAATCTGTGTGTACAGGACGGGAGTCCCACGAACGACTAGATGTCCACACAATCACAGAGGATCATGAGGACTGTGTAGTTAGTACCGTTCACTTAGTGGCGGGCAACCCAGTGAGAAACCTCAATCACTGGTATCTCTTCCTCGAGTATTCCCCCGGACGATACATCCGGCTGAACATGACATATTCGGGGGCCGAGCGGCTTGGGAAGAAGGAGGGCAAACTAGTCGTGGCCCCAATAAATTATGCAGCCCCCAGATCTGGGGTTAAGCAAGAAGTCTTCCACCTTCCAAAGGGGCCCACTGTCGGCGATCTTCTAGATATAATCATCGATAGAAACAGAGAATATTACTTATTTACAGAAACGGGCCAGGGCTGCCGTTTCTGGTGCAGGACAATACTAGATGATTTTTATGAGTTGAAACAAATCAGGAAGGACTATGATAAAGGCCTCAACGCCCTGCAATGCCTTTGGAATGCCCAGGGGGTCGGTTCGGCCCGGGCAATGCAGTGCGGTGAATTCGAATTTTGATGAAGGTTTCCGGGAAAGTTGGCATGACCCCGGCACAGGCTGGACTCTTCCTCTCCCCTTCCCCTTCCTCTAGGCCTCTTCCCTCTACTCTTCCCCCTACTCTTCCCTACTCTTCCCCTTCTTTTTCTTTTCTTTTCCTTTTCGGTTAGCAGGTTGCAATTGCAACATATTTTATGTTAATTCGACCGTCGGTTTCTACTCCCGACTTGGGATTTTTGGGCGCCATAAGGGAGGTTAACGGTTTCCGCATGTATTTTATAGCGGACATAGAATCAAGTGTTTCTATTTTCTTTTGTCCCTTCTTTTTTCTCCTTCTTGTCGTGGTTCCCCCTCTGAGGCCGCTCAGTCGAAACAAGGGCGATAGAGTATATAGAAAAGCCCGCGGCCAGGCATGATAATTAGTAGACTTCATAGGCCTTTTCCTTCCGTAGATTTGATCGCTGCATATGCGCATATGTGACGGCGTCATTAAGTGCCGGATGCTGGTATTTGAACGGATAATAATATATAAGGCACTCTCGACATAGCCACTGTGGCATCCCGCTTCACTTTAAATTTTGAGGAAGAATATTCGAGTAGAACATATCCCGAAAGGATGTAAATCTAAGGAACGAGCTTAGCATATAACTGGACCATACATTATACCAGGGTTCATAGTCTTGGAGGCTGGCCCTACGCCAAGGTTATATCTCAAGATCGGGTCTGGCCATAAACCGTGTACGGGCGCTTTTATAGTTACCATGGCGGTGGGAGAGGCTGCGGCTGCTTTTACCCGAAATGCAAGATTACAATAGCACAAGAGTCGCGAGACCACACCAAACCATCAGTGCAGCTGGACCTGGGACTAGCCGAAGTCTTTTGATATCAAAACCCAACGAGGATAGGGCGAATTCGAATATCAAATTTGAACAAGATAAAATTTGAAGGTGTTTGCGTAAATGGCTTCGCTTTTTTTGCGGGGCGGTGGCATCGATACTGCGCCCACCATGACCAGCCGCAGCCAGTTACAGCTACAAGCTTGCTTGGCCAAACCTGAGGCCCCATTGCGAAGGTCGAGGATTTCGTTATGCGATGAAATGATATGATGCATGAGAGTCAGCATCGGGCGAGCAACTTGGCTTAGCGTGGTTCTCCCTATCGACTTGCAGCTGTAATTTCTCACCCGGCAACTGATCTGTTCTGTATCTGTACTGAAACAAGAATAGCAATAACAACCGGTGCACATCTTCGTCTTTTTTTCTTTTCCTTCCCTTTCTCCTTCTTCTCTGTCTATTTCTCCTTCTCCTAGCCTCCTTATTCGGTAGACTTTCGTACTAGACGCGGTGTGGAAGAGACATAATCCGTAGTGGTGTGGTATAGTGTGTGGTGAAAAGAAGACACCGCGACTGCGCGCCCTTTCCGAGTTCCGCGACAGCCGTCTGCTCGTTACGCAAACCTCGTTCCACATCTCCACACCTCTCAACTCTCAGCTTGCGACACCCTAACTCTTCCCCTCCACCTCCTTCCTCGGCCTCAACCAGATGAATCCTGCCAGCTCGGCCGTTCCTGCAAAAGGGAAACCGACGTTATCAACTACAGATGTCGAGAATACGGACTTAGAGCTATCAGATGTGCTCCCAAACCCGCCTCAGCCCGATGTCATGAAAATGGCACAACTGGGTGATGAGGCGGGCGTAAGACAGCTACTCGATTCTGGCAAAATCCCGGCAAACTATGCCGATCCTGAGGGCATCACGCCGCTACATGTTTGTACAATCTCGTCTTACGTCTTACTCGCTTTAGACATCGGCTGACCATATATATCTTGAAATGGCGATAGTGGGCTGCAATCAACAATCGTTACAATGTCTGTAAGGTCCTCCTCGAGGCTGGTGCCGACGTAAATGCCGTCGGTGGCGAGTCAGTCGCTACTCCCGCTATGTGGGCTGCCCAAGAAAAGCACTACTACATTGTTGACCTCCTCACACGATACGGCGCCGACCATCAGATCACAGACGGTCAAGGCTACAACATCCTCCATCTCGCAACCTTCAATGGAAATCTCTTCCTCATAATTCTCCTCTTACATCAGGGTATAAATGTCGATGTCAAGGACACACAAGGTCATACACCCTTGATGTGGGCTGCATATAAGGGTTTCCCGGCGTGTGTGGAGTTATACCTATCATGGGGAGCGGATGTCACCGCTGTAGACGATAAGCAACTTACCGCTCTGCATTGGGCGCTGGTAAAGGGAAATTTCCAGTGCATACAGAAACTTGTCGAATATGGGTCCGACAGATTTCACAAAACCGACACCGGAAACACGCCCCTACAAGCTGCAAAGGATATGGAAACACTGCACATCTTCCAAGAAGCTCTGGCGGAATCCGGATATACGAAGGAGGCCAGGCCGAAACACACGAACGCGCCCTTCTTTTTGAGCGTTCCGGAGTCCCGGGAAAGCTTCTTAAGAAAGTTTTTGTTCTTTTCACCTTTCTTTTTGATATGGGTGGCATTAACGGCATTGTCGATATTACCTGCGATATTGTCAATACCGATACTCATCGGCCTTTTCATTGCTTCAAACATGGGTGTTACTAAGGCGTTACAAGAGTTCGGAGCTCCTGGGCAAAAGGTAGTGCACAAGACACCATTTTTAGCGGGTATTTTTGCGGGCACGGCGTTCTGGTTAGGATTAAGATATTTTTCTACGGTATTCCCTGGTATGGATCATACCCTACCCCAAGATAATGCCATCAAGAAATCCCCTACTAACAGATAACTCGATATAGCTACATACGAGCAGCATCCTATTCTAAATTTTGTGTTTATGATTTTTTATGGGCTTTGTGTGTATTTCTATGCTTTCAGCATGCGGGCGGATCCTGGCTTCGTCCCTTTAACAAACTCCCGGGAAGCGCAAAAGGAGATTGTGCAGGATCTTCTATCGCAGTGGAAGTACGACGAGCGGAATTTCTGTGTTCACTGTATGGTTCGAATGCCACTGCGATCGAAGCACTGCAGGAGATGCTCAAGATGCGTAGCGAGACATGACCAGTGAGTATTCCTCGAATTGAAAATATAGCTCAGCAACATACTAAAAAAAATTGCTAGTCACTGTCCATGGATTTTCAACTGTGTTGGCGTTAGCAATCATCGACAATTCCTGGCCTATGTTGTTACTCTTGAACTCGGTCTAATTTCTTATATTTCATTAGCGTATTTCTGTAAGTTTGGCCCCCAGTCTGCTTCTCACTAGAGACTAACTCAAAACTCCAGATTTCTCTGCCCTCCCTGAAGTTTCTGTGGAAAACTGCCTCTTCCTTAGTGTCAGCATGTGCCAGCCAGTCTGGGCGGATCCATTTACACTTTATTTAAGCATCTGGGGAGGTCTGCAGTCAACTTGGGTAACCATGCTGTTTATCGTCCAGACTATCCAGGTTCTACGCGGACAAACCACGTATGAGAATATGCATGGCTCCCACCAAGGATTCGACGACCATGAAGTTTCCAATATGGTATCCAGCATGATCACAGGCGGTGGGGCATCGTTGGGAGGAGTGGGATTGGAACCCAGCGGTGCAGGCCCAAATCCACTGATAACAGCCCCCGGAGGGGCCCATGGCGGGAGACAAGGTCATGGTCACCAAGGCCACTCGCACGGTCGAGGCGCACACGGACAAGGCGGTACATGGAACAAAGTATTACGACTCCTAGGTGTCGACACATTCCTGGCTACGGCGAAGGACGGCGTAGCAGATAATAAGAATCGGTCGAGACGGCGGCAGAACCCGTGGAATCGGGGCATCATCACAAATTGCAATGACTTTTGGTGTTCTGGCGTTGGAGAGTTGTTCCAGGGCGCTCCAAGCGGAGAAGCTGTGCTGGGTGGCCAGAGAGTGGATTACTATACAATGTATGAGACGCCAGCAAGGTTGAGGCGTGATGGCGGCGGGGCAGGAGGGGCATACCAGAGTGTGGCAGGAGATGAGCAAGTTTAGGCGGGGCCGGGGTGAAGGTAAGGCGCATATGATTATATATCTGGAGGGGCATACCTATCTTAGTACTTTTTTTAAAGTTTTCCTTTGATTTTTGGATGATTGGTTCCCATGATGTATATGCATATATAATATTCAACTGGAGACGACGGCGATATTTGCAACAAAGGATTGGACGCCTTGGCTTGGCGGTTATGATGGCGAAAAACAATTTTGGACGAAGTTTCTCTTATCTTTACTTTTTGTGAATACTCATTCTTATTTTCTTCGGGGTCATAATGGTAATAATAGCCGGTTTCTTTATATATCTTGAAAGTTCTTTTTTTCATTCCAGATGTTTCATTTCTTCCGCTACTGACATCGACCAGGGTTATCCAGAGCCGTGACAAGGGTCCCAGGTCGTCCCAAGTTCCGACCCCTGTCTGTAGCACGCTGATACGAATGGCCAAATCCGACGATGGTCAACAGCCAATCATGAACCGCCAGGGTTTTCCGACTAAACTACATCGATAACACTCTGAAACCAACATCCAAAATCGCGATCTTTGTTTCAGGATTGGGGGAAAAACGCCATAGCTAGAACACCTCTAGAAATTTCCGCCTAATAGACCAAGCCAAAGAGGCTGCAAAGCCAACGATCCGATCAAAGAAAAATTGAAAATTGCAAGTTAAAAATATAAAAAAAATCTCAATTTTTCTTCCTTTCAGGTAAATACGACCCGAAGGCTCCCGCGGTGGCACCAAAAACCTAGTTAGGATCACAGCTGCAAGTGTTTCAACTAGTGGAGCTCACAAGATCACCTTGTGGAGTGACTATTCGCACGTGGCGGATCCGATCGAGCTTCCGTAACGGAGAAGACGTTCTAAGGGGCGGTCTCAGCACAGCCTCGGTTACTATACAAAGATGCCTTGGATGCAGGTACCGGATATTCACATCTACACTATTGATTGTTTTTTTTTTTTCCGAGGGCAGCGTAATCTGAATCAATTCGTTCATACCTCCCAAAGAAGAGTTCGGCGTGTTAACCATGTGGTTGGTTCATGGCACCATTTTCACGATATCTGGCTTCCCTGGGTTAGTAGCAAATCCCAGAAAGTTCACCTGGAACGACGCTGCGGTAAACCCCCCATGTTTGGCACAAATTTCATGCATTGACTAGGTATTACCAGCCTCTGGGTAGGTAACCTGCAGCTCTAGCTCTGCAGCTGCGGGGGCCTCCCAGTGTGACGGTATATATCAGAGCAGGCATGATAATACTTATGCAATTCCTAAGCTAAGCTGGTGGGTATATTAAATGTATGATTCCTATCACATCTTCGAAACTTCGAATATTCCTCCCACAGTTCTTCACCATCTTCATCTTCACCAATTTAAATTTCTCTCTAAGACCCTTTAACGACTCATTCAAACCCTTTTGATACCCAAATCTCTACGATATTTACAAAAATACCCATTCCAATCTCCATATAAACCTACAAAGACAAAATATATCCAAGTATATATTCCACAATACAGTTATCGATATCGATATCGCATCTGCAAAGTTCCTAGGAACCCTTCGCAAGCGAACCAACAAAAATGCTTTTCTCCTCGCTCCCCCCGGCCATTCTCCTCCTCCTCTTAACCTCATTCGCCGCCGCAAAAGCAGGAGATCGCACATTATCCCTCTTCCCTGCGATCCCAGAAGTCACTGAGATCGCAGCCAACTCGTCCTTATTTGCTATAATAAAAGAAACAGGAGCAGCCAGCACAAACTATGGTATAAACGCCAAGAGTCAAAAACCAATCGAAACTGGAACTGGAACTGGAACTGGAACTGGAACTGGAACTGGAACTGGAACTGGAACTGGAACTGGAACTGCAACCGCAACCGCAATAGCAGCAGTATCAGCCGGCGTCGATACAAACTTTTATATCGACGTTACAACATTTCCAAATCAAAACAGTCAAGTACTGAATTACTTCACCGGAGCATTCCCACCTACGCGAGTCGCCGAGGTGACATGCAGTTTCGAAGGTACAACGAGTGCGGTATGCCAAGTCACAAGGTTGGCCAAAGAGACAGGGAAAGCAATCGCACCTGGTAGTTTGACTTCTTCAGAAGTCACCTATGCGCCAGCACAGATGACTTTCCAACCGATAGTATTCCAGATGGCCTCCGCAGACTCAAGCGCAAGCAGTTTGAGGATCTTCGGAGTACCGGCATTGGTGGCGTATATGGTGGCGGCAGTTATCATGCTGTTTTGAGGATTTGAAAATATGGGGGCTTTTTTTTTGTGTGGGAAATTATATGCATTAAGCGCATGGAAATTTGTTCATGCGCATGCGTAAATCAAATCCGGTAGGGATAATTTGGAAAACCATGAGGTTTATGACGGGGTGATAGGAAAAATCTCCGTTTATCGTCGATGATTGCGTACTTTATGAAGCTAATGATATAATTATGTTGGTTTGGGTTATTGCTCTTTTCTGAATCTTATACCTTTGGGGGAGCTTTCTGGTATTGTTGTTGATGGGGGTTTGCGGTTCCTTCTTCTTCTTTTTTTTTTTTTTTTTAATGTGCAGGTTTGGTGTTCTTTTCGGCCGTCCTTCTTTGATGATATCCTTGACTCTTAAGATCTTCTTTCTTCCTTTAGTTGTTTAGCCTGTACTGTACAGCCAGTTAGAGGCGCGGTGTATTCTTTTTCTCTGTTTTGCAAATTTGACCTGTTAACTTAATTATACTATTGTACATATTTATCTACAAACGAATTTCCCTTGTCTTGCCAATATATAAGTAGATATAGTCTAGTTTCAGTATTCTGATAGTAAGTCAAGGAGTTACTCATTACTCGTATGCAATATACCTACTTCCACCACCGCAAATAATTATGCTACCCTTCGAACTCATTAACATATGTGATCCATGGCCGAAGAATAACATATATCGAAGAATAATATATACAGACACGTGCACACATATAAGTATAATACTAAAACCACCGACTGCCGCCCTCTCACAGGCGGTACATGCATGGGGAGCATAATAAACCCCGGGCCTTCAAAATCGATGCCATGCCCACAAAGAAGTAAGTTAACAGTCAAGAACTCCTCTAAAAATGCGCTAAATATACAAATTGAATGAAAGCTAGATCTTTATGGATGTGGCCTGCTCTGGGTGCACAATGATCAAAAATGCTGAAGGGCTGCTGGAAGACACCAGAACAGATGACTGGAAAATACTCTGATATAAAAAATGGAGAAAAAAGAAAAAGAAATCCAAGTTCAACGGGAATGAGGTTCCAAGTTCTTTAGATACTTGAGAAGATCTTTCTTATGTACCATGCCAGCAAACTGGCCCTCTTGGGTGATGCAGAGGAAACGTAGTCCTAGAACCGTCATTAGAATACTCCGTTGTATATAGATTTTAGAACAAGAGAAGGCTTTGAACTTACCCAACTTGACAAATAGCTCGTAAACAAGTTCCATAGGGCTCCTGATTTCTAATGCAATCGGCGCAGGATCAACGTAACCGGTGAAGTCTGTCAGCATCCTTGTGCCGTCTTCACTTTCATAATCGTGATATCCATCTTCGGTCTCCATAAGGCAAAGGTCTGTAGCTTCGTTCTTAAGTCCATCGAGAGCATATTCGAGATCGGGAGCAGGGATCAGCCCGACCAAAATCCCATCTCTCAAGAGCGGTAAGCCGCCATCAAGCTCTCCACTTGCTTGGAGAGAGTGTAGCTTTCGGCGCAGTTCTACGGCAGGTACAAGAGAGCTGTTCGAAACGTCAATGATCCGTTGGGGCGGTAAGCTAGAAATAATATCGCTGAGCTCGCTAGTAAAGATCGGTGCCATTTTTGCGTCAAGGTAAGGATAGCCGTTTAGGTCTGTCAATAGGTCGTAGATGCTCAACGGTTCCACCCAATCCGCAACCCATTTTGAAACCATGACTGCGAGTGAAAACGGAAGGACGTAGTCCAAGCTCCCGGTAAGTTCGAATAAGATAACGACCAAGGTCACCGAGAGTCGAGTTACACCGCACATAGCGGCTCCAGCGGTGACAAGGGCGTAAACTCCCGGTACCACGCAAGGGAAGTGACCTTCAGTAGGACAGGACTGAAACAGGAAATGGCCTGGTTGAGTCAGATGAAGATACTGCAGGGCTAGCCCGACCATATGACCAATGATACCACCAATAACCATGGTGGGCACGTACACTCCGGCTGGAACTTTGGTACCAAACGTAATGATTGTCAGGAATGTTTTGACCACAAGAGCGACCCCGAGCTCTTTAATCGTCTCAGGAATATCCTCCACCAAAGGACACAGCCTCCAGTCATCGTTCGGGTTCCTAGAACAGGGTTTTGCGAGTTCGAAGAGTAGCTCTGTGACTGGCAATCTAGTGTAACGATTCCAGAAGCAGATGATACCAGTAATGAGGGCAACAACAAAAACTTCAGTAGTAGGATTCTGTTTAATAAACTTGATCTTTCTGAAGGTCGTCGCCCAGAACCTGCTGGCCTTTATGAAGAAAGCACCGAATAATCCACCTAGCGCCCCTAGGATAGTAAAAGCGATAATTTCGAATCCGTGCCATCGGGTCTCGTAACGGACTTCGAACATGACGATTTTCGATGTACCGTAAGGATCTAGAAATTTTAAGGATATCGCAGCAACAATGCAACAGAAGAATGTCCTGAAAAGAGTTTTCGGAGGAAAGTAGTAGCTGACTTCCTCCAAACTGAACAGGACTCCACCGAGAGGGGCACCAAAAGCGACTGCTACGCCTGCTGCCGCACTGGCGCTAAGGACTTCCCTACGCTTTGCATCATTGGAGTTGTACTTGGGAAATAGACGACAGCAAATGTTTCCGATACATGTCGCAATGTGGACATAAGGGCCCTCCTTTCCAAGACTCATTCCAGAAGCGACACTTAGAACCAGACCGATCGTTTTCATGAACAGCGTTCTGAAACCTAGATAACCGTGCATGACGAACCCGGATAGTATAACCTTGACTTCCGCCACTCCGCTGCCAGCGGCTGTATAGTACTGCCTTAATGCCTGTCCGTCGTCCTTTTTCGTTTCGTCACCGGGACGGTTTGCCCCAAGATCCTCGTCAAGTGCCGATATTCGAATGGAAGAAGGGAGATCCGTTCGGGTCGCCATGGTAATGGCCGAAGCACACATCGCAAAAAGGACCGTTGCAAATATAAATACGGTGTAGCCTCCTACCATTCCTGCCCAAGTTTCGTTGCGGTCACCCTCTCCCCATGTACGCCATGAACTACAAAACTCTTCCGAGACGTCTGACAAGCAGCACTTCCTTCTACTAAAATACCATCCGTTCCCACAATATCCATTTTTGAAGTCAAATAAAACACTCTCGGATACGTCGACGAAAAATGCCACCCCGGCAGTGAGAGCACCAACAATTGCCGCCAATAACCAGCCCTGTGATGCATCGTAGAGGAGTGCTAGCCGTCCGCGAATATCTTTTCTTGCCCTAAGTTCTTTTAACCGGAAGGCCTCTTTGACGGCATCATTAACCCAGTCGGTCGAGGTGAACTAGCAAACAAATAATAATTAGTTAAGTTGCTGCGTAGAAGACGGGAAAGAAATTCTCGCACGACTGCCCCATACCTGATCGTACCACTGTTTGTGATATGCTTGGTCGGTAGCAATAGCCCAATCGGGACCATGGTCTTCCAGGTGTGTAAGAGCAGTACTCAGTCTTTGAACAAAGGACTGTGTTCGATTCGTTCGTAGTATGCTTGGAGAGACGGACGACTGTATTCTCGATGCCCTTGGATGAGATGCTGTTGTTCTAGGAGTCAATGGTGCTGTTTTATAAGACCGACTAGGTGCATCCGTAACGCTTTCGAGCAAGGAAGATGTCTCATCGGGTTCTGAATGTATCCGCAAGGGTGGTCGGGTTCTCTTCGGTGGGCCTTCATCTTCATCATCTGCCATGTGGACACCTCTCGACGAACGTATCGACCTCGCGTCCGAAGCCATGATGTTGCGTAGAAAATGAAGATTTGTACCGGCGAAAAGCCGATAAGGAAAGAATGGGTTCCTGTTGAGCAAAGTAGTTTAGTTGTGTAACTCGAGGTGATGAGACATGACGAAGTGAATGTTAAGAAACATAATTATGTTGACAAACCTAGAGCTAAGTTAAGGTAAAAATAAATAGCCACATGTGCTATTATTGTTACTACCTAGTATATATAACAGACCGGTCCTTGCAGAATATTTTTAAGGAAAGAATGAGATCACAGAGACGGAGGGATCGAAAGTGGTCCGATGATTTATTTTTCGAAATCAGCAGGTCATCCGATCAGGGTGACCACTAGCGCGGGTATATATAAATGTGGTGGGTTGGGTGTCCTCAAGGAGGACGTAACTAGTACTTAGTTACTGGGCCGCAGGGCGTACACGGTGCCGGTAGTGTAGTGCAGTGAGGGTATTTGTATTTGCTTAGCAACCAACCGACTTTAGGGGACCAACCAAGAGCTTGGCCTGGAATCGGATGCTGTATGTATTGATGGTTTGAAAGATCCTGTTTAGCAAACAGTAGCTCTTTTGCGGGACAGTAAATGGTTAGTATGTAAATACTAATAGTAGGTATCAAATGAATAGGTTAAGTTGGTCAGTTGGTAAAAAGGTATGAGCTGAGATACCTCGCAAGCCAGTGAATCGGAGGCGAAGATGCCGCTCACGAAGACTCGACCAGACCTCTGACTTGACTTGGGTGCACCCTTTTTGACATCATGTCACATAAAACAGCATCAGGAGCTCAGTTTGCATAGCCGAAATTTCAGCAGGGCCAGGGGGCGCTCACCAATCCCAAGTTCCACAACTGAACCAGAAGATCCAGGGTAAGTAGCTGATAGTTATGTATACCGGCCTATTTTATAGCTACGCGCCTGAACTATATACTATCCAAGGCGTGCACTATCAAAGATCGCGGAGCGTGTGAAGAATGGATGTTTTGACGACGCGGCCACTTTGGAAACGAGAGCAAGAAAATAAAAGCTGATCAACTTGGTTCCCAAATGATGGCCTGCAATATACAGCACACATGTTGGCCTCATTTTGTCAGACGGCAGCCGCTTGACCCACACGACCGATAGATTTGGTGAATCCCGATGGTATGTAGGTAGTGGTGGGGCGCAATTTGGGAATGCACCAGACCAAGCTAATGGGCTGGTGATAACGAGCCCGCCCTGATCAGGCAACCCCAAGCCCCCACTGGTGCCATCTTGCATGCTGGGCACTGGCAGCAAAGACTAGCGTTAGCAAATCATTATCGTCAGTTTCGTCCTGGAGCTTCCGAACTTCGATCGAGTGTTCCCCGTTTGTTGCCGTCTGTTAGGACATCCAATCGAAGGATTCGAAGGTAGGGCATCCGCACATCCGCGTGACGGGAGCTAGCTGTTTAGCCGTGGTCGACCAGTCCCTGTGCCACTTCGCATCCTTCAATGTTGGAACATATCATCATGATATCCAAGGGATCCAAACTTAAAACTTAAGTCCGAGTAAGCTGAACTGGGGGGTTGAAGGGTCTTGGTACTTTCGGAACTCGGCGTGGGGAAAGGTGGAGATTGTGGCTAGTGAACTCCGCTTCGTCTGTGGCTAACAACGCCCTAAAGTAATCAAAACCTCACGGTGTAACCGGTTTATAATGTCTGGAGCGGATTATTGTCGGAATCATAAGCACTGAAATGTTTCGACGGGAAGACTATTTCTGAATAAGACTCGAGATGTGGAGCGGTAGGGCCTAACTTTTCCGTGCATCAGTTGCTACATAATTGCATAAAGGACAAGGCTTGGTACGTCCGAAAGCCAACCAATGCAATCCTTCGATCTGAATTCTGTTATACAACCACAATTGCAATTGCACAATTCAACCGCATACAATTAATATTGCTGGCAGCTTAGGTTAACTTCCTGGGCATATGCATCCTGATCCGACCCAGATTGGCTATTGAATCAAACCAAATCGTATCGATCATTGTATTTAACTACATGAACGATCAATTGCAAACGTCCCACGCAAATTAAAAGTTAAACAAAATATGGCATCTACAACAAACAGCTCACTCCCAAAGGGGTGGCCTGCTATAGTCTTATTTGGAGAGTACGTTCTACCGACATCTATAGGTATCTACTATATATCTATATGGCTTTGCTTCGCAGAGCTCTTGCTTTATGATTCTAACCAAAATTTACCGTTATATAGTAGCATTACCGAAGGCGAGTACCTTATCTCGCATTGCCCCGCTCCTCGTTGCTATACTATAGCGGGGTATACACGTACATACAGCACCCGTACGAGTCTAACACCAGTTCAGGCATATGGCACTATGATTCCGGGTATAGCTTGGGGGCTGTCCTCACCGAAAAGTTCTCCCGGAGAATACAGGTCCTAGAAAGAGGTTTCTCGTACGTAATTCAATCCCATGGATCATATTTAATTGAATTTATATATTAAACTTAACACTGGTTAACAACTATCTATCTAGAGGCTACAACTCATCCAATGCCAGGGTCGTCGTTGATGACGTTATCCCGCCGGCAGGAGGGGCAATCGACCTGAAATTATTGGTACGACCGCTTTGTTCTTATCTATACCGATATCAATAGCTCTTGGCTAAAAGATGTTCAATTATAGCTGGTCTTTTTCGGCGCGAATGATGCCGTCCTACCTCCAGACCAGCAGATTGTCAGCGAAGAACAGGCCCAGAAGGGAGTCATGGTGGTGTCTCAGCATGTTGACATCGAAGAATACAAAGTCCATCTGAGAGCTATAGCGCAACATAAAAATGTAAAGGATCATGGCGCGAAAGTTGTCCTTGTCACACCTCCACCGATATGTGAGCACAAGATCCTCCCGTGGAAGGATCGCAGGTCAGCGGTTGCAAAGCAGTATGCTGAAGCTGCTATCTCCGTGGCAGAAGAAACCGGAGTCGAGGTCTTGAAGCTCTGGCATGTGTTTATGGAAGAAGCCGGATGGAAGGAGGGCGAACCATTATTGGGAGAGATCGGTGTTCCAAAGTCAGAGAAACTGGGTGAGCTGTTGAGCGATGGTAAGTAAAGTCCCATATCCTTATATATAAGGTCCAAGTATACAGCGCATCTTTGATCAGGATACTAATATAATATCTTTCACAGGCCTCCATTTAACACCTAAGGGATACAAACTTTACTTTGAAAGTCTGGTGAAGCTCTTGGAAAATAAACTTCCGGATATTTATAATCACAAACGGATATTCCCTAACTGGGGTGAGGCACCGAGATACCAGAAACCAGACAACTAGGATTCTTCGGGCCCGGAGTCGAGGCGACGCAATGCGGTATAGAATTCGGATGGCTTAGATATAGATGACGGCATCCCGACCCCGAAGAGCAATGCGGTTCCTGCTTTTGGAACCAAAAAATGCAAAAAATTACAAAGTGTCATCATTGTCGACAATACTATAGAGTACAGAGACGAGCATGATTTTTGTCTTTTTGTAATTGTATTGAATCATGCTGAAGGCTTTCCGATTGTATACTAATTGCATGTATGGGAGAATAAGACCAAATGGCCAAAGTGGTTGAGCTATAAATATACTTTGATGTCGGCCTTAACCTAGGTAGCCAAGATATATCTTACATTCCCCGTGTAAGTACTTACATGTGTGCAGTGCAGCGTGCCATTCATACTTATTACATGCATGATCATGACACAGCTAGCCTCAATTGCAATTGAAGGCTCCACCTAGCACAGCACGGAAAGATAATCCGACCCCGCTATCTACAATGAGTGCACCCTTTACACCCCTCTTTCTATAAATATATATAAGTTCGTTCCGTCCTCGATATTATATCGATCTTATTCATCCCTTGCGACTACTCAATAGATACTCGAGTACGTACATACTCTAAGTTATCCGGGCTTCTTGCGTTGACGTTGGTATTGTATTAATTGCAATTGGGGCAAGAGATAATTAATTTCGGCTGGCATCAAATCAGAAGCAAGACAACCAAACCAAACCAACATCCACACCGCCACCATCCAAACCCTTCTTCTGTTCTCCATCATCCTTCTTTCGACCCATTCGCCCCGTATAGTACCAAACACCTACCATCCCACCGACATTCCTACCGCAGGTCCGCATAGACAATACATTCCAGAACAATCTAAGAAGATACCAAAGAACCTTCCTTGTCGTTCGATTTCAATCCACACAGTTGGTGGAAACCGCTGGCCTCTTTTCTGCTGGGGACCACCGAATACCACGATTCAGGGCAGACTGAGCACTGCCAATAACTCCTACCCCGTACCTGCCTGCTCATTTAGGCCATTCTCGCCAAATACTCGTCTGAGAACGACCATTTCATCCGACCTATAAGCCCTATCCGCCATACAGGAATCACACCTTCTTCTCATCCCTCAGCTCAGGATCCAGATGGTTACCTTTTAGTACATCCGATTTCGATTTATACATTTTATTGTTCTGTGATCAGACCGAATCTTTCATCGACAACCCCTCACTCACCGACACGAGACTTCATATCTTAAACATCTACGTATATTACCAGAAATTTACAGCGAATTCGCAAGATACCTATTATTCAACTCCCCATTTGCCTCTGGTCCCTCGCTATCCGGCCGATTGAATAGTTTTCCACGGCCTGTACAGACCGGCTTTGCCTCCATTACCTGCGTCCCTTGCCTCACCATAGATTTCACCTCGGTACATACCTCACGCTCTCGTCCAATTAGGAGTTTCCTTTCCTGAGAGAGTTTGAACGTGTCATATCCAGCAACTAGTCAAAAAAAATCCTTTGGAATTGAGTCGCAGGAAGTAGTAGCCACTACGCCCTCACACTCCGCGTGGGGGATTCTCCGTGTTGTGAGGGATAACCGTGTATCCCCCAATGAGACTCCTGTGATTCCCGTTTAGCAGAGAGATGCTGGGAATGACGCAGTTTGGAGTTGATGATTTCTGGAAACTTCAACATGAAGTAAAAGAATTAAAAGCTTCCCAAAGTGCTATCATGAAACGGCTACAGCGTGTCGAAAGGCGAGATGAGGAATCAACGAGGATAAAGTCTTTATGGAAGAGCCCAAGTTTATTCCCAGCACCGCTTAGTTCCTCCAGCAGTGTTGTAAACCAAGCTCAGACGAATGGTGAGTGTCTCTTTCTAGGTGCGATGCGAATCTCTTCTATGTAAACCCTTATCTAATTCCCCGAATATAGGCGTGCCTTCGAGCTACCATAATACCTCACGGTCAGAAACTACCAACCTACACTTCGAAGAGCTTGATCCTCAGCCCCATATTGAACCATACGCAGACCTTGAAAACGAGCTTCCGAGACGCGGTGCATCTAGAGCCAATAGTGTTAGGTTCGATGATGCTATCCAGAATCATTGGTTTCACGATCCTCAAGACTCTGTTGAAGACAATTACTTCTCAAACTCTCGAAGTGTCAGCCAACTTGGTGGGCACATGCTGAGTGAAAGGTCCGCTTCTAGCAAATCTGATGGACGACACAATTCTCTCAACTCTCACAGTGTTGGTTTCGATAACCAATCCTTTTTCGACGCAGATTTGGGAGTTCCTCTCGTTAACAGCTCATCAAGTCACAGCGCTGTGTCAAAATCTGCAAAGATTGAATGGGCTGCAAACGCCCAGATATTCTGTCGCTTGAACCCGTTTGCTGACGAGTCATTCACAGCATACATCAGTAGCGCTTCCGTTGACTCCGTGATCGACTTTGACATAGTCTCCAAGCTTAACCTCCGAGAAAGTTTACGCCACAGAGAGAATGGGAAGCTTCAAATCCAACTCTCTTTATACTTCTTCGAGAGTGACATCCTTAGCTCTGCTAATTTGGATCATAACATGTCGAAGGTGACTGCCGAGTTTACGGTTTTGGTCAGTGAAAAGGATGGGATTTGCCCTTGTAGTATTGTTATGGGTAACGACATCTTGATGTCTCGGCAGGCGGAAATATCGTTTCTTCGACAGCGACTAGATATTCAACTTGACGATGGAACTAGGGCAGCTATTCGATTCGCAGGTGCCCCTTTGGCCATAACTCACCCAATACCAGAGAAACCGGTGAATTCAATCCCTCAAGTGGTGACCGCCCCTGTTCCAACCAGCGCTATTGAACGGCCATATACATCTCACTCAATTGGTAGAAAGGATTCAAGGTTCACTCGTACCTTCCAAGAAAAGGCCATCTCTTCACCAGCAACTCCATTCAACCGAGATGAGTTCGATTTCTCCAGCATCTTGTCCAAACCTTCCATCGAAGCCCCCCAGCCGGCTAAACCCACTCCAGAGGAGAACACTGAAGAGCGTATGGGCCAAGGAAGCAGTGCAATTTTAAACTCAGTGGAGGATACACATAGTCCGAAGCCAGTTATCGCAGAATTGGTTGGAGCCCCCCAGCAAAAGCCGGCGCCAGCGAGTCCATGGTCTCTATCTTCAACAGCAGCCCTCTCGCAAGAAGGTGCCCTCGCCGAACCCAAGAGCCCCCTCCCAAAACTAGATAGCAGCAACTCCTCATCACCAAAGCAACCAACCCAGGATAGGGCATCGGTCGAACCCGAGCCAAGCAAGCAGGAAATTGAAAACCCTAAGGTTGAGGAATCCAACAAAACCGAACAACCTCGCAAGCGTCCTGGAATGAAAGTCCTACGACCAAGCAGGCTCAACGCCTCGAACTCTAACTCTGGTCAGCGCACCCCATCCTCGTCAACTTGGAACGTACCAAAGAGCGCGATCGAACCGATCTCAATTGGCCGCGAACTCAGAGACGCCGACGATCGGTTGGATTCGCCTCTTCGGCCTCTTCCTCCACAGACACCTTCAGAATCAAACCGAAGAAAGTCCGATGCCACGTGGGGATCTTCAGGTCCACGAATCTCCAACGGAGCCAATGGATCACAAAAGAAGTACGGCACAGTTAAGGAGACAGTTTCCAACCCAGTCGGCGGGGCTTCAGCATTCAGCTGGATGTCTCCTAAGCAGGTCTAAACGGTTCTCCTTTACCCCAATTGCCGTCTCCCGTTCTTGCTGTATTTTGTTCCCTTTTTCCCGCAGATTAAAGAAAACTAATCACGCAAAGGTTGTCGTTTTTGTTGCGCTTACGCTCTACCAAAAGGGTTGTTTTTAGTAAAAACCTGTAAACATCGTGTTCCTCCCATCCATTCTCTCCCTACAGGCCGAAATGGTAGTTGCTAGGTTTGATTGGAGCGGAGATGTCCCACGAGGTTCCTAAGAATTTTACATTTTTGATTGCTGCCACTACATATGATTTTGCTCAAGCCTTCATTTTTTCTCTAGCCAAACCAATGCTTGGCGAATACAGAGAGCCTTTATATTATTCTACAAATCGGGGGGTTTTGTGAGATTTTGATCTCACGGATTGATTTTTGTGACCCAAAGTCGTGAATACCCTCCTTCAATGGGTGTTTCTTGGAGAGGGTGTTTTAAAATAAGTATGACGTGGACGATGATGGTGTTTAATCAAGGAATATTCTTGACGGAATGGCTTTGCTCCCGTAGATGGTGCTTTAGAAATCCAAATTCTCCAGCTGTCTTGTAGCCTTTGATACTTGGTACCCTTAAGTCTAGATTTGCAACTAGTCAACGGGAACCTTGGTGCATCATATGAAATGCAATTCGGGCCTATAGCTACTATAGCTACTATATCTTCTTTTTGATAAGATTTTAAGGTAATTTAGGGAATTCGATAAATCGATATTCTTCGTAGGCGACTATAAAGTCTATTGGCTTGCATTTGATCGTAGCACTCCTCCTAGGATCCTCCCCGCCCGAACTTTAACTTCGTGTTAATATATACAGCAAGATGCATTCCAAACCCCTCCCCTCTAAACTCGATCTAGAACAGTTTCGAGCAATCAGAACCTAAGTAACAAGTAAGAACCCAAAAAAGATAAATAAGAAACTGTTTTCCTCCAATGGATGGAGGAGGGTTTCGTTTTATTTACAATGAGAGTTATAGCTTACTGATGCCGCCTGATTCTTGTGCTCCTACTGGACCGACTAGGGCTTCGAGACATTCTTTTGTTGCTGTTTATTTTTTTAACGAATTGTTAGCATAGTTTTCTCCGAAGTGATTGATTGAAGAGGACTTACAGGCTTTGGTCTCCTTCACAAGGCCGGCGATTGTCTTGAATCTGTTTTTATCATGGTATTAGTATATATCATTTGTATAGAGGGGGGGATGCTTGATAATTGGGTGCTTACTCTGGTCGTGCGCTATCCTTCATACACTCGAAAAGGAAGCTTTCACCTATCCCCCCATACCTTATTAGCATAACACCCAAAATAAAAACATATCTCAAAAGATATATATATCTATATATAGATAAAGGTGAAGAAGCCATACTAGTAGTAATAACAGCCCCAGCCTGCTGCATCCTCGCCAAAGCCGTCGAAATCTCCTGAGGATTACAACTCGATACCCCATCCCTAACGACCCAAACCTTATGTCCCCTCTCCAAAAGATCCAACGTAGTCTGCATAAGACAGATATGACTTTCAATCCCCACCACGATAACCTCCCTCTTCTCCCCTCCTTCCCCGGTATTCTCGTCTAGCTTATCAAGAACTTCTTGGGTACACATGCTGAATAGGGATTTGTCTGCGTTTATGATTAGGTTTGTTTCCTTTGCTAATGCTAGGATTTCGGGGACCGTGTCGCCTAAGGCTCGTTTGTTTTGGGTGGTTATGTAGACGGGGATTTGGAGGGTTTTGGCGGCGGAGAGGAGTTTGAGGGTTGTGGTTACTACGGAGGGGAATTGGTAGATTGCTTTTTGGAAGCGTTCTTGGATGTCGCAGATGCTATTTTTATTATAATTAATAAATTATATACCTACTATATATATATATACTTAAGTACATATATATATATATATTTACCAACATATATATATATATATTTACCAAAAAGGGAGGAAGAGGAGGGAAGAGACTTACAACAGTGCCGGATTGGCAATTCGTGGTGGACTGACTTTTGAAGACATGGCTGTGCGTTGATATTGTTGGAATCTGAAGAACTGAGGTTTGAAGGCGGATTGGCGGAGGATGGTACGGTAGAGTTGGTATCTCATGGATTTTGACAGATATTTAAATTTAAAAAAACTATAAAAAAAACAATTCTTTTCGTTCAGAAAAGTTATGTTCTATTGAAAGAAAGTCGCGGAGGTGGGATGTGGGGGGAAAGTAATTATATTGGAGTGAGCGGTTGAATGGGGAGGCGAGAGATAAGCTAATAGCTCGGATCTGGGGAAGCTGGGCTTATGAAATGCCGTTTGTGCGCCTCGGGCGAAATCCGGAGAATACTATGCTAGCTAGCTAGGCTTGCTTTTCTAGAGCTCTTCCTTTTAAACTTGGTCATTATTAGGTGATGATTATTATATCAACCTTTGCATAGGGTCTAGATTCTCTGTTCGGTAGCCGAATGGATGCTTAATACATAATAGAGAAGGTGGGTATGAGGAGTGGTTTCTTTTTAGTTTACAATAGGAATACAGGCCTAACAGAATGGGTTATGCTATGTAGTGCTGCTGCTGCTGGGAGGGGTAGTCGATAATGCAAAGAACTATCGTAATCAATCAATGAATCAATCAATCAATATTGTGAATAGAATACTTAAAAAAGAACTAGGAGTTTAGATAAATCATGCTTGTGTGCTGTCCTCCAGATAATCAAGGCCCGATGCTTTTGATCAGTTGAAATAGAACCTCATCTTCCTTCCCTCCTTCCCTCCTTCCCTTCCTCTTGTAAGGCCTGGAACCAAATCCCCGCAACTAATCCTTCTCTTCTTACCAAGCTAATGTACTTTTTTTACCATAACAAAGACTTTTTTTAGGAGGGCGCGTGTTTATTTCAGGCCAATCTAAAACCTGGACTGCCTCTGCTGGGCTCTGTAGAGCGTGTATCCGACATATCCACCGACAATAACAACAACCCAAAGAATAAGCTTGATGAAGAACCATCCCCATCCACTGCTCTCAGGAACATGTCTATCGTCATACTCCGGGAAGATCTCCTTGCTCTTCTTCTTAACTGGTCCCTTATTCGCACCGGGAGAATTAGGAGTAGACGGACTATTGTACAGATTCCTCGCAGAGACGGTGATGATGTCGTGGTTATCCGAGAGTTCACCGGTTTGTGCTGTGAAACCGAGGTAGCCGACTGTGGGGAGGGAAACGTTTTTGACATGGAAGCATTCGGTCCAGGTGTCCGGTTGTTTGTATTGAAGCTCGAGGGAGAGGAATTTATCCTGGAAGTAGGTTACTTTGGCTTTCGTGGCTTGGTTGGGAGCACGGATTCCTCGGGCCTGAGGGGGTTATTTCACCATAGTGGTTAGTGCTGTACAGTCTATGTCTATGCTTGTATCTGTGACGTGACGTGACATGACCTTATCGGACGATTGTGAAATAATATATCAAGGAATAGGGGAATGGTTCTTACAGAGCAACCAGCCAATTCCTGTTCCTTCCCATCGGTATCGTGATCATAATCCGTATGTCCATCACCGAGCATGGCCATGACATAAGGGAAAATAACACCGGGTCTGTTATTCTTATAGGTATCGAAGAAGATACCCAATCCTTCGAATTTGTTCAAGGATCCGAAGACGGGACCGGCAGTAGCACGATCTTTGGTGACCCAGAAGGCGAAACCGTCGCCGTGTAAATGACCGTCGCCATGTATGCGGAATTCAAATTCGATTTCCCAGTTTGTGGCGGTCAATGGGAGACGGGACCAGAGCCAGCCGGTCTGATGTTGGCGGTCGGACGTTATTCGGATGTACCTGTGCACCGAGAAGGTTTATGGTGAGAATCGGTGTATATATAATAGGTAGCATACTAACTAGTATACCAAGCTAGCTAGGAAGGGGGGGGTGAGGAAGTTGTCGTACTGATCAGCTCTTACTGCAGAGAAAAAATGATGATGTTAGTTAGCTAATCTATTTCAATCAACTCTGACGATAACTACTGAAGCTTATAGTAGCTATAAAGTAATATAAAAATAGAAATAGAAATAACAATAAAAATAAAATAAAATAAAATAAATAAATGAATAAAATCGTTGAAGCCAGATATCGAATCTTGAAGATATCAAATAGCCGAAAGCAAGTTGAAGGGGAAGGATGAAGAGAGGGAGACACTCACTGATCGTAGTTCCTCCAAAGTCGAACCACCGCGACTGCAGGTCAGAATCCAAGTAAGGTTGATAGAGCGAATGAGTCCTCAATGGGACGGTCTTGTAGCCATCGTGGTCGTCGGCGCTGGTGAGGCCATTCAGGGCGACGGAACAGATAGCGGCAGCCGCGCACAGGCTGCGGCACAGGGACTTGAGCATTTTATTCGAGTCGAATCGAATCCGAATCCGAATTTGAATTTCGTTTCACCTCCGAAATGAGAGAGAGCTCTTTTTTATTTTAGTATACAAAAATAGATAAAATCACAGACAAAAATCACAGACTAAAAGAAAATCGACAGACAAACAAAAGGACGGGCGATGAGGTTGGGGGTGGAGTTCAGTTAAGGTGAATTGGATCGGATTGATATTGGCGTGTACAGTACTGTCGGGCGAGGAGCAGGCTCGTGATGCTGATACATTTTTGGGGGCAGTCCAACAGGGCCACTGTGGCAGCTTTCGCTAGTCAGTCGCATTCCATGTCCAATGCATGTTCATGTCCCCACAGTGCAGTGCAATGGATGTTTGAGGATATTCCCGGGGATGTTTAACATGGTTTTGGTCCCCGAGAATATATCGATTGCTGCCCGGGATCTATTTACTTTCTGATCAGATTGGTTAAATTGGTGGTGTGTGATATGAATCTCACGATACCCCCCACTTGGGTACCATTGAAGCAAGTATGCATGTTCGACCAATATCCAGTACAACATACTTACTACTTAGTACTTACTAGCTTCAGTATAGTATGAAAGACTGAGAGCTCTTTTTGGAATGCAACCTCGGCGCAAGATATCACCTTCTGGTCATACAAAATATGTGATATGATATGTAATAGGAAGTATCGGGTGGAGTCTGGTCGATTTATCATCTGATGGGCATTGTGGACTAGTGCAGAGACTGGCAAGGCTAAAGCTGACCATCTCGCACTTCGGAAGTTCCAAATTCTCTCATCCATCCACCCACCCATTCAGACCATACCATACCATACCATATCATATACTGCTTGCCTTTTACTATTTATCCATCTACTCCTTCTGTCCGTCCGCTATCAGTCATCATTAAATCAAAACCCTCATGAAATCCTTATAACTTCTATCATCGCGAACGAAGGGTGGTGCAGTAGTAGTCGTCGTCGTCGTCAGTTCAATCTCACATCATGAAGATGGATGAACCAGATGCCCGTGCCTGGGTACTCACCATCTGCTCGGCTCTAGCCTGCTGTGCTGGTGCCTCCGTTATCTTCATCGATCTCCTACCATGGAAGCACTTCAGCATCCAGTCAAATTCTACCTTTCTAGCTGCCTGTCTTTCTCTCAGCTTTTCTGTAAGTAGTATTTACATATGTCATCGAGTTGTGTGTCTGCAGCTAACCGTCTGTTTGTGTTATCTACCCAGGTCCTTCTCTTCAGCAGTGCCCGTCTGTTTGGCGAGGCCATCACCTATCTCGAACGAGGATATGGCAATAACCCGTATTATATTATCATGGTCTCCTTCTCGGCAGGATTCTTAGTCTGCTACTATCTATTCAAATTCCTACATCGGTTCATCCCTCATCGAACCGTCAGTTGTGACGACGATAGTGAAGATGACGATGATAAACCCCTTGCGAGTGGATTCGGTAGTGTAAGTAGCGGAGCTACTGCCGTAGATCATGATCATGGAACTTCAAACTTGAAGGCGAATAACGGTAAAGGTATGTACATATTTCCATACGGTCGGGTGATCAGCATCATAATTATGATTATAGTGCTAACAAAACAATCTTCACACACAGTTGTTGTGCCGGACGAAGAAACGGCTCTTCTCGGAAACGGCCATACCTTCGAACATCGACCTACACTCGCAAAGCGGTTTTCCGATACGGTCGGAAAGATCACGCGACGATGTACTGAAGACGGTCGTTGCTTCGGATTTGTCACTTGCCCTTGCGAGGGGAATTGCTTGCACAAAAAGGGGGAGGTAAAGCCACTACATGCTTGCCATCCAAAACACTGCGAAAGAACCTATTCCGGCCTTCATCAAGCCGGGTGCTCGAGCGACCGAACATTGAGGGATGTTCCTATCCTTGAAGATGAAGAAAGTGACCATATTGACGATGGTCATCATCACGGACATGAGGAACAACACCAAGAACAACACCATCATGGACATGGGCACGATAGCACTCATGACGCTGAGGCCCACGGTTCGAATCACGGTGATGAGGATGGACATAAGCATAATCATCATCACCATGTAGCGAATAACGCTTTTGTCGGAATAGGCTTCCAGACAAGTCTTGCTATCGCCTTGGTATGTAAACTGCATGATCATATGATTTGCATAAGCTTCGGTTATGTGAGTAACAGTACTGACAGTTTGTTCTGTAGCACCGATGTCCTGATGGATTCATTACTTTTGTGACCAACCATGCCGACAAAAAACTTGGCTTTACGATTTTTCTGTCTTTGTTTATTCATAGCGCTGTTGATGGGTTTACTATGTGCTTGCCATTATATCTTGCATTGCAGTCGGCCTGGAAGGCTGTTCTTATCACTTTTGTCATTGGGGGTTTGGCGCAACCTTTGGGCGGATTGTTTGCATTTATCTGGTTGAAGTTCGGGTCCGCTCCGAGTGAGACAGTTTACGGGATCATTTTCAGCTTCACCGGTAAGTCTTTACTCCAACTTATAAGCATTCTGATGTGATAGATAGATACTAACTCTAGGTGCCCTATATAGCGGGATTGATGTCAGTAGTTGCTGTGCAGTTATTGCGACAGATCCCCTCGGACCACAAGCATCCGGACTTGCCTTACATCTCCATGCTTGTGGGTGTAGTGTTGATGTGTCTCTCGGTGGCATTGACGACTTCTAATTAGTTCTTGACGGCCTCTTTTTACGACTTCTGTATGACTATTTCTTAGTTGGGCGGATTGGCTTGATACACACATAACGTTTATAACTGGTTCATCGGGTTGTCTTTTTTGGTTTTTTTAACACGGCGCACTGTGTTCTGTCTCTCTTCTCTTTCTTTTCTTTTTCTTTCCGTTTTGGTATATTTGGGGGAGGCAACGATATAAATCTTTCTGAAGGGGGATTATTGAACCTCGTGGTTCAAGTTTCGAGTGTCGAGTTTCGAGTTTCGTGGTTGGTCGTGTTATGTAAGAGTACTTGAAGAGTAGAAAATTGGATATTCAGCCGAAGCGAAGCAGCCTCAATTGAACAAACTCAAGCTCAAGCTCATGCTCATGCTCATGGGCAGCCCAGCCCGGAGAGTTAGTTAGTTTCAACCGAGAATCGCTACCCTGCACAATGCATGTTGTTCAATACTTATTTATCATTCCGCGACTGCACGCCGGTCTTGATAATTTCGAGTAGTAATAACAGAGAGAGATTCGCGAGCTGGTCCGGCAAATTAATCAGCCTTCTCGATCTATTTCTCCTATTTCATCTTTCTTTCTTTCTTCATCGATCCTTTCGTAGTTTATGACGATAGTTATGCTATATGTTTTTACCATGCATCATTAACGCTTAACCAATTTATCACGACCCACATCCGTCCCAAATTCAAAAAAACATCCTCGTATCTAAATATATATCTCTCCCAAGTCCACTCCGACAAGCTTCACTACAGCTTCAGTTCCGACTTCTTTTCAAATACTACCCTCATCGAACGAGTATCAAAATTTAATATCATGTCGGACTCAGAAGAAGACATCGATATAACCCCCTTCTTCCCACGGTATCTCTTCCCGGACGGCGACTACGCACTCGACGGTATCGGACTTCGCGCCCAACTCCTGGGCCTCACGACCGGGTTATCCATCTCAGCTACGATAGCTCTTTCGATCTATGGGAGATACTATCATGCGTCGATGTTTATATTCTGCTTGAGTGTTTTTCATTTTTTGGAGTTTTGGATCACGGCGAGGTATAATACTCGACGGGCGAATCTGGGGAGTGAGTACCCTTCTCTCTTTATTCCCTAGGGAAAAAATAAAGATGAAGATATTGAAATCTTCAAATTCTCCTGATATATATATATATATATATATATATATGCTATATAGATAAGTACCTATGTATAATCAAAATGATACTAACAATCCTACGAACCACCAGGCTTCCTCTTCGCAAACGGCAAAGAATACAACCTAGCCCACACAATAGCCCTAACAGAATACTTCCTCGAATCCCACTTCTTCCCATCCTTCCTCCCCTCCCGCTCCCTCATAACCCTCGGTCTCCTCCTAATCCTCACAGGCCAACTACTACGTTCCCTAGCAATGGCTCACGCCTCAACATCCTTCAACCACCACGTTGCATACGTAAAAGAGGTAGATCATAGACTGGTTACGACGGGGGTATACAGATGGTTTAGACATCCCAGTTATTTGGGGTTTTGGCTGTGGGGATTGGGGACGCAGGTTATGATGGGGAATCCGGTTAGCTTTTTGGGGTATATGATTGTGCTTTGGAGGTTTTTTAGGGGGAGGATATATTGTGAGTTCTTTTCTTCCTCTTCTTTCTTTCTTTTCTTTGGTTTGGAGACCGGTGGCTAATATAAGATATGTTGATGGTTTGGTGGTAGATGAGGAGAGGTATCTTATCAAATTCTTTGGACAGAGGTATATTGATTATAGAAATAGGACGTGGGTGTGGATACCGTTTATCAAATAGACGTAGATGTCATTAGCATATTTATCGACAGATGAAGGATCCAAGGATGTATGAGGATGTTAGTTAGCATCATTAGCGTCAATACGAATTCAATGATTTATTATATTCCCTACAAATGATCCTTCAAACTATATGTGTATATACCTATTTCATAAACCTTCATCTAAAATGCGACTACAAGAAGCAAATATCAAATACCATCGCTAAGCTAAAACCTCAAACTTATTACCCACTTATGCATACCATACTGCATACCTATCTAAGGGGATATCACGCAGAAATCCCCAGCACGACCTCCCTCCCCCCTTCACTCCACCACGGAATCGCCAACTGCGATCTCCCCACATCCAACTCCCCACTGATAACATCCCAAAACCTTCCCCTCAAAGCCTCCCTACTATCTCCCTTCGTCGTCTTCCCCACATACCCCGCCGCAATATCCAACCACCTCTCCAACGCCGCCTCCTCCATAAATGGCAACGAATCTAACATCGAAAGAATACAAACATCTCTTTCCGTAAACTCCTCTTCAGCCTGTGGTTCCGCCGCAGCGGGCGCACTCCCATCCGGTGTCGCATCCGCTGGAGCGCTGGGTGGTTTGTAAGCCTTAACCGGATACCTAGAATCCGCAGCTTCGATCCTAGCACACATCATTTCCAAAATTATATCCGGTAAATCTCTTTGAATCCCACTCAACGCCGTCGGCGGCGACGTGAATTTTACCAAACTTGCCATCGCAAGTCTGAACTGTCTCGTACTTAAAAACAACGGATACGCTGCGAATACGGATTCTATATACCCCGGTAGAATCTTATAACTCGATTCGACTAATTGCGGACATCCGATCATAGCTAGCATGAGGGAATGTGCAGATTCGAAGGGTTCACGGAGAATAGGAGTTATGGATGGGGAGGTCAAGTAGGGTGTTAACGAGGGAGAAACGATGGTAGTGCAGAATCGTGAGGAGCAGGAGACTACGAGGTATTCGAGGGTGTTGAGGAAGTATAGGTCCCGAAGGATGTCGGTTGGATGGGCGGGGATGGTCCCGGCTGAAATTTGGTCTTTAGTATTTTGGTAATTTGTATTAATTAGGAGGGACGCAAAAGAAGGAAAGAAAGAAAAGCTAAGGAGGAGGGATGGGTACCTTGAATGGGTGCCAATTGAGCGGCTAGGCTTTCTGCCTGTGCGGGATTCGACATGACGATATCCACGCAAGCGTGGTATACGAACATGTAGGTTCCAAAAGCTGCCGGGTTCGTGCGATGGGTGATGAAATAAAAATCGCGGAGAATGCATAAGATCTGGCTAGCAAACGTATGCACTTCTAGATATAGATATTAAATCTCTTCTGCCTTCTTGAGATATAGATATTATGAACACAAACATACCATTATTCCTTGCAATCTGGTGGGACTGCAGCAGAACCCTCACAATACTCTCGAGCACCACGACCGCACTGAAAAGCGAAGACTTAAGCACATGCCATAACTGCGCTGTGTTCGTCTGTACCGGGTCTTGCGAGATAGTAGCATCATCCGGTAAAGTCGATAACCCGGTTTCTCGCCATATCGACACCAAACTTCTTGAGTATGTAGCAAGAACACTTAATGCGCCGTTGATTGTTTCCGTTTCTCCAGACGAGGCCATCGATGTTGCAGCAAGCTTTGCAAGGGCGCCCATATTGGCTACGAATGGGTGAGTTAGGAAGTCCTTCAAGCTGAAGGATGGTACAACTGCCATTTTCTGGTGGCCGATAGGGATAGAACGGTCGATTTGACGGAGGAAGTCGCCGGTTTGGTACCCTTCCGGGGATAGGAACATAGCAGGGAGAAGGGCACCCGTCAGAGCCTGTAAGACGATTAGTTATCGATATACCTAAACTTCGGTATTGGTTGTGACGTACAGGATAGTTCAACATGTATCTTGAATCCTCGCTCAGTAGCCTGTATGCATTCGATATCGCCAATATACAAGCATGTGTCTCAATTCCCGAAGTTGAAAATTCGAAATGAAAGTTCACAACCTCCAAAAGATGTGCTTCAAGGTTCGTACGAGTTGTAAATGGTAGTCGGGCATCGTCGGCTTCGAAGGCGGCTAGGATCCCACTGGATACAAGTGCATGTTTCCATCGTGGTACCCGGGCGTCTGCACCGGTAACTACGGCATCTATCCATTCGTTAAGTGAGAGGGCGCGGTTAGATTCGCGAGCCCGCTCCTGGGTAGAAAGTCGGAAGATGTCGAAAACGGCTTGAGAGGCGGAGAGGGGACTGGGATTATTCCAGACTGCGGGGGCAGCAAGAGATTGGGTGGCTAAGAGGGAGACATTGAGAGGGTTTGTGAGGCGGGAAAGGGTGACTGCGGTGTTGTTTACGATGGTGCTGTGTAGATATGGATTGTTAGCGGCGCTGAGATGTGGAGATCGGAGCAAAGGAGTGCGAACCGAATGTTAGTGTTTCGGCCGGCTGGTGCTTGGAGGGATTGGAGAATGGCAGTCAGGAGATGGGCACTGCCGGTCGAAGTCATCGTGGCTTGGTCGAGAGGCACGGCGCGCCGTCAAGGAGCTCCAACAAGTGAAGATTCGAGGGAAGAATGGAGTTAAATTCGAATTTCGAGCTTCAAGTTGAAGATGAAGATGAGGATGAGGATGAGGCTGAGGCTGCCTGCACACTAACGCGAGGGAGGTTGTGGTCGGGCTCGGGAAGCACGCGACGACCATGTGAAACGAATGTTTTAAGCCGAAGACGCCCACCAATGCAATGCAAAGAAACTGTGAAAAGCACAAGAGGAAGGGGAAATAAAAGCAGAAGAAGGAGGGGGTATCGAATTGTCTATATCGAACATGTATAATACAAGATAGTAGTCATAGTAATCATACTGGCTTCAATCGCAAACGAAAAGATAAGTATGTCGTCAGATATGATATATAAAACAGTGTCGTCAAGCGCCGGCTTTCTTCTTTTCTTCAGCTTCCTTCTTTCTCTGCAAGTATCGCTCTCTAGCAGAATTAACATCGCCGGTGGTAGTCTTGCGCATTTTGGCCTGCCTCTCGATCTCTGCTCGATCTGCAGCCTCGTCACGGGCGGTTTTCCGACTGGCTTCTTCCAGCTGCTGGGCAATCATGCGGCTCTGTCTTTCCCTCATCTCCTTCTTCGCCTTACTCGCACGGTAGTCGTCATTCGTAGGCCGCGAGTAAGAATCTCTCGAATCTCGACTCCTCGAATCGCCTTGAGACTTTGAGGATGTCGGTTTAGGTTTGGGCTTGACATTCAGCCCAGCACCCAGTAGCTGCCGTTTGTCCACAACATGCCCTTCGTCGTTGACATCTACAGACCCAGCAGCCTTCTTATTCAATTCCGCTGCAATCTCAGCTTCTGATTTAGCTTTATCCTTCATATCTTGCTCTTCTCCGGGTCTTGACATTAAGAACGAAGGCTCATCGTTCTTCTTCTCCGTGGCCTTGACCAATTCCGCATGGTGTTTCTCCGTATCATCCAGCATGTTTCGGTAAAACCCAGCGATACCACCGCCTTTCTTTTCCATTTCTTCCTGTTTTCTCTTCTCTTCTTCCTCCAGTCTTCTTATCTCTTCTTGTTGCGCTTTGTAAGCTCCCGTCACGAATTTGTCTTTATCTGCAAACTCTTCTCCTTCTGCCTCTCGCTCCTTTTGAAGCATTCGGTCTTTAGCACGTAAACGGTCCCGTTCACGGACTTTCGCAGATGCGAGGAGATTTTCCATGTACTTTGGTTTCCTCTCCTGTGAAGAGCCTTGAGTAGTGGTCTTACGACGATCCTCGGCAGCTTTCATGCTATCCCATGCTGTATCGTAATCATAGATCGATGGATCCTCTTTCTCCTCCTCCTCTTCCTCATGAGGGGGAGCCGGTTTCGACAATGACGGTTTATTTAACGAGCCAGGACCAGATCGTTTCGACGGTGCCGAGGAAGAAGATGAAACAGGCTTTTGGAGCCCGTACTGGACGGGTTTATTGAGACTTTTAGTCGGGTCGCCATCGTCGGAATCGTCGTCGTCTGCTAGGCCACCGAAGACAGATGGTTTGGAAAACGCTGAAGGTTTGGATAGTGGTTTGCCGGGCTTCGAGAGACCGGGTTTCGCCTTGAAACCGAATGAAGTGCTCATGGCGATGGCGATGGTAATGATGCTATGCTGATTGGCGGTTGGTTGGTGGTTGGTTGTGGAGAATGAAAGAGGACGCGAGATGACGTTTGCAATTGGGCGGTCGGGCAGCAGCGAACGGTCGCGTGGAGAACGAGACAGCTGCAAATCGGTTAAGCTCGTCTCCACGGAATTGATTGGAATTGATTAGTACCTCCTACTACTACTAGCGCCTTGATCGAATCGAATCGAATCGAATTGAAGTATACCAACTTGGATACTTATTTAATCCATACAATATGCATAATAGTTACTTATAAGTAAATAGTTGGTTGATGTTGTCGTGGCCTGTTCGAATTCGAGGGCGGGTTCGCGAGGCCAGGCCAGGGAAGTTAACGTTGTGAAGAGCTTCCCTGCGCCGGAAAGTGCATAAATAGCCCGGTCTGAATCCTTTGAACCGCATCTGAATCCTCCTGCTGAGTGTCACATATACTTAAGTATATATATCTCCACACATCGCGAAACCTTCAATTTCAGGCATTTCAAATCGTCTTTCGGGCTTCGATCCTTTTCCATTCAGAGCGACTGTACGATTGTCTGCTGTCGATGCAGTAGTTATCGCCATCTCGCCATAGCGGGGTCACCCAAGACCAAAGCGCGGGGCATCTCATCGAAGCTCCTCCCCTCCTCCTCCTCGCCACCAACATCATCACCCTCCTCATCAAGACAGCCACCATCACCACCACCACTATTACTGTCACGGTCATCGCCACTACAATCATTCGCATATAGATAGATAGATAGATAGCCAGGTATCTATCGTCCAACTTCGACACGATCATGACAACTCCAACAATACCCGGCGTCAAGGCCGAACATAGTGTCGCTCAGACCATCCGCCAGGAAGTCGCCCGGCTGCTGAACCGAAATACTCTCAGCTTCCCAGGTACTCGATCTCCTTTCTTTTTTCTTTTTTTATTACCGTCACCTGGGGATACGCATTCTAATTGAGGGAATAGGTGCACAGCCGGTTAGTTTTGCGAAAAAACACCTTAACGAGCTACACCACGAAGAGTACGTTCATTCACCCTTCCACCCTTCCCCCAATACACATATATCCTACGGGGATTTTTTTCTCATATTTTAATATTATTGATATAGTTATTACGTCTGCGAAAAGTCGGATGGAATACGATGTCTGCTCTACTGCACCCACGGCGACACCCAGGACTCCGAAGCCTACTATCTCGTACGGTGACCTATATTACCATCCTACTTTCTCTTTATTTTGTCTTTATATACTTTTAGAAAGAACTACGACCAACAGATCTTCTTTTACTCTCGATAGATTGACCGAAAAAATGACTATTACTACGTCAGCGGCCTCCACTACCCTAGAAATCCCCCTCCAGACTCGAAGGAAATCGACTGGGGAAGCTTCCACACCCAAACAGTGATCGATGGAGAATTGGTTATCGACGTGAAGAAAGACGGGAGAAAGGTTCTGAAGTTCTTGGTATTCGACTGTCTGGTGTTGGACGGTCAGTTACTGGTCCAACGCTCCCTTGACAAGAGACTCGGGGTACGATATTCTTTATGCCATTCCCCTCCTTTCTTCTGTCGATTGCTGCAGAACGTATATAACTGACTCGATACAGTACTTTAGAAGTAACTTTTTTAAGCCCTATGAGGCTCTTTGCAAGGCCTTTCCGGACGAGATGCAATATTTCCCTTTTTAGTCAGTATTCCCAAAGTATCCATAAACACATATTTACTTATACACTAGCTGACAATGGAGGATAGTCTGCAATTCAAAAACATGGAGTTCTCATACGCTTTGCCAAAGATGTTCGATCAGGTCCTACCGAACTTGGAGCATGGAAACGATGGGTTGATCTTCACGGCTGTGAATGCTGATTACAGATTTGGCACAGATGAAAAGATGTAATGCACCACCACCACCACCCACACTACTTACTTACTGTGCGATCCACTAGCTAACATGGGACTCGAAATTTAGTCTAAAATGGAAACCTGCAGACGAAAACTCGATCGACTTTCGCATGAACCTCCGATTTCCATTGTTACCCCCCGAAGAGTGCGAAGAAGACGGCTCCGGATCACCACAGTATGACTGGTACGCTAAGCCGCAGATCACTCTCTCCGTTAATGCCGGAGGTGGGGGGTATCAACGATGGGCGGAGATGTATGTTACGGACCAAGAGTGGACCGATCTAAAGAACATGGGAGTTGAGCTGGACGAACGGATCGTGGAATGTGCGATGGATGAAGAAGGAAGATGGAGGTTCAAGAGGTTCAGAAATGATAAGAAGGATGGAAATCACATTAGTGTGGTTAATAGTGTTATGGAAAGTATTCGAGATGGAGTGTCGAAGGAAGATCTGTTGGCTGTAGCGGCAGCGGTAAGAACAGAATGGAAGTCACGACATCCACCACAGCAGGCGCAGGCGAGGCCACCCCAGGGCAGGCCGCAAGGGAGATAGGCGAATTTTCCTTTCCGTCTTCTTTACTATTCCTTTTTATCGCCTTCTCGATTGGCCCTATTAAGGTTTATTCTTCTTCGCGCGACTGCTATTCTTTTTACTTTTTCTATTACGTTTTTCTTTGTGGGTTATCATTGGACTTGAAAGGCATTCATAGATGGATGGGACTGGTGTTATTCTTCCACTTTTATCATTTTATACTACACTGCCATGCACTCTAATTCTCTTTCTAATATTTACTATACTTCCAAGTGGGATTTCTTGAGATGCATGCGATGGATATCGAGAGCGAGTCTTCGAATCGATCTTTGCTTCTTCTTTTTTGTTTTTATATATTATACTACTATCACTACTCTCACAATATTCTTAAATTCACACATCTCATCCTTGATCTGGTCCCATCTAATATACTATACCATACGTACTTTATATGAAGTACTAGTACTTATATAAATTATAATACAGATGCACACGATATGCGACTTACTAGGACATATCGAACAGGAGGTCAATGTCCATTTGATTAATTTTGATTCAAATTTATTTATAAATTTAATCTTCTTTCGCTGCGGGAGTCGGGATGCCGGGGCATCTGATACCCGCCCCCGGGAGACATTTACTATATACTATCCATTTTGATTAATTAATTTACCAATGCTTCAAACAGCAGCTCACAAAGATGCACATGCACATGTATGCCTTACCCGGATCTAGAATTTACACGGAACCTGTGCGACAATTTGCTGCAGATGTCGCACCCAAGACCGGGACTTTCCTGACTTCCCATGGCGCGCACTGCGCATAGCCTTACAATCTAATACCCTTTACCTAGTACTTTATACAGATATGCAAGAACCGGGGTTTCACCGGCCACCGGGAAGAGAAAGAAAGAAAGAAACTGTGGCCATCCTTCAATCTTAAAATCTTTTTTTTTTTTCTTCCTCATAATTTTGCATGTGAAAGTCCAGAAAAAAAAGGTTTGGAGGTTTGTGGTGGTCCCAAATGGGCAAGACGCAAAGACATTGGCAATTAAGCTGCGCGGTGAAAACGTCATGCCAAACTCTCCGGCGGCCGAGCTATCAGCGGGCAAACCGACCAACTAAACTCACTTGACGAGGGGGGAGACGATTCACTTTTTTTAATTGATACTCATACTTACTTACTTACTTACTTACTTACTCACTTATTTACATACATGTAGATTGGATCCAGGGGATTGGAAGTTCTGCAGGTGAGTACATAGTACGTATACGTATACGACTCGCTGGCCCCTACATCCCAGCACGGTATACCGTAGTAGCTACACTGCATATCAGACTTCTTCGGTATCTGTTGGGCTTTATCAACAGCTTCACCAAGTAACTTCCTAGCCCGGGGGGAAGGGTATACTATTCAGACATTCAACTAATCTCCCAAATCTTAGATCCTCTAGATTCTCTATATCTAAACCTTATAAGAAACATACTACTTAAAACTACTTCCCATCGACCGTGTCTTTGTTTGTCGGGCTGAACATCCCCCTGACACCAGTTTACACTCTGCCAACCCGAGCATTCCCGCTCGTCAATTCCAATTCGCCAGGATACTTTCTACGTCTACATCGATATCTACACCCACCCACACACACACACACACACACCAAGTCATCCCTCCCCCAACATTGGGGTCTTCCCAATCCTCCAAAGATCTTAATTACGCATACATATACACATACATACATAAGATAATAATAAAAAAAGAGAAGAAAAAAAATATGGGGGAAACAAAAGTAGTTCCGGCGCCATTGCCGACGAAGGATTCGATAATTCCAAAGTACAAACACACGTTGGCCATCCATTCCAAAGCTCGACCGTCATGTTTGTCGCACGATAGACAGACCACGCCGTCGTTCATTGGGTTTCGAAATTTGATGGTTCTTGTATTGAGTCCGTTCCTAAAATATCAATTTATAAACAAAATAAGAGTAGTGATTGGGTGGAAGTGCTAATATTGGATGTCTTGGTTTCTATTTTAGTTGCTGGGAATTTACGACTGGTCATGGAGAATTTTATGAAAGTAAGAATTATAGATATATATATATATATATATAGATAATTTTCATGATACTAATCAGATATATTTTACATCTAGTACGGCGTTTTAATCGGCTTCTCATCTGGAAACTTTCGCCCAGGCGATGTCCAGCTCGGACTTCTTTGCTATTTCATGATCCCATGCCACTTGCTCGTCGCATATATTATCGAACTTACGGCTGCAGGACAGGCACGAGCTGCCCAAGCGACACAGAAGAAGACAGACGAGAGCAAACCGGTCAAGCTACGGGTTAGATGGAAACTTATTGCGTTTGCACACGCCCTGAATGCGACGCTATGTTTGAGTGTTACTAGTGCCGCTGTTTATTGGGTATGAATGACCTTTTTTTTTAAGATTTTAGTGATTGGACTGGATACTGATGAGGTTTAGAACATTGATCACCCGTTAATCGGAACATTGTGTGAGCTGCACGCGGGTATGAATCCCCCAATTCTACTTCTAAGTGGGATAATAACTGATGAATGTTTTGGTATATAGTCATAGTATGGCTTAAACTGCTCTCTTACGCCTTCACAAACCGTGACCTTCGAGATTCGTACCTAGAATCGCACCCGGTGCCCGAAATTTACGCCTCTTGTCCATATCCTGAAAACATCACACTTGGGAATCTTACATACTTCTGGTGGGCGCCGACGTTGGTGTATCAACCTGTGTACCCCAGATCTGCGAATTTTAGGATGGGATTCTTCCTTAAGAGGTTTGGAGAGGTGATTGGGTTGAGTATGGCGATTTGGTTTTTGACGTTAGTATCTCTCTCTTTTTTTATTTTTACAAAAGCAATTGCTTTGAAGGGGTTAGTGATGCTAATGAGGAATTTGGGGTTATAGACAACAATATGCAGTACCAACACTACGAAATTCGTTGATTGCCATGGATAGAGTGAACCTGGCGCATATATTTGAAAGGTTGATGAAGTTGAGCACGATATCAACAGTAATCTGGTTGTGTGGGTTCTTCGCGATCTTCCAGAGTGGATTGAATGCTCTAGCTGAAGTTATGAGATTCGGAGACCGAGAGTTCTATGCCGAGTACGTCGTAGTTCATACCCTTCCAAAATACTCTTTTAGTAAGAAGTAGAAGTAACTAACTCTTCATAACTAATCGCATAGTTGGTGGAACTCCGCCAGTCTCGGCGGGTACTGGCGAACATGGAACCGTCCCGTTTATCAATTCATGAAACGACACATCTACGCTCCATTGAGAGGGAGAGGATGGCGTCACGGTCCAGCTAGTACGATGGTATTCTTGTTTTCGGCGGTACTACACGAAATGCTTGTGGGATTGCCAACGAAGAATATCATCGGGGTGGCGTTTGCGGGGATGTTGTTCCAGCTGCCGTTGATTGCGGTTACTCTGCCGTTGGAGAAGATGCATGGGACATCGGCTAGTACTGTGGGGAATGCTATATTTTGGTATGTTCATTATATATAGACTTATATATATATATCCATATTGATGGAATGGGATATGGTGACTAATTTGTTCTGTTTAGGACGAGCTTTTGTCTTGTTGGACAACCATTCGCGGCGCTTTGTTATTTCTTTGCGTATTCGTTACGGAATCAGGATATAGCTCCGGCGAGCTAGGTATATCTCTTTTTTTTCTCCTTTCGGTCTTTTTTTTTTTGAAAATTCTGTTCGGGTTTCTTCGGTTTTTATAAGTTCTAGGAGAGGTTCTGGTTGGTTTGCGGGTAGAAGGGTTGATATATTTCTTCGAAGCGTTTTGCAAGGGGATATTACCTACTTGAGTACCTATAAATCAGGCTTTGAAGCTTCTTTTAGATAGAGCTTCTTAGTCGGGGAAAAGCTGTTATATTACATTTTGCTGTAAATATTAGTTCTGGCATTAATGATGGTGGTATTCGAGGCGGGTTTCTTTTCAAATTTTCTTAATAGATATCGATAATTGTCATCATCATCACCACACTGGCTCGTCTATCTGATTTTCCATACATAAATTCAAGCGATCAATTGAAATGATGTTTTAGATTCATCTTTAATTAATCATGAGATAGATAAGCTGGATGCTATATACGGTGGGAAAGACGAGTCATAATCGATCCCATCAAACTCTACACACGACTCGACGTCGCAACAATGGGTCCAATATCATCCCCCTTCCCACCCCCCACATCCTTCGAATCAATTAACAAATCCCCCCCTTTCCCATCCACCGCACCACCACCCCCACCACCTCCAACCGTACCGGCCAAAACCTCCCTCCTCTCCTCCTCCTCCCCGGACCCCTTCGGCGAATAATACACCCCTCCTTCTTCAATCCCTTCAACCCGTCTAGCATACCCCTCCCTAACCTTCTCAAACCCTTCCCTCCACCTTTTATAAAACACCAAACTCAACCCGCCAACAACCACAAAAGCAGCAACAATACACCCACCGATAACATCATACCTCTCCCCAGCACCTTCAACCCCATCCCAAAACCTGCCCGTGGGTTCAGCAACATGTAATACCAAATTCAAGATTTGAAGAACACCGATCACGACGGCTACTATGCAGGTTACGACGGATAGGACGATTGAGTAATATAATACGGCTACGTTGTCGTGGGCGAGAGAGGTTGAAGTGTAGGCTACTAACATTAGAGCGCCGTCGATGGTGTCGATTAGACACATGCCTGCGGTGAAGAGGATGGGGAAGATGAGGATTATCCAGATTGGAGTTCCCTTTGCGGCTTGGAGACTTGCGATTCCTAGGAGGGCGATTTCGGAGGAGGTGTCGAAACCTAGGCCGACTGTTTTTTTCACCCTCTTTCTTAGTATAATTTGCCGTTTAAGGGGGACGGGGGGGGGGGGGGGTTTATTAAGGAAGGGGGAGGGGAGAAGGACATACACAATACCCCCAAAGGATACATCTTCCACGGTTTATCGATCAATTTAAACATCTTTTTAAACAAGGGGAATAAAACCCCTCCACCTTGTATCTTGAACACTTCATCTTCACCTTCCCTCCCAGGACCGGCACGTTGTATACGTCTTAATTGTAATACCAATGTTACTAGGATGTAGACATTCATTATGGCGAGGATTATTAGAAATGCCGCGGAGACTGAGGTACCGATTGTTCCACCGATACGGGAGTAACGGTCGAAATCATTGGAAATTGCGGTGGCTGTGGCGGCGACGGCTATGGAGGTTACTATTACGATTCTGGTTTTTTTTGTAGAGGAGGGGTTAGGTGGATGGTGTTGGAGATGTTGTATTTTTTGAGGGGGGTATTGGGAAGGCTTACGTTGAATGACCGAGGGAGAAGAAGGTTCCGATCTATGCATTGAAGTCGATTGAGATAGTCGTCAGTTGGGGATTTTGTATATAGACCAATGGCGTCGATAACAGGACCGTTTTATAATTGATATTGTGACATACGGTAACGGGTTTTTGACCAGCTGCTACCAGCCGTCTGGTCATTAAATCTATGGCCTATATATTATGATTATAGAAGAATCTGTTAGCCATATATATCTCTAATCAATAGGGCAGTAACATAGCATAAAATAAAATCAAGATACAAACATACACAAATATGGTCCGCATCGAGAGCGTGTCGTAATCCAAGAGTGTACGATAATATCGCCGTTCCTGTTAATGATCTATAGATCCATGTATGGTCGAGTTAGAAACGTAATTCGGAGTTTGAATCTTTTTTGAGAAGATCTTCGAAGGGAAAGCGCCCTTGATAGAAGTAGAAGTAGATATAGATATAAATATCATTTTTATCATTATCTTCTCGACCAATTGACTCTTTTTCTTTGTTTATATGGGTTTGAATTCATATGATATCGTGAAGTTTGACTAAGCACTTAGGTAGTTTGCGACATACGGTTCAAAATGCTAATTTCCATTACATAAAAAAATGAAACAGTTAGCTTAAACTCCTCATGCGACAAAAAAACCTAAAAACCCCCCAAGATATAAAAATCTCGAGGTCGCAGTATATATATAAAGTAAAAGGAAGGAAAAAAGAAAAAAAAGGAAGAAAGAGGAAAAAAGACATACCAATGTAATTCCGACACCGACCCAGACGAGTATGTTGATAAATATCAACAGTACAATGATCCATATAGCCGCGAGCGGGAACTTTCGAAGATACGGTGTACGAGCATGGATCGTTTCGATGCGAGTTTTAGCTCGCGAAATGGGTTTGAAGGCCATTCTTCTTGAGAGAGGCCTTTCGGGGTATATGATTGATCGATTGGCAGATTCCTGGGAGGAGACGAGAAGAAGGAGAAGGAGAAGGTTGAATGTAGAAGAGGAGAAAGAAGAGAAGAAGGTCAGAGGTTAGAACAGGAAGTATTCACCCATCAATTGCGAACCTCCACAGATACCTACCTACTTACTTACTTAGCTACTTAGGTAAGTCAGTAGTACTCAAAGCACCCAGCAGATAGTCTAAATGTTCATTTTTTTTTTTAAAAAAAAAGACTGGCGGCAAAGAGCTGAAGATTCTAACTAAAAGGTCACTGAGCTAGCTATATTGTAAGTACTTACATACTAACGAACCCCTCCACAAGCAAGGGGGACCTTCGACCGGTGCCACCATCTTGGCCAACGATAATTCCAATCGATACATAACAAGCTTAATAAAAGCCAAGTGATAAGAAAAATAACATCCAGCTCTAGTCTATATTATACCTCTACTTAAAATCTCTATCATCTTGGATGGACGGACAGATAGATTGGGGGTTAACATATGCATCGTTTAAGTTAACATCTTCCCCCCACAGCAGTTGCCGTCGCTCACTTTCTTTCCCAAATTGCCCCGCTTCGCAAATCAATACTTTTAGATTTTGATTAAAAAACCCGCCGCCGTTTGACGCCAATCGGAAACCTCGCAAAAGATAACAAACCCAAAGTTCAATTGGAAAGGGAAAGGGAGAAAAAAACTAAGGTACGCATTTAACCCGGCTGACGGAGAAATTTAACCAGGGATGGATGTCGTTTGGGATGCAAGCTTAAGCTAGTTTCCGACCCGGACTCACTTTCCCCTCCCCTTCCTCAGCCTATCTGCAGCTAGCCTCTCTCTGTCCCCTCCCTCTCCGGACGACCGGCAAGAGAAGGTATAAAGCGGCATGGCTAATCTACTTACTTTCGTCAATCGAGACTCATGCACGCCTGAGAAAAAAAGGGTGTCCAAATGTGTATTTGTTAATGCATGATGCATGATGCCTCTTCAACAAATCATATCACCACCCCGCTTCGAATTCATTCGAATTCGCCAACAGTAAAACACACAAAAAGGTCTACTTAAAAGGACTGAAATTCTAAATTTCAAGACCAATCCAGTTCACACGGTATGGTATCATGCGTGATACTATTGATGATTTGATATAACATATACATATAATAATATAAACTATTGACTAAGTCAGGCCGCAGCTCGCGAGATGCAAACCGTAGTGAATCTAACTAACTATACATGACAGATGAAAAATAGATATAAAAAAGATATAAAAAATGATACTAAATAAAAAATAACAATAGTATATATAAAGAGAGATAGATGGTGGTCAAACGAACGAGTGTCAAGAAGAGTATAGAGAAAGAAAGAAAGAAATAAGCGAATCAAAATATAGACAGCGAAGGTGCATGCTTATAAACCATTCTTTTCGAAACCCCATTTTGCAGTTCAAACTAACGGATAGGAGAAAAGATGGCTAAATAAGAAGACGGTAGGGAAAAAAAAAGAATATGTAAAAACGTATTTCAATTCAATACTGAGGACAAAAAGTAGACGTGAGATAATGTGACAGGCAGTGAACAGTTTTGTTCCTCTTCTGCTCCTTCGTATAAAAAACACAAGTGTATGAAGAGACGAGGTCAATGTTAACGCCCAATCGTTGAAAATGCAGTTAGTTGAAAGTCGTTATTTGGTCGTTACGAGAAGTAAAAGGTCAACAGACAAAAATCAAAATTTTGGCCATAAGGAAATGTTTTCTGGAGGGAAAATTGCTTTTATGCCCACATATTGTGAGTGTCGGGAAGTGATCAAGTAGTTGAAAGTGGAAGGGAGTATAAGGGAGCGTAGGGGAGTGGAGCCCATGGAGCTACACGTCGAGGGTCGAAAGATCTCGAGTCCTCATATCCAGCCAGCAGATAATGAGGTTAATTGATCTATTCGGCATTTATACCGCATAAAGTAAATAACTTTGATGTGCTCGAAGACCGTTCTTTGGCTCGTCTGGCCATCACATAATACTAAATGCATGATTTAACATGCCGTTTTGGTGTGTCTAGTTATAAGATCAATTTAACGCTGTTGAGAAAGAAAAGAAAAGTTAGAACCGACACTGCGACTACCGGGGCTAGGAGTAAATACATACCCTTCTATTGCTAGTGGCCTGGTTGGCCTGCGGCTGTGGTTGTTGCTGCTGATAGACTGGCATGTTCGGAACTCCATTCATGGCTGGGTAGCCTCCATATGCTCCCATCATGTTCTGGGCCAACATAGGGTTAAAGCCTTGTGGGATTCCGACTGGAATAATAGGAGAACCAGCCATTCCACCTTGAGGTGTGATTGGGCTAGTATTCATCATGGCGGGGGAAGCCATTCCCGGCATTTGTGGAAGCTGATTGACATATCCTGGCATCGGGGCCGGAACAGCCGGATAATAGGCTTGCGGAACCTGTCGGCCCCCACGGCCAGCTGCCATCATAGTAGCTTGGTATTGTTGTTGGGTAACCATAGGGGCTTGTCCATACAAACTGAGTTGCTCCATAGTCTGAGCCATTTGGTCCATTCCTCCATTGCGGGGAATTTGGCCGTTAACAATACCGTAAGCAGCGGCCTGCTCATATGCGCCAAAGTTAACGGCGGCGGGGTTGATAGGCTGGTTGAATTCACGAGTTGGGGTACCGTGAGATTGGTGCTGGTTGTGGTGATGATCTCTGTTATGATGATGGTCACGGCTGCGGTTTCGTTCACCTCGGCTTGGGGAAGCAGTGCTATGTCCACGACGCTCGCGGGAATGTTCCTTGGTGCTACCACTCCTAGTCGGTAACCCAACCTCGTCCATGAGTCGCTTATAGCCCTGAGCAGGGTGTGCCTTGATCTTTATCAAAACGTTCTTGACATTCTGGACAACCTCTGCGCGAAGAGCCTCATCGAAGAACGGTGTGGTGAGCACCTTGAAAATTAGGGTCGCTCCACAGGTGTGATCAATGAGGATAGCTTCCAAAGTCTTGTCACCTGCGGAGAAGAACATCGCACGCAAAATAGCTTCACGGGCTTCCGGCTCGTTCCTTTGATTGATCACCTTGAGCACGGTAAGGTATGCGACCTTATGAGTGCACAAATGGACGAGATGGGGAACCAATCGCGGAGCAAGAACGGTCCTGCGGTTTGGGAAGGTGCAAGTGTCGAGCAACCAGGTAAGCAAGAGGGCGCCGTTGGCATTGGTTGCCAATTGAACGCTGTGTAGCGAGATAGCAGCGGCCATCATCCTCTGCTGATCCTTGTTGGCATGATGGGATTCCAAGCAGGCACGCATGGCACGAGCACCAAATCTACCTTGAGAAATCTCCCAGATCTTTCCAAGCATGGACTCGAAGATGAAGTTATTGTATGGAGCACCAAATCGCAAGCAACATTGCAAAACGTAGTTGCCATACTGGTCCAAGAAGAGAGCAACGGTGTAAGGACGAAGGCTTTCGCAAATGACATTCTTTTGATCATCAGTGCGAGCGACATCGATAATCTTTTGACCGGCCCAAGTTCCATTCTTATGGACACCGATCTCAGCGAGATGTGGGGCGATTTGCTTAAGCATCTTCATCTTGACTTCTTCAGAGCAGAATTCAAAGAGCTTCTGGACCACGGTGTTGCCAAGATAATCGCTTGCTAACTCAGAAATCTCATCCAGCATTCCTTCAGCAATCTCCTCGATCTCAGCTTGGGAACAAGTATTATTGTCGATGCGCTTCCTGATATCACGCAACTTGGGGGCATCATGAACCCTATTGTGGCTTGGCTCTTGGATAGATGGAATCTCATCGGCAAAGCTGTTGTAAGTGATGGAGATGTCAACACTTTGGCCGATACGTTCAGCTTCCTGTTCGGTAGCGCCAAATTCCTGGACGATCTTAACAATATCAGTCTTGAGATCGGAAAGGTCGGGAACGGCAATGGCGGCGTCTAGATCAGCATCTTCACCGGTAGCATCCTGAGGGCTGCTTGCTCCAGCATCGGTAGCAGATTTTCCGTTGGCCATAGCGTTCGGATCAGGGCTTGGAGTACCGATCGGTCCCGGGGTACCGGAGTTCGGAGTGGTGGGTACTTTGGCGAACCCAATACGAACTGGGCCAGCGCCAGGGAAGATTTCCTTCCCATTGAGGACGCTTCTGGATTGTACGGCCGACTCGACGCGTTCGAAGTTGACAAACCCGCAATTCTTGTGAGTCAGGACTCTAGCCGACTCGATCGGTCCGTAGTTCTGGAAGATGGCAACAAGGGATGAAGTTGTGGTTGATGCTGGGATGTTTCCGAGCCACAGTGCTCGAGTTGGGCCTTCAAGACCTTCTTCCACAGTGCTTAAAAGAGCAGCTTCACCGCCACTGGAAGGCCGGGGGAGCAACCCATTGGCAGCGAGCTGGCCGTTGTCAAGTGTGAAATAATCTCTTTCCACCCCCATATCAGAAGCTGAGACACTGTCACCCAATCTGGAAGGAGTGGTCATATAACTCTTCATGGTGCGGGGGGCCGGACTATCTAAGATTCCGGCAGTTCGCGCTCGAGGACGATTAGCAGTAAAATTACCGGCAGAGTAAGGGCTGGTCATAGCTTGAATGTGTGCTTGGACCTGTGCCTGTTGAAATACGGTTGCGCTGACAGTGTTAGGAGTAACGTTTCCACTTCTAGCGTCGTACTCCCGATTAAGTTCCTCCTCTTCATCCTCCGCGTACTTCTCCTTAGCATTGACGGAATAAGATCTGAGGCGGGTAAGGTTACGTTGGAGGGTAGCGGGATCGGTCATAAGCTGTTGTTGAGGAATTTGGATAACCCTTTGGGGGTCAGCCATAGACGCATAGCCGAGAGGAATAGTGTTTATACGGGTGACAGGAGGGTCAGCTAGTCCTAAGTAGTCCAATGTTCGCATGGGACCATTGTGTTCATCGTCCCTAGAAAAAGATGATTGGGCGGGGCTGGTAGGTCCATTGGTGGAGGATGTGCTGATGCCTCTTTCGCGAGCAGTAGGCTGCCAGGGGCTCGTATTAAAGATAGAGGTGCCGAAGGGAGAAACGTAATTTGCTCGAGGAGGTAGATTCAAAGATCCGGACCTCAATCTAGACACCACAGCGGAGGTCGAGAGATTTGACCCATTTTTAGAGAGATCGGACTCAGAGTTGCTGTTGATCGATGCCGATTTAAAAGGGCTCACCGACGGGCTCGGACGGCTGGTTACCGGCATAGGAGGCCCCGGGGGAGGCAACAACCCACCACCAGGTGGAAGCCTCGATGGCATCGTACCAGCACGGGCCCGACGGCCAATTGGTGGGGCCAACCCTGGTGGGGCATTGGTAGTAGTGGTCGGAGCTGTGAGGTTTTCGCCATAGGTAGGGGAGGTGACCTCTTCTTGGATGGTATCATGCTCGCGAATAGAATTGGTCGTGTTCAAAGGGCCCCAGATGACAGATGTGACACCTTCTTCAGCCTGGATTTCCCTCGCCCTAAATATGGAACGCCCAAAGTTAACAAAAGAAACCCTCCCACTCTCACTTTTTCTATTTTCATTTTCCACCGAATTCCAAGGGGGGCCGAAGCTCGTGTGTGTGGCTAGATAATTACCTCTTGCTATATAATTTTCCACCTTCATAATTAGAAGGAGACCCAGCCCCTCGTCGCATCGAGTTCGCGTTTTGAGGCGTAGTCAACATGATGATATTCGTCGGAATTGTAAATCAGCAGTAACAATCAAGTCCGATAAAGTTGAATCTAAAGGCGTAACGGCAATCGTAATCTTGCAGGATTTTGTATATGGAAGCAGGTAGATGGGTAAAGTATTATGAATTAGACGTTAGGGACTCCTTCGCGCAATAGAAGATGAAGATGAAGTCGATATCGATATCGCTATAATAAATCAACAAGCTGAGCCAACCGGTGACGCTCGTTAAAAATTACAATTGCAGCTTTCTTTTTTGGATTGGATCTTCGGAGAAAGGCTGCCGTCAAGGGCCAATATAAAAACACGAGGTTATATAAAGCCCGTCGCGGGGAGTGTATATGTATCTGGAGATATATTGAAATAAGGATCGTGGAGCTGTAAGAGGCCTTTACACATTAAGCGATTATCCGTTCGGTTATGCGAAGAGCATGCTGAGTGCTACTACCACGGCCAGAGTATAATCGTTAGGAAGGTTGACTCGACCCGGGAAAAAAAAAATAACGCGCACGGGACAGGAAGGGAGAGGAAAAAGAGAGGAAAGGGGATCAATTCCGACACTTACCTGTAACCAGGCACTTCAATTTTCTTCGATAAACCGCGATATAAAGAGCCCGTCCTTATGGTGGGTAGGTAGATGATAACGATGAAGGAGATGAGGAGCAGAGGAGGAGAAAGCGGAGGCGGAGAAGTAGAAGAAGTGGAAAGGAAAGGCTGACGTTGCCTGAGCTGGGTGAGGCTCGTTAACGTTTCTTGTTGGCGGGCCGAGAAAAAAGGAAGGTGTGTGGGCCTCTCTCGAATTGATTGATTCAAGCTTCGAGAAAAAATTAAAAAGAGCAGTATCAATGGGAATGAATATAATAAGATCCGTATCAATTGACTCGACGGATGAATGAATTGTGACTGCCTTGCGGGAGTTAAGTTTGGTTTGGAGAGAAAAGGGCTGACAGCGCCAGGAGCTTTTGAGGGACCAGTGGTAGTTCCCCTTGAACCGTCGTTTGAGCAAACCCGAGACACAGGAGAAGCAGAACGGGATCTCTAGCGGTTGCAGGCCAATTATATTCGGACAACCTGCCTCACGAAAGAGCGGGCAAAGGCACAGGAAAAAGGAGAGGGGAATGGATATGGATGGCGGATTCGAAGGATGGAGGGGAAGGGATGATATGATATGATATGATATGATGATATGGTATGATAGATCGATATGATATCAACAGGAATGCAATAATTGTTAAGCTGCCCGTGTCTGGAGAATTCTAGAAAGAATTATCAACCGTCCTTCGCTGTTTAGCCTTCGACCTTTGACTTTCAACTGTGTCTTCGTGTCTTCGTCCTTGTCCTTGTCCAAGACCAGAGAGTACTATACCAGTCCAGGGAGGGAGGAAACCGAATTGAAGTCGGAGGAAAACGCTTTGCAAAAATGCAATGCAATGCTCGCAACCAGCTATGTGAGAAGGGAGATAATCGATTATAAAGGCAGTAGTCCGAAGATATTGACAAGTTGTCCCGAGCTAGCTATAAAAGAAGCTTGAAGAGAAAATGGACAATGGACAATGGGCGAACTTTCAAAAAAGGAAACAATAGAAAAGGGAAAAAAATAAAATAAAAAATGAAAGAAGAATGGTACCGGTATGGTTTAGTAGAGTCTAGTATAGATGGTATGGTGGTGGAGGGAGTATGTGGAATATTACTATTACGATGTGACTTGTATACCGGTAGCCAATACACAGACACACTACACTCACACTAAACAAGCAAGGTAAAAAAGGTTCAATTCAAAAGAAGAGGCCGTGGCAAGGAATTAACAAGTGGGGAAGAGTGAAGAAGAAGACGAAGAGATCAGTTGGACAGACAGACGGGAAGGATTACAAAGATGGGAAAAGAAACCGCTGAAGAAAAAACAGGTCAGCAACTTTGGCCCAAAAGACCAACTTGGACTTGTTTCGACTTTTAAACAGCTACCGAGCACGGAGGTCCTGCGAGCAAAGGCACAAGAGCCGGCCAGACTGCTAGTCTTCATGCGCTAAAGGGTACATCTTCCCGTACAGAGTATCTACTAGTTTCCTGTCGGCAAGGAGGCAGGTCAGTGCGGGCAAATATCAACTGTACTGACATTATTCGGACGGTGGACCCTGGAACAGACAGGAATGTATGTATGTATTGAACATCGACAGTATGTACTTACTTCCATACAGTACATACAGTATACATACATGTATACATATATTACATACGGGGCACGGCATGCGGCCGGGAAAATTTCAGTTGATGCAAATTATTCATGATGGCATATCCGGACCCTGGGGCCACGTTTTTCTTTCTTTTCCTTTCTCTCCCCCTTGGATCCATGGAGGTAACAGGGGAATGCCAATTGATTACCTACTCGATGATATAATTATCTCGAGTGTCGTCTCATCGATCCTATGTAATGTAGATGTCTGTCTGTCTGTCTGTTTGTCTGTCGGTCCGGACCTTACAGCGCGCTACTTATGCAATGATGTAGCTTCCATGTACATGTACCTCCATACGTATACATGAAAGTACATATTCACCATCGATGGTTGTGGATTAATTCGGCTCGAAAGTACCGAGATGTACGGCCGTGATATGGAGGGTAATGCCAGATGTCCGCATGAAACATCTCTAGCTGTATGCATGCGCACTCCATGTATGTATTGTCGATTGCCCGCATCCGAACACAGTTCGTTCACTGGCTAGCTAGCCCATGCCTCCGGCTGCTACTCGATCGAACGGGAGGGAAAGTTGGTCTCTTCATGCTTTCCCTTTCCGTGCCTAGTAAGGCAGCTTGAAGATTTTCCAAGTTGCAATTGCCTGGGTTTTGTTTCCGCGCTAACGATCGTGCCCAAACATTTCTTTCTCTTTGGCCGTCATGTTTCCAAAGGAGCGTTCGCATTCGAAATAAATTTAAAGAGGCTGCTCACGGGGAGGCATTTCCTTTTTTTTCCTTTCCTTTTTTTCTTCTTCTTCTTTCCTCATCGTGACACCATTCTCAAAATCATGACCTGAAACCGTTTAAACCTGTCTTTGCACCAGCTTGTTACCAGGGCCGTGGTATTCGCCTGATACATCAGGAAACCTGCACAAATTCAAGCAATCAATTGCAACCCAAATTTAAATTATTATTTTTCAACAAAAAAAAATAATCTGTCAATGCAAATGCATACTTGCGCTTGATACCAACTATATCACAACATCGATCCGGGGGTCATGCAGTCAAAAAGGGTGCTCGTTTACCTGAAACAGTTATCGTTACCGACCAATTTCGTAAGATTCGAGAAGCCTGCCAAAAATGCACTTGGACGTCTGAGGTTATTCAGCCGGCTAGATCGACCAGACCGGAGAGAGGGAAAATGCAAGCTCCTAGCAAGTCCGACCCCACCATCTTCAGCTACACAAAGCCGTTACAAATTCCAACTGTACTTGCAACAGTTGGACATATGTTGCATATCCGTAAAAACAGTTGTTCCGAACAGAATGTTGTAATGTAATTGAAACGAATGTCGGGTATTGTCATGTTGCATTGGGAAGATCTAAGCAGAAGACGTCGAAACGTGTTAAAGTCACGTGGTTTGTGTTCTGTGTTGCGCAACCTTTGTGCCAAGACTTTTCGGCGTCGCGTTTCATCAATTAATACTGTTGAAACTTCAAATCCACATCAATCACCCAACAACTACAGCTACATCCGTACCCCCCATCCACCGTCATACCAGCAGTCACACCATGGCGGAGATGGATATAGACGGCAAAAGCGATGCCGAATCTAGCGGCGAGGAAGGTCTACAACTCCCAGAGACCTTGATCGCAGGTCGTGCACGCCGTTCGACCGCTGGCAATCGTCTTGCCCAGCTTCTCCAACAGGAACAACCAGATGACATCGACTTACTTTTCGAAGAGGACGGCGATGATGACGACTTTGAGGCAAAGCACGAATCCGACGTAGACCTCGGCTCCTCATCTGATGAAGAGGACAAGCCACAAGATCAGGACGAGTTATCGGGCGAGAAGAAACTAGAGCAGGAAGAACGAGCTGCCAAACGGCAGAAGAGGGCTTTTCCGGGACAGAAGGAGCTTGATAAGCTGGTTAAGAGACAGCAGAATCTCCGAGAGAAACGTGTCACGATTCAGGAGCCTGATCAAGCTACGAAGACGCTCACGGATGACGAAAATACTCCCCGTGCGCGAAAGAAGAGCGAGCGTATCTCCTGGATCCCCACGGCCGAAGATTTACCATCACGGCAATCTACACGGCGTCAAACCGTGGCTAACAAGCAATTGATCCATGAAAGAATGAAAGAGAGCAATGAGCGCCGACTCAAAGTTATCGCTGCGATGAATGAGGCCTCCCAAAAGAAGAAGGTTGAAAAGACGGAAATGACACAGGAAATGCGTTTAGAGAGAGCCAAAAAAGTTGAGGAGATAAATAAAAAGAGTTTAAACAAGTGGCAGGTAGCTGAAGAGGCCCGTTTAGAAGCTCAACGAGCTAAACTAGCTGCCCTGCACAATAGGAAGATTGAAGGCCCGTATATCCGATTTTACAGCGGCAGGGCAGAATACGGCGCTAATGGTAAACTTATTACTATGGGAAGGCGCAAAATGGTCGAAGAACTCCCCGACGTTGTTGAAGTCAAGAAACCGGATGAGAAAACTACGGATGAGAAGACTACGGATGAGAAGACTACGGATGAGAAGACTACGGATGAGAAGACTACAGATGAGAAAGCTACAGATGAGAAAGCTGCAGAGGAGAAAGCTGCAGAGGAGAAAGCTGCAGAGGAGAAGACTACGGATGAGAGGACTACGGATGAGAGGACTACGGATGAGAGGACTACGGATGAGAGGGCCACAGATGAAAAAGTCATGGAGGAGAAGACTGTGGCTGAGAAGCCTATAGGTGAAAAGCCTATAAGTGAGAAGCCTGTGGATGAGAATACAGATTCAAAGTCTACGGATACCCCAGCCTCCATCGGTATCAAAGAACCGGATGAAGATGTTGTAATGGAAGATGCACCTCAGGTTCCAGCTATTGTAGAAAAACCTAGGGGCCTCGACACCAATGGCACAGGCCTGCCTGAGCCAATCGCTAGCGCCGAGCCGTCAACCCAACAGCAACCTTCCTCACCGCCGACAACTTCTCAAGTTCCAACATATGCTTTGGTTCCCTCTGATGCGGATGGCTCGTCGGATGATACACAGCATAAAATAGCTGCGCAATTGCAAGGAGACCTTGACGCTTCCCTTTTCCCCTCAAAGCCTCAAGTCTCTTCCCAAACCTACATCGTGTTAGAAGGGTTCACTAAGCGGGAACTCAACAACAAAGAGCTTGCCAGTAAAGTCCTCTTCCCGCACAATAATGGCCCACTTCCTAGTAAGCAATTATACCCTTACCTTAGCTACCCAAACATCAAGAAGTTTCTAACCTGTTTCCAGAACCCGAACGCCCATTGTGCGTTACCACCAGTCTGCCAGCCCGCTACAAGGACCCGTCAACTGGACTCCCATATGCCAGTTTGTTCGCATATAAGCAGATCCAAAGGGTTAAAGCGGGTGGTCTTCAATGGAACAACGAACTTCAGTGTTTCTTCGACGTACAAGAAGCTGCGTCCGGGGTTCCTGAAGGGTTCAATGACTAAAATCGAACTCATTCCTCCTTTGTGATGTTTTTTTAGCGTGTATTTTTACATATTTCTCCGACATCTATATGCATCACTGGCGTTTGGTGTGAGTTTTCACAATGGTAATATCCTTTACTTGTATATTTTGCTCACGGGGTCGTTTCGGGGTTGCTACTAAAACAAAATTTTCATAGTCTAACGGCCGCGAATGGGGACAAATGGAGTTTCTATTAAGATGGTATTCTTCAACAGAAGTTAATATTTAACACAAATATCTATTTTTATCTATAAACTTTAAAGCTTTAATTTTAGACGACAACGCCACTCAGTTTCTTCTAATACTTAGGAACATCTAGACACATCAAATTCACACCTTCGTTACAATCTCGTCTCGTCGAGAAATAGACCACGGAATGCTACCGACCGAGGAAGCGGCTATTTTAGATGGTTCGTTAGCAACAGAATAGTCGCAAGCTCAGCCAGCATAGGAGAAAAAGTATGTTTATGTGACTTACGTCGACCAGCCACACATTTGAAGCTTGCAATTCGATCATTCCAGTTATTACCAAATGACCTCAAGTCCTTGCTACCTGGATAGTAAATTGTCGCCACACCGGCCTGGGTACCACAGTTCGAAGCACTTTAGGGTTCCAAGAACTCGCTTGTTAGTATAGAATAACTCGCCTCATTGTCGTCTCCAACTTCTAGATAAGGAGAGGGGGGTTATTCAGAACACATACCCATAAATTGTGCAGATGGTACCTTCATCTGGGCCGAACGACGAGATTTTACGAAGGTATGGAGCGCTGAGGTTGATGCAGGTATTGAGAGCGTAGACGTTGTAGGATGGGGAACCGGCAAAGTTGATGTCGAGGGTGAAGTAGACCTTGATTTGGATGTTAGCCTATACCATCTCGATTACAGTTTTTATTAAATATTGAAACATACACCACCGACGTTCCCTCGTCTTGCTATCGAAGGACGTTCAGTCACGGCTGGTCTAGCTTCAGCTACGGCATTTGGGGCGGCGAAGGCAGAGCCGGCGAGGGCGAGGAGGATTAAATCTGGTCGCATATTTTCGGTATAAGGATTTTTGATAGTTGATTTTAAAGATGTTAAATATATAAAAGGCGTATTAATATATTAATATTGTAGTAATCAAAAACTTTGAAGCTATGAAAAATATATCTATGATCCCTGGTGATCCTCTCTATAATTCCAAAATATTCTGGGAACCATCATTCCTCCTTATATAGTATTATAAACACCCCCCCCCCCCCACGTGCACTCGGACTGACGGGAAAGGGAGAAAAAACTTCATTCAAATCCGTGAAGTTGAGTGCTTTGTTACCCTGTCAAATCATCACCATACGTATACATGCATCTCACCATATCTCTTGGCCCTTTGAGGATCCATAGATACTATACCTAATTACTATGCTGCGGCTTCCTTGGCCTCGTCGGAAACTCACGTTTTCCGAGATTAGTTTCAGGAGTCGAGTCAACCCTCGGGACGTGAGCGCTAGTACCTCTTGCTGACTACTGTGTGCTACCTCAAGCTGCCCTTCCGATTCGATAAATTCGAATCTCGCGATCCCGCGTATGTACCCATGCTCAATTGTTTACGAGTTTTCGGATCAGATCAGTTGAAAACGACAAAAATAACAATGAAAAGGCGGTGAATAATTGGTTCCTGAACCCTTTTAATTTTTTTCCAAGGGCGCTACAAATTCGTAGACCTTAAGCTTAGTACTGAGCTGAGGCAGTAATAAACGAAAGAGAGGGAAGGTTCCCAAAGAAAGAAAGACGTCCGCTCCCATTACCCGGTTACAGAAGCGCAATGTATGCGGATGTGTACTATGAATATACGTAGGAACTTGGATGCTGAGGAGATATAAGGCGATATCCAGACGGCAGCTTTGCCTTATTCGTGTCCCAAGACCGATGGGTATCGGTCTTAGAGCCTCAATTGAGACATGTCTTTTCCAGGTAGGCTAAAATCTGACATCTTGCTTCTAAGCGATGTGGATTTCAAGTCGGACCTTAATTATAATTAAACTAAAGATAAGGTGATGTATGGACTACGTGTGTGCTATATACGTAGACCCATAGGGCCGCGGGTTGCATGGATTGAGATTTATTCCGATTCGATTCCGATGGGAACAGCGGTGGATTGCAATTGGGATCCTTGAGGTTGTGGTAGGGTGGAAAACTCGGATTTCCAAAATTATAAATATCAATGCGCCATTCCAAGACGGATGCTTGGGCTAGGACCCTGAATGCTTATTATGGAAACAAACCAAGGCCAAGGTCGAGCTTCATAGTTTTCGCAGGATCAAAAGCAATTCTCTTCATACTTTTTTTCTTCTCTTCCTTTTGTCTTTGTTCAGTCCACTAGCCACGTACTGCCACGAGTCGGGTCGAACACGTTCACACACTGATTTATGTGGGTATGTATGAAGCATGCTGTATGTATGTACTCCATACATAACACCATCACATATTTTCCGAATACCCTCAAACCGGAAATATTCCAAGTTTCTTTCGCTCTGACCCTTGAAAATACCCATTCAGAAGTGAGCGCCGACATTTCGAATTGTTCCATTATCATTGCCATGACCAATGCATATGCATTATGTCGCTGGATCGTAGTGGTCCCCCCACGCGAGCTCGTGGTAGATGCATACATGCAGTACAGTACATGGATGGTATAAGATGCAGATATGATCCAACCACACCACCCACGAGCTTGGACTTGGAGCTTGAAATTTTGAGCTCGAGCTTGGTTGAACCGATGGCGAAAGGGTTGTAATCTTCTAGTCTTGTCTTGTTTTAAAATTTCGTGGTCGACTGCTAGTTGTGGAACCGTTGTGATAGCTTGCTGCTAGTTAAGTAAGGTATGTAGACTAGTGAGTGACTGGCCTAGTTAGCTGCGGTTTCGACCACCCGCCTCCCGATTCCCGCGTGATGGACTTTAGCTTGTTTTGAAGTAATAATATACCTTCATTACATATGTCGGGCAAGAAAAAAGTGATTCCGCTGTGATAATGGGGAACCGGCAGCGCTAGGGCTTTGTGTGATAGTATACACACATACCTCCTCAGTACTGCAGTGGGGGATATTCTCGAGTCGAGATGGATCGAATCGAGTACATACTGAGTGTTCTGTGTATATCTCCTTTTTTCCACGTCTCAGATCGATTTTTTTCCTTCTCTTTCTTTCTTTTCTTTTCTTGTCTTTCCCCTTCGGATTCCGATTTGCTAAGTGAATTGAAGCCGGCCGGGGTGGTGATGTTTCGCAATTGCATTGGCCCAAGATTGAGTGCCGTACGCCTCCCCCACATTGGCATCGTGCTCAGATACCCTTTTACCCCGGATTACTCTCGAAACGAAGACCATGTCTGTGTGTGTGCATCTCATTGTCGGAGTTCACCACTCTAGAAAAGCCACGAAACTCTGGGGATTTTTGACTGGCCAAGATATGCATATGTAAGAGAGAGGAGTGTGTGTATGAATTCTAATGGATGGATGGATGGGGGTAGCAGAAGCAGTAGCTCTAAAAAGAAGCCTGCATGCTCATCTCGGGTTTCCCCTTCGAACATCTACCGTTCTTTTTTCTCTCTTTCTCTTCTCTTTCTGTCTTTCTCCATTCCGATCCCTCAAGAATTTTATTAATTCTTTCTCCACCTTTTTTCTCCTCTTTCGTTTACATTCGTTTCCATCGAACGGAAAGGTTACGGTCTTGTTTGATTGAATGACGACAAGATAGTATATTAATCGAGTCGTTCTACTACAAAAGGACATCGATCCAACAGACATCCCAAACAACAGCACAGACTATCTTCAACTTAACTGTCTACTACTACCTGCCTAGCTAAGCCTTTTGCTTGACTCGGGTAGTCTTCGCACTAAGTTAAATTCGCGCGGATAGCTTTAATCTAGCGGCAGTGATAGACGAGTTCTGGTTCTGCAATTGCATCCGGACAATACGCAATCAATCAATCAATCAATCAACCACCACAGATCGACCGCTCAATAGCTGTCGACATTCACACACACATACAATCACACACCCCTTTCGAAGGACTCGAACATTTAGCCATCTGGTCTACAGACTGCATACCCATCTTTGCAAGGGAATAACCTAACGGCTGTCGCTGTCACCATCTGGACCAGGCAAGACGTGCGTTAATTTAGGCGAACTGCAATTGGTTCTAGAAGTCCCAGGATCCTTAGCTGTTTTCCCCTAACGACAACCCGACAGTCCCGCTAGTCAGGATCGCTTGTGAAGCAAGCAGCAAGCATCTGCAACAGCTTGTGCATGATCACAGGGAAGGGGGGAAAATTCTTCGATCCAAAGGAAACCTTGAGAAAGAAAAAAAAATAAAAAAAAGTTTCCAACATCAGGCATCGCATACACTTCCCGGATACCGCTAAGCTAACTAGGAGTTTAACGGTTAAGTTATTATCTCTTGCTGGCTGGCAATTACGAGTGAGAGGATAACCAAATAACGACAGCGTTTGACTTTGGCTTTCTGTTTTGACAATTCTGTTTGCGTGAAGACCAAGCTTATCTTTCACTCAATATTCCTCCTTCCTCGCACTCCTTCTCTTTCGCCTTATCTGCGCAGGGGGAGCCAATCACCAAAAATAAAGACAGGCTAAAAAGCTACCTGGCTGCGAGACAGGATACGTTTTGGGGCCAGCTCCAGATACCACCCCAAGTTGGTCTTGCCTCTGGTTAGCTTCTGCGTCACAGATAGTGAGGTGCAGCGTCGGCCGACGGTGCTCGCTCGCTCGTTGCTGTGTTAGCAGGTGGATCCCCCCAGGAAGAAGCAGAGTTCCTGAGGAATAAATCGCTCGCGGGCTTCCAATTTGTCTTAGCTGCTGGCAGCAGAATTTCAGACGCGCGACTCTATAAAGGACGGACTGAACAGAGCTCAAGAGAATAAAAGAAAGAAGAAAGAAAGAAAAGGACAAAAAACTAGTGAGAGGTATCATTGATATCATCATCGTCGTCGTCATTACATTTCTCTAATTACTAGAGATAAAGTGACCGGTCTCGTCGTCGAAATTCAGATTTCCGCCGCCGTCTTGTCGCTGGTGGTTGCACCAAAAGCGGAAAGCAATTGCAGTTGCAACCCAACTGATATCATAGCATTGATACCGTCCTTACCAGACATACCTGGGGCTTGCACAGCACTCTGATCAGCTCAGACAGATAGGAACCAAGCCATACCAACCGACCAGCCAAAAAGCATAAATAAGAAATAAGATTTTTTTTTTCAAGGCCGAGGCATTAATATCATTTATTACATTTACAATGGCTGCTGCTGTGCGAAGAAAGGCCATCAGACCGCCCCTTCGAAAGTCTGCCACTGTCTCTTCTTCCTCATCTCGAGGCCTTCCACCACCAACATCCTCAGCTGTCGCCGCCCGTGAGAAGAAGGCTTCCGCCAGATCAGCAGGAGCAGAAATAGATCCATTGATGGCGGCCAGTTTTCTACCATTCTGGTGAGTACTTTTTTTTCTTCTCTATCCCATTCTGTTTTATTGTTATTCGTCTTTGGTGATGCGAATGGCGTATCTTGGGGTTTTACGTAATACCCGTCGACATCGTGTTAGCTCCAACCAACATGCCAGACCAACAACCATCACGATATCGAATCTCTGCGAATGTATTGACTGACTTCGGCCTTCTTTTTTTTTATGATAGTTCGTTTTGCGAGAAGCAAATTGTAATTCCCAACAACGGGATTTTATATTGCAGTGAAGCGTATGTTATATACTCCTTTCCTCGGACTTATTTCCAACTTCATCCAAAACTAATATAATAATATCTCCGTTTCTAAATATATAGATGTCGACGACGGGATCGAGATACAAAGTCAAATCCAAGTTCTGCACCTGTCAGCGGCTCGGTTCCGCTTCAGCTCCATGGTGGTTTCGGATCATGTAGTACTCCTCCAATATCTCCTAGACTGGGTTATGCCGACATTGCCCCGCCGAATCTAATTGCTCCATCGTCGCCGACATCCGCTCGTTCGATACCCATGGCAAGAACTGTATCCAATCCTCTGGGGGACTATGGCCATGTATCCTTTTCTCCGCCATCCGACCCCATCCCTCTCCATCGAAGGCCGGCATATGAAATATCATACCCGAGCATATCTGCGCCGCCTTCGCCTACAAGCAGCAGTGGGGTGTTTCTGCCATCCAAACGCCCTCACCATCTACCTCGCAATAACACTTTCACATCAATACCCAGTCTTACAAATTCGCCTGCGGCAAGTAGTACATCTTCACATGGAACATATAATCCATACCAGGGGAACTTCGCTCGTCCACTACCTCCAATTCGTAATCCTTATGCTTACTCACACAACTCTTCGCCACGATCTATCGACCTTGTAACCCCGATCAACAGCATAACATCACAGCCGGCTGATATGATTTCTATGGGCCCACCTGCTGCATTGACAGAACAGCAAATTTACGAAAAACAAGCAGTCTACAACCAGGGACAGGGTCAAGGAAGCCTCAAGAAGCTCTTCAACTTCGAGGGCATGCGAGCACCACCGCAGCCAATGATGCGAAGCTCGCCGATGGCTAGTCGAGCAGCTAGCCCGGGCCCCTATATGACGACTAGCAGGTCGAGTAGCCCAACTCCTGGGGAGAGCACAAAGCTTAGAAGCACCTGGACCGATATCTATTAATCAGCATATATACTTTGTTTTATCCGTCAATATACCCTTTTGGATACACATCAGCATAAACTTCGTTATCAGCATATAGTAATATTGGGATGGAAATGGCCGGTTTTCTTTTTTCTCGTCTTGCTTTCGTTTGCACTTTAGTCCTATCTCCATGCAATTTTAGCGTCCAGGAATACCGCGCGGGACTATATCATACAACAATTTTTCACGACGTTCTACGAATCCCCTTGCGTCAAAGTTTTTCATTTTCACCATTTCCGTATACATTTTATCATCCATTCCCCCCCTTCCCGGGATAGCATTTCTTAATTAATTCTTCCACTTCTGTTCATCGATACCTACGAACACACACGTTCTTCTCGACGGTCACACACGAATGCACCCACGCAAACGCACGAGACACAAGATTTGTGGGCCCGGAGTACCCTTTCCGGGCAGGCTTCTTGGGTTTATGGTTGCCTATATGGATTTATCTCGATCAACATGTCTGAATCTGGAACGTCGTACGCCTTTTTTTTTATACAGGATTCTACATTTACGGCAGCTACGATCTTGATATGCATCATATATCATTTTGATGATAAGCTTATCATATTCTCTTTTCCATGAGGGGAGAGAGATTATGTTAATCTGTACAACAATGGTACAAGATTCACGAGGAAGATGATAATTATATCACGAATTTCTTTTGATCGATTTCAATATCTGATTTCGTCATCCTTTTTTTTCATTTTCTTTTCATTTTATTTTTATTTTTTCATAATATAATGATATCTTTGTTTAATTCTTTCTTGTGTTATCATCGTTTCATCATTTCTGATAGCTCTTTCTTTTCAACTGGTGGAGTTTGTGCAGCCTGCTTTTTTTTTCAGTTTTTGTGTTTTTTGTAAGCATAGATAGCAAGCGATTTTTTGATTTATTTGATTGATATATTTTGGTTTATTGTCTAATGATGCAATATGACAGGCCTTGATGGTCTTTGATCGAATTTTTTGGTCTGCTCGTTGGTTACTTCGGTTTTAGCGTGCTTGATTTGGGGGGCATGTTCTGGCTCCAAGATTTCATGCTTTGATAGTTAGTTTTCGTTTCTAAACTGCTATCCAATTACCTACATACTACCTATAGACTTATGATTTTTTGATATCTTCACATTTAATCACTTTATCATACTAAATCTATAAGCTCCAAGCTTCCTTCTTCGATTCGCCAATGATATATTACAGCCTTGATGATATATGTATGATACTTCACGATCACACAACCACCCCACACCCTCTAAACACCACAGGTTCAAACTCCACCACCCTCCTATTCCCACCCCCAAATTCCACCTCCACCTTTTCAGGCACCTCTCCCCACAAACTCCCCCCCTTGGCCCCCGCATATGCACCCCATCTCGCCATCTCCAGCCACACCACATCCCCATCCATCTCTTCCAAAACCTCCTTCAACTTTGTATACCCTTCTTCTCCTTCTCCTTCTCCTTCTTCTTTCACAAACTCCCTCCCCACCATCCCTACCACATCTTCAAATATCCTGTCACTAACCCTCGTATACCCCATCACCGCCTCAAACAATTGTAAACATGCCCCCCAAATCTGGGTGTGTACTGCATAACCCCCCACCACAGCCGCACCTACACTTTTGCGTACCACAACAACCTGTTTCTTCCCATCGTTCCTTTTTGATCTTTTAAGTCTTTCATCATCATGATCATGATCAACCCCAACCTTCGCTTTCCGTGCTATACCAATTAATACACCCCACACCTCTTCAATCCTCGATGATAAAAAATCTCCGCAGTCAATACATAACCTTGTTATAGTATTAATCGTAGTGATTTTTACCGCTGGTTCTGAATCTTGTAATCTGTCGATTATGACGGGCCAGAGTTGGTTTATTAGTGGTAGGAAGTTATCTTCTTGTTTTGAAAGTAGTGGGGATGCGGTGGAGATTAGGCGGAGGAGGTGGAGCCTTAGGGAGGAGGATTTGGAGGTAAGGAAGTTTTGGGAGAGACGGGTGATTGATTCGATCATTAGGTATGTGTGGTTTGGTTTTGGTTCTGGCGGGTTGGTGGGTGATTGGTCTGTTGGTTCTTCTTGTTCTTGTTCTTCTTCGTTATTGGCGTATGGTTCTTCTGGTTTTTTTCTACCCCAGGGTTTATGTGGTGTATTCCCTTCTTCTTCTTCTTCTTCTTTGAGTTCTTGTACTAGAGGTTTATTCTCCCGTTGGATCAAGTTGTCTAAATCCCCTAGTACGTCGTCTAACGTCATGATATGCTTCCTCTTCACTCTATTCCTCTTCTCACCGCTCTCAACTTCCTTCCCATCGGTAATCAACCTAAGCTTCTCCTCCCCTCCAGCACTCTCAACCACAATCCCTTCTAACACCGAAAACAAACTTTCTGTTAATCTTTCATATCCATGATAATTCTCCAATGCCGCAAATATTGATACCACCAGATCATCTAACAATGGTACCAACTCCGCGCCGGTGAGTTTGATCATCATCAATAACACCTGTGGCGCTTGCGGTTGAATGTTAAACATGTTGAGTTTGAGAGATACGGCGTTGACGAGGTAGTCTGCGTTTTCGACTAGTAAGTCACGGGTTGAGAGGTATCCACAGGATTTTGCCAGTGATTCGAGGGTAAGAATTGCATGTTGTTGTATAGTATACACCGAGGATCCGAAGAGGTGGACGATGGGGTAAAGACAGTCCACGAGTTCGGGACGGAAGGAGGTGGACATTGTGGTTGCTGTATAGGCAAGGATTTCGAGGGAGATGCAGGTTAGTTGTGGATGAGTTTCTGGATTGTCGTAGGTATTGATTAATGATGATAAAGCGACTGAGTATAGTTCTGCTGTTAGTTGTGGTGCTTTTGGGGTATTTTGTGTGAATGATGTGATGAAGAAGTCGTCTAAGGGTTCTGATTGGGAGGAGCGGAGGATGTTTAGTGCCATCCATAGTGAGATTGCTTTGCTTAGGTCGGTGCCTATTCTGGCTTCTCGGACGTGTTCGTGGACGAGTTGGAGGCCGGTTGATGTGGTGCCGAGCATGTGGAGGAGGGATAAGGTATTGTTTGAGGTTCCTTCTTGGACTTTTCCGGGGATTATTACGGCGGGGTATATCACTTCGGCCTGGGCTTCTCGTTTTATGAGTTCCATTGATGCGGGTGAGATGGTGGATACGATTTGCTCTGGTCCTATTGTGGGTGCATTGCTTTCGCTGAGGTTTATGATACTGCCTTTCATGTTTCTTGAGAAGAGGTCTAATAGGATGTCGGATGTCTGGCCCAGGTTCGAGATTATCTTGAACGATGCTGCGATTTCACGTAGGAGATGTGATTTCTTGACTTCATCGTTGTTTTGAAGGACTCGAGGAAGGGATAAGATCCAGCCGTGGAGACTCTTCTGTAGAACTTGGGTTATTTTATCGTTATACCCAGCGAGGGTCGTGAGGGTTTCCTGGGCCTGCGAAGCAAATGTCTCTTCTTTGTCTGCTGATAAACTGACTAATGTTTCGATTACGACGGGTAGAGTGGATTCTAAAGACTGGGGACAGTCTCGTGCTATCGCCTGACATAACTTTAGGAGCGACTTTTTGACATTCAACATCCTGTGCTTTCGTAAAGCGCATACGCCCGTAAGTCCCATCCTTACTTGTTCCGAAGTACCATGGAGCCAGGATTGTGTTCGTATTGTTGTAATAGAATCGCTGTTAAGGGCTCCACCACTCATTCCATTTGATGTTGGTAGATTGGACGTTTTGATATCCATTAGGACGAGTCTTATTACGTCTGACAATGTGTCGATTGCTTTTACTAGAGCTTTGGATTTTTGAGATCCGCTGTTCCGGGGATCTAGGAATTTGCAAAGCGTGGATACGGTACCAGGTAGAAAGCTTGCGAGGATATCGTCGTCACTGATACATCCAGTAAAGAGATGGTGAACGGCGCTGCTAGCGGCCACTTGAAGGTCTGTGAATGATGTCGCTGGGATGATATCCAGCAATACCGTAAGGGAATGACCTAATGACGGTGCCATTTCGATTAACGCGAACTGATTCCTAGCAGCTGTAGACCTCGTAACCGCTGCAAAAAGGCTCTCAAGGCACTTCGTAGCTGCCAGTTTCGTTTCTTCGGACGCCCTCGACGGTTTACTCCCATCAGGCGGACCACCAATTATGAAAGCAACCATAATCATCAACTGCTTCGCCAGTTCTCCCGTGATATTCACATTCCAGCATTTCAACAACAGAACATTTACACATTGTAAACTCAGGTCGATTGCTCTATCGATAAACATCTGTTGTCGACCGAATATGTGTGATAACGGGAAGAATATGTAGTCTCCAGTCGCCGGGTTTATTAACCCTTCCACCTCGCCGAGCTTTGTGATACATTGTAAAAGACTTTCGAGTGCTTCTACGAGTTGACGAGACCTTTGAGGATCGATTTCGGATCGGAGAACGATTTGACTGACGGCTATACACCGGGGTTTGAGCTATAGGATGGTGGTGGTGGGGATAAGTTAGCTATAAACTGTGGCTTATATGTGTGGTATTTTGTGGCCAGCGGGGGAAAACTTGTGTAGGATGGCTATACCTCTGCGAAAGCTTGCTTCCGCCGTATTTCGAGGGAACTATCCATTCTGTTCTAGATGTATGTCTTGATCATGTCCCGGGAGGTGATGTAGATATAGAATGTGAAGGTACAGAAGATGCATTTTATGTCGGTGCAGAATGATTCAACGGCGCGTGCCTGGAAGGCCTGGTGTGGCTCGTTGACCAATTCCTTAACTAAGCGACGCCTCTTCTTAAATGATCTGCTGCAGCGCGCAGAGCTATCTTTTTGCCATGACATTTATAAAAAGCACCATCCCTCATCACAGCCCAGCCCATCATATCCCATTTCTTATGGCTACCTCTAGATCTTCGACAATGTCATAATAAAATCACGAAAATCTTAAACAGCATGGAAGATATAACTACGGCTTCCGGAATCGACAATGCATACGTCACTTCAACTGCAAAAAAGGGCAAGCTAAAGCTCAAATCTAAACGACGGTCCCACCGCCATGACCACAACGATCGAGAACGTGACCGAGAGCGGGAACGGCGACAATATCGAAGCCATACCCGCTCTCGATCTCGATCTCGATCTCGCTCTCGTTCAGCTTCACCGAGCCGCAAGAAACGAAAGCAACAGCAACAACAACAACCAACGGTAGCCGAAACAGATGATCCAGCACTCTACGATGATGTTTTTCTACCTGGTCAAAATAGTTTTAAATATAAAGATCCCGAAGCCGCATTTAGGGAATCATTGTTCGAGGCGATGGCTGATGATGAGGGTGCATCTTATTGGGAAGGCGTGTATGGACAGCCGATACATCTTTATGAAAGGCCGAAAGTGGAGAATGAGAGGGGAGAGCTGGAGATGATGACTGACGAGGAATATGCAGAGTATGTAAGGAGAAGGATGTATGAAAAAACAGATGAGTTCTTAGAGAAGGAGAGGAAGAGAATTAAGAAAGAAAGAGAAAGAGAACGGAAGCGAGAGGAGGAAGATAGGGCTGAATGGCAGAGGAGGGAAAGAGAGAGATTACTACTTGAGAAAGAAAGACGGTCGAGGAAGAATATCGAGAAGATCAAGAAAGCATGGGCGATTTACACGGGTATTTGGGACGATATTACAAAGAAGGAGAGACCGAAGTCGGGCCGGATAGAGGTTCCGTGGCCCGTGGAGTCGGGACGTCGAAGGGATATATCCAAGGAAGCCATTGAGGAATTTTTCAAATCGGCACCGGGAGCGAGTAGCGGTGCTGACGGTTCAGAAAGCAAATCTTATGCTGATATCCTGCGACTTGAAAGAGTGCGGTGGCACCCGGACAAGGCCTTGCAGCGATGGGGAAGAGAAGCAATCAGTGATGATATATTGCAGGGTATCACAGCCGTTTTTCAAATTATCGACTCGTTATGGGCAGAAGAGCGCGAAGGTGAGAAACGCTGACGGCGACAGGTCAAGCATGCAGGCATGCAAGTCTGCAGGAGGCAGGAGGCAGCCGAAATATAACATATTGCCATCTCATTCCTGCAGGCTGGCTAGCAACTGTCGCCAAAGTCTCGCCGTATTTTTTTTTTTTCTTTCTGGTCTTTATGCCTCATACCTACCTGCCTTGTATAGTGGTAGTACTTACATAGATACATAGATACATAGATACGTAGATACGTAGTTGAGGGCCTCCTGGGCGGGTTTATAATAGGCGGACTGCTCGCTTGGTATCGAGATCCTTCGCTTTGGTCAGAACTTCTGAGCTCTGCTACTGCTACATAAGCAAGGTGCGGGTTCCATAAGGCGCCAATTATAGATTGTTCCGAGAAACCAAGGCGTCGGAGCCTCAGATATAAAGGACGCGATACTACCTCGGTATCTTCCACAAATATCGAGACATATATAGCCGACTCGTCAAAGCTTGATGCAGTAAACCGATCGCGACGATGAAACTGAGACCGAGCGCGCGAGAGAGCGAAAGAGAGTATAACCCTGATATAATATTTAACTCACTTGCAGCAGGACTATAATACTATAAAATATCAATTGCGAATCGATAAGCTTAATAAGATTTAAATCGAATCTATAACGATAACTACCGGGAATTAAACCCCTCCAGCCCAGCCCAGCCCAGCCCAGCCAGCCCAGCCAGTCCATGGCCTACCTTGCCCTGCCAGCCGCGTTTGGTCGAACCTGATTGATGTTTCGCAGGACCTTCCGTATGCAAACGGGGATAAGGAAAGAGCAAGCTGAAGGTGCCCCACAGTTGCAAATACTCATACCTTGGCCTCAGTAGCAGTTAATTAGCTCTCTGAGGGCAAGCGCGACACTGCATCATGCGTTTTACAAATGCCGGCCGGATCCTGAGATATCTGTTTCACGATTTTGCTTTCCAAGAAGGAAACAGTTGACTAAAAGTCGTGGGGAGCGCACCGGCCGAAGGCAGCGTCTGGTCGGTGTCCAGTTGCCGAAAACAGTCGACTCGAGACCAGTGGCGGCTTGTCGATCGCCAGGTTCGTCGTCTGCGGGGACATTCTATTCACTTTTTTATTTTATTTTATTTTATTTTATTTTATTTTATATATTTAAGATAGACTTGATGACATATTATATATAAAGTTGAAGGAATGGAGAATTTCTTTTCTTAAAGGGAATTAAAAGAGAAGGAAAGAAAGAAAGTAGAGTTTGATGGAGTGAATACTATACTAGCTATGGTTGTTATCAATGCAATGAGGCTGGGCTTTTGGGCGGAGGTGGGAGGTGGGAATATGATGCATTGGAGTTTAAATTTAAGTCGGAAAAAGCATCCATGGCCTCAAGGCGACTTCAAACTTGCAAATCCGACAGACAGACAGACAGAGAAAGAAAGAAAGAAAAAAAAAACAGACCAGTTAAAAGTGAATTCCGATTCGCATGCAAAACAGACTTTTTTTTACTTTATTTTAATATTTAATTTTTCATTTGGTTAAATGTGGGCATGCTTGGGGGTGGGAGGAGAAGCATACAGATGCACAGATGCACAGATGCACTGTACAGTATGCAAGCCAGGGAAATACAATTGATCCTAATGGCCGGATTGGATAATGAATTATAATTAACATTACATGAAGAGAGAGAATAGAATAGGATAGAATCATTCATAAGATATTGAACTGTACTGAACTGTACTGTATTGTATTATATTGTATTGTAGGTAATGGGAATGGTAATAATATGATATACTTTTAACTTGCAATTGGTTCCTGAATTAATTAAATTTCCTTCCTTTCTTCCCCTCTCCCTCTCTTCTCTTCTCTTCTCTCTTTCTTTCTTTCCCTTAATCAACTATCTCCGCTGTACATCAGAGGTAACTACCTATTATAGATCTAGATCTATCTTTCGATCACACATCTACTATATTTCCCTGTCTCCAAGTCATACGTTAATCAACTTGTCGTCAAATCCCGAATTAAATCCAATTCGATCCAATCCAATCCAATTCAATCAGCTAATCCTCACAAATGAGTGCTACTACTGCTACTCCTGGCACTCTCTAACTTAAAACTCATCCAAGCTGCCTCGACTCATATTAAACCAGATCGAAAGGTCCCGGATTCTACCGGACAGCTGAAGCGTCAAAACAGCAAAAAGCATTGCCAACCGAAGAGAGCTCGAGAGCCAGCGAGACCTTTTGTTTTTCATCCTTCCCTGATCCTGCTCCTTTAATAATAACACTACCCTTCGATCCGGCTCTTCTGAATTTCTTCCTCCTCCTCGAAAATCGATCCTGCCAGATAATTTGGTTCCAAACTAGCTACTCTACTAGCTACCTAGTCGGCCACGGTTTTAAATTCGTTTTATTCGATCAATCAGGTCAATCATTCGGTCAATCAATCAATCGGAGTAAGTATTGCCAATCTGATTTCTCAATGTTTGTCCGTCTTCCCCCTCCTCTTTTGGCCCACAAATAAGCAGGTTTGGTTGTTTCGTCATCGGGTGCTGCAGCTCAATCCGAATCCTTGCCGATAGAGGTAGAGCGGAGCCGGCCTGTGCATGAATGGGAACCTCGAGGTCCTCGTTCACAAAGGTGTCGATAAAAACATCCCGTTTGTACGAAGTCCCAAGCGTCCAACTAGCAACCTTTCAAACCCCATGTACCGTGGCCGGGTGTAATGTACATGTCTGAGATTTCTTTCCACCTGGCTGGAAAGGTTTTGGGCTTATTGCATATCTTAATACATACACACACCCCCTTCTTATGCTCCACCTCGAGCTTTTAACTCGATCAATCCATGATCCATTCGCCAATGGAGGGGAGTAGAAGGAGGAGGAGGAAGAGACCGGAGGGAAGTGGTGGTGTTCATGGTGTTCATGGTGGTCATGATATGTGGTCTCTAGCTCTATTTATACTATTCCGTCCGCGTCCCCGTGTAGGGTGATAATAATAACAAATTACTACCTACTTTTTTTACACTGGTGGGACGAGGATCGAATCGAGTTTAAGTTGAAGTTGAAGTTGAAGTTGAGTACGTACCACGACTACATGCAATTGGGATATATAAGATTAAAACATCTGAGGATTTGAATCTTATTTACTTGATCTTGATCTGTTTTATCTTCACTTTCGACGTTTTCAGTATTTTTATCTATTTTTATTTTTTGTTTTTGTTTTTATTTGTTTTATCAAGAACGTCAATACTGAGTCGTATATCGATATATATACGAGACTGCTCTGCATTACACTAAACTCGGGGTAAGTTAGGTACCTTAGCTAAGTATCTAAGAAGTACTTGGTATAGTATGGTATACGATGCTAGGATACTACTAAGTACTTAGCATCTACACTATACATGCAGAACGAGTAACCCCTTCCTGTGTTTTCTCTCTCTCTCTCTCTCTCTATCTCTCCCTCACTCTCATTCACTCACACACACACACACACACACCCTCTCTCCCTCACCCACACACACACACATACCCTCCTGGCCCTTATTCCTTCGCCATCTGGTGCTTACTTCCCTAGGTACTTACTTACTTACTTACTTACCTACTTACCTACCTAAGAATAATACATACCATCTGCCTTTGATTTGTTTTGCTGTTTTGCTTTGCTTTGCTTTGCTTTGCTTTAATATCTCCACCCATTGCACCCGTGTGGACCCCGTCAATTCACGTTTTGGGAAGCCCCATACCCGACACCAGGCAGAATTAACCAAGCTGTCCGTCTTGTCCATTCTTTGAGATTCCTCGCTCTGGTCGTTTGTCCCACAATCGATTCGAATCCAGAACCCCAGACAGGCATCATACCAGCTTAGCTGTTTAGTTCCTTGTCTTTTTGCCCTGCTACGAACGGGAAATGGTCGCTTTCTAATTCTACTAAGATGATATTCTCCCGTCTTGCTTGATTCCATTCCATTCATACAGATATACAGCAAGTACTGTACTAGCTAAAGAATTCGAATAAGAAGCTACCTGGCCCCTCCAAAGGTCTCCCCGATTCTTTCCCTTCCTTTTCTGGCTTTGAATCTTCCGTCTGCATTTGCACTGGGGGAAAAGAACATCCACCAACCTCATCCGGGTCAGTTTCTTTTGGGGGAGGAGGACTTCTTTGCTAACAAAATGGTCAATTGGTTGTCTTTAGACCTGCCTCCCTTTCTTTCATAATCAATAATCTACTCCGTCGCCCGTCTCGTGCAATTTCACCATCATCATCTTCACCATCATCTTCACCATCATCTTACCCATCTACCTATCTATCTACCTTTGATCTCATCGATTCATTCAATCTTTTCGGGGGTACCTACCTAGGCCTTTTTCCCCTTATATATACACATATCTGTGGATATATAAGTACTTGGACATTCTTGAGGAACTCGGCTATCGACAGCAGTCCCTATATACCCAGAGACTTATATATATATCATCTTAGATATATAACCCTCCAAATGTACGAATCATGTTCTTCCAAAATAAAGTTAATGGCTAGGACCTGCCTGGCTCGACTTTCCTCCTCCTCATTCTCCTCTCCGTACCCGTTCCTCCCGATACCTCACTCCCTGTATCCCCTCGGACCCGATCCAGCTGGCCTTGACTTCTGCCGAGCCTTTAATAGTCCGGTGAACTGACAATTGGAGCCAAAATGCGGGGTAGATTCCTCACCGGCTACAGCTTGTACAGTCCGAAAAATTAATTCTCTCATTAACGAGCACCCTCCGCGATTTCAGACGACCAGCTGGTCCGTGAACGTCGATTTCCACCCGGTGAGTGGCCTGGAACAGTGCGCGTCTGTTGGAGCTGTTTTTTTTGCTGCTGCTTTATACCGGTTTTTTGAGAAATCGCTGCTCTTGTCCCATGCTCCCCTGTTATTTGGTGGTGCATTGAATTGTCGTGTCTGTCTGCCACCTGCCACCTGCCTGCCCGCTGCCGTCTCCACGTTAGATCGCCCCTGCTCCATCGAGAAAGGCCAAACCTCCAAAAATCTCGTATTCAAAAGAAAACCAACTTGCATTTTCCCGCTCCTTTCGATTCTATCTGCCTATTTTTTTTTGTTTTCTTTCCCTCTCTCTGCCCTTTAAAATTCCGGTTCGGTCGCTCGCAGAGAGGTATGTTGGCATTATACTTTTCCGGCTATCGCCCCCGGAATGCTACCTGATACCGGAATTTTGTCCTGACATTATTCAACTTCATGAATTTAATTGTTATCTGGAAGGGTTGGCTAACTGATGACTTCATTGATAACCGTGTAGGAGTCCGTTCACTACAGCGGTAAACCCAGATCCACCCCAATCACAGACCCTCCGAGTACCCCGTCCGACCCCAGTTTTGGACCGCCCAACTACAGATTCGACGGCGAATAAGCGTGAGTTTCTATCCTCGCGTCCTTTTTTCATATTTTATTTTATTTTTTATATAAAGGATCTATTCTTCAACAATACATCCTTTTGTTTGAAATGAGGATTGGGTCTTCAGGCGGGCTGCAGCGAATCGGTTTCTCGCCTTGCCCTGGCTCTGTGTCCAAGCGAGATACTACCCAGTGGAGACGAAACGGAAGGCTAACGCATTTCGCCGTTACACAGGAGTCAAGCTCGATCCGACCGTCTCTAAAGTTCCTTGGGAACCTTCCGTAAAACCAAGTAGCAGTAAAGTCGAGGGCGCTAGCGGCCTCGAGCAGGATTCTTTTATGCCGACTTTAGGATCCGTTTTCAAGAAAAAGAAGAAGGACAAAGAGGCTACCCGCCTCAAAGACTCAAGTGGAAACCCTGATACCATAATCGAGGATTCCCCAGTCACACCGTCGACCGAGAGATCCCTCAGTCAGTCGTTGGGCTCCGCACCATCGACGGCGACGACTGCAAATTCCCACGGTGGTTTATCAACAGTCACTTCTGCTACCTCCCAAACACCCACTTCCCCAATTGCCACCGGCGGCCAAGCCGAGAAGGATCACCCTATGACGACTCCGGTCAATGAATCTGCTGGTCATAGCAGTAAGTAGCATATTTCGGGAGAATATTCTGAGGAAGGAGGGGTTATACTGACATATAGCTTCTATAGGATCAGACAGCCAGACTCTCCAGAAGGCCGAAAATGCAGTACGAGCTACGAAGGGCAAATATACCCTTCAGGACTTTAACTTCCAAAGGACATTGGGTACAGGTAGTTTCGGTCGTGTGCATTTAGTACAGTCGAAACACAACCTACGCTTCTATGCCGTCAAAGTGCTCAAGAAAGCCCAGGTAGTTAAAATGAAGCAGGTGGAGCACACAAACGACGAACGTCGTATGCTCCAGAGAGTCAAGCACCCCTTCTTGATCACGCTCTGGGGGACTTTCCAGGACGCCAAGAATCTGTACATGGTTATGGATTTCATTGAGGGTGGTGAATTGTTTAGCTTGTTAAGAAAGTCTCAGGTGAGCTTTTGAAATGATGGAATGTGAAGGGAAACTTGGTTATACTAATGACGATGATGCTCTCCAGAGATTCCCAAATCCTGTTGCCAAGTTCTACGCTGCTGAAGTTGCGTTGGCCTTGGACTACCTACATTCGATGAACATCATCTACAGAGACTTGAAACCTGAAAATTTGCTATTGGACCGACATGGACATTTGAAAATTACAGATTTTGGTTTCGCGAAAGAGGTTCCGGATATCACTTGGACGCTTTGCGGTACACCCGATTATTTGGCACCAGAAGTCGTTGCGTCAAAGGGTTACAATAAATCAGTTGACTGGTACGTGGCTTCTTAGACCACTTTCCCTAAACAGCAGTTTAAACGCTAACAACATGGTTGGTGTGTATAGGTGGTCGCTGGGAATCTTGATCTTCGAAATGCTTTGCGGTTACACTCCATTCTGGGATGGAGGCAGCCCGATGAAGATCTACGAAAACATTCTTCGCGGAAGGGTCAAATATCCAGCTTATATTCACCCTGACGCAATGAATTTGCTGCAACAGCTGATTACACCGGATCTAACGAAACGATTGGGTATGTCACAGTGTGTTTTCTATTGGTTTTGGTCTCATCCTAACCCTGTTTTCTAGGTAACTTGTACCACGGTTCTCGATCCGTTTTGGAGCATCCATGGTTCGCAGAGGTCAACTGGGAACGATTACTTAGCAAGCAAATCGAACCCCCTTACGTTCCACCGGTCCGTGGCGGCATAGGAGACGCCAGTCTGTTCGACAAGTACCCAGAAGAGACGGAAGAATACGGCAAGGATGGTCCCGATCAGTATGGGCATTTCTTCACCGATTTCTAAACGTATATGGATACTTTTCTTGTTTGATGTTTGCAAGGTGCTATGGGATTTATCAAGTCCAAAGGGAAGGGTCGAATCCGGAATAACGAGTAGGCAAGCGAGGATTGAATTGTTTAACATCCTTATGACGAGCGTGATGCACAATGAGTTCGGTTCTACTTTTTTTTTTTTCCTTTTGAAAGAAAACTGGATTGCGGGGAAGCCTTGGACACGATAGTAGCTTGCTTTCCCTTTTATTTGGTTTACTATTCCCTCAACTCTGTTTCCTTCCCTCTTAAACTACTACCGATGAAAGGCGAGCACATATGTAATAAGTGTATCTTGCGAGTCATTCATTCTCTCAGAGCCACCCAGACACTCCCTTTCTATACCGTCTTAGGCGTTGTTCTTCGTTTTCTCTTATCTCTATTGTGGATGTGTCTTATTCTTCTTTTTTGAGAGTCCTTGGCGAATTGTGTCTTATTACTACCGTTTCCCTTCTCGAGCCGGAATTGACAAAAAAAATGAACAGTGGGAAGCTGGTGGCGGCGTTTAAACAGAGTAGTTGGTGGTTGATACCTGTGAGATTCATGGAACGAAGGAGAAAAGTCGATATAGCTAGACCAAATCTATAAACAAAAGATATCTTCTGACCACACTTTTGCCATATTTTGGCCGTTGACTCCGCAATTCAGTGCTGGATTTGTTTGTGGATACTCTGAAGACAAGATGCCACAGTTGCACTTATTCCTTTCGGATATGGACGAGTGCAGGTGCAGGTGCCTTCGGAGGGAGGGCTCCACATCGATGCGGGGTCTATCAGCAACTGGTCCTAAATGGGAAGACTGGATTTTTTTTATATTCTCTGGTTTTCCGAGCATCGTGAATTCCATTTTATATGTACAAAGTCTTTTTTTTGGAAATCAGACTGGGGATATATTACACTGTTGAAGAATATGGGATGAAGATACACATTAGATGTGCATGGGAGCCAAACTGAGGATCTTGCTCCACTTCTTCTGGCCAAGTTCTCGCCCGACGACGCCTGTAAAGATAGAATGTCAATGTGTGGTCCTTGGGATGCTGTGTATTGATTTCAACGGCATATGCTTCAGGTTATCTCGTATGGAATGGTGTGGACTGACCGTTCATTCTCGTTCCAATAGGCTCACCAGCCTTATTGACCAATACACACGCATTATCGTCGAACCTGACGACGCTTCCGTCTTTCCTCTGCAGCTGCTTCTTCGTCCTGACGACAACTGCGTGTCTGATATCACCCTTTCGAACCTTCTGTGCAGCCGCGGAGTTGCTATGGCCGGAATCTGAGAGACCTAAGGCACGTTGACGTTGGACGACAATGACAATACGGTCACCGATACGGGCGTGACGCTTCTGTCCGAGAACTTTGATGCATTCGACAATGGAGGCGCCCTAGGCACATACTGTTTAGAACGGTGGTGGGGGATGGTTGATGGAATACCGAGAGACCATGATATGATGTTGTGGAGGGGTGTGTATCTACCGAATTGTCGATGCAGTTGAGCATCGTCTATAACACATGTGTTAGCATATCTGCCATTACAATGGATAGAAATAGATAAATTGGATCGATGTACCTTTAATTGAATCATGATGAGCTATATCTGTGGGGCCTGTTGTCACCGGGCAGGCATCTGTCGATAACTGTCTTTCGAGGAAGTTTTTCGCTTGAGACGGTTTTCGCCGGCGGTTCTTTCTAAACCTTGCCTGTTTGAGAAGCACAGCCCAAGTCCCCCATACAGGGACAAGTACCCTCAGCCTACGAGTTCGCCTACAAGGTACGACGGGCGAACAGGGCAAAAGTGCAGATGCTTGAAAGGGGATGGTGGGACCATGCGACGAATTGGCTGTCATAAGATGCTAAGTTCGGACAGGATAAGAAAGGTCGTTGGGATTTTTAGCTGAGCGCAGAAATCGACTTGAAGACGAGGCCTTTTGTTCTCACTCGCTCGCTCACCCCGGACTTGTTTCTCTTCTCCTTTACCATCACCATATTACTATTCTTCTCCAGCATCATTCCGTAGGATCGAATAACCCACTTTGACTAACAACCAGCTTACCCGATAACCCCCGCGAGTAGCTCCGACCCATCAATCTGACTCTGCGGGACTCATCCACCCTCTTGAAGGGAATTCAATCGCTTACCATTTCAATCCGGCCCGTCGACGTTGCCCGTTGGAAGGGGACAGGCTTAGCGATCACTGTACAACCATGCGCTCAATCATCATCTACTGCGCCGTCGCAGCTCATCTCTGCACGACCTCACTGTCTTCCACGATTCCCACCAACTCCGAATCCGTAATACGCCTACCCATCCATGACGACGAGAACCATTCCAACACCGCCGATACCTTCTCCGATATCTTCCATGCCGCTCCCCGGGAATCACGCAATTCATGGTCAAAAATTCGCAATAAGATTGTTGTAAAGATATTCGGCAGTGGACAGAGACATCATGGAGTACGGAGCCACCCACATTACTCTTCCGGGTCTTCTTCTTCGGGTGCTCAAAAGCCGTTAGGAGATACACCGGCCAAGGCACCGTACTCGAGGTATCAGAATGAAGTTGTCTTGAGGTTTAATATCACGACGACAGACGAAGCCGCAGCACTAGCTGAAGCGGCCGAGATTTTGTTCTTAGACGTTTGGAGTGCTACGAAGGATCATGCGGATATTAGAGTTGATAAGGACGTTGTCGAATCACTTCTTGGTCTTCTACCGGAATCCCTTCAGTCTTCACATGCAAGACTTATGCATGATCTTGCCGCTACTGTCCGAGAAACATTCCCGGGGTCATCTGAAGGGCCTTCAAACCCGCTTTCGGCTCACTCCTTGTCGCAATATTCCGGTCCGTATCGACCGGCACAGTCGGAACATTTCTTTTCGAATTACCAACCAATATCAGTTATTAATCCTTGGATGAAGCTACTTCGTTCGCTATTTCCCGACCACGTAGAACTTTTTTCCATCGGACAGACGTATGAAGGACGTGAAATAAAGGGACTTAAAATCTCAAAAACGGGAGAACCGAGCTCGGGCAAACGAAAGGCTATCGTTATTACCGGTGCCTCTCATGCTAGAGAATGGATTTCGGTGTCTACTGTTTGTTATCTTGCACATGCTTTTATCACAGGATATAGACCTCGACCTTTTAACAAGGAGAATGCGGAGGCAGATTTGGGGGATCGAGAGATTACAAGACTTGTTGAGAACTTTGATTGGTATTTTATCCCGACATTAAATGTTGATGGATACGTATATACGTGGACGGAGGATAGACTATGGAGGAAGAATAGACAGCCAACAAGTCTGGGTTTCTGCAAGGGGATTGAGTTGGACAGGAGTTATTCGTTCAAATGGGGTGGACAGAGCCAGAATAATCCTTGCAGTGAGAGTAAGTACTATCTATGCTTTCGTGGTTGTCGTCGTCATCCATTATTCATGGGGATCGAAAATTCTAATTACTGGATAGACTACCCTGGAGAGAAGGAATTCGAGGCTCTCGAGTCAAAAAATTTTGCGGCGTGGGCACAGAATCTCACAACTGAGGGGAACACACGTATCATGGGCTTCTTAGATTTACACTCCTATTCCCAGCAGAGTAAGTCTTTCTCACTTCCGTCTCAACAATGGGGCTTCCTTTTTAACATGCTACAGTTCTTTACCCATATTCCTATTCTTGCACCCAGCGTCCACCAGACCTCGAGAACCTCGAAGAACTTGCAGAGGTTCTAGCAAAGGGTATTCGTATCCGTCACGGCGAACACTATGAAGTTTCATCAGCATGCCAAGGCGGCGGACAGTTCGCACAATCCGATAAGGACCAGAAGAAAGACGCCAAGAAGGCGAAGAGGTCTCAAAAATCCAGCGGAGATGATTTCATGCTCACAGAAACAGGCGGCGGCGGGTCTGCTCTCGATTATTTCTATAGGGAAATTGGGGTTTCATATTCTTACCAGATCAAGTTGAGGGATCAGGGAAGCTATGGGTTCTTGTTGCCAAAGGAGAGCATCAAGCCAACTGGACAGGAGATCGAAAGTATGGTGAAGAGCTTGGGTAACTTCTTGATTGGTGATGACAAGTTGTAAAAGTAGGTGAGGGGGGGGTAGTAGTTGAGGGAAGTTTATTAGGGAGAAGGTGGTTTTGAGAGGAGGGGGTGAGTAGGGGGGCGAATGGCCGCACGCCGATGTCTACCTTTCACCTACCTTCCTCAGAACTGCCTTTTACTATTTGAGCTTTCGGAGCTAGGGGTGGTTAATGATGCGGTTTTTGAACAGGGGGTTGAAATTTCTTTTCACTTGGGACTTAAGGACGGACGGATAAAGTTGTATACCATAACACACTCTGGCGTTTTATTGCTTTTCTTAGTACTAAGGCGGTTTTTGTTAACATATTTTGGGGGCATATTCACATCATTATTTGTAGCATATTGGTCTTTGTTTTTGCTTTTGCATTTTTGGTTGCCGCCTTCCCCTCCTCCTCCTCCTACTCCTCCTTTGGCTTTTTTTTGGAGCGGGTCCGTCCTTGTCCTTTGTGGATGTATACATTTTTATTGAACTCTAATTACATGCATTTTTGAATGTCATTGGTAGTATACTATAGAATGGAAGAATTGATGGTGTTATATATAGCAGGACCTATTTGAGGATTATAATTATATTATATTAATATCGATTTAAAGGTCGTGAAATCATATTATATTATATTACAATTGTTGGGGATAAATGAAATGTTCGTAAGTTAGCTCCGGCTGTGTACTATACCATGCTATACTATTATTGTATATGAAATTTAATTTGAAGCATCCAGATCGACTTTCGAATAGAGAATTCGAATAATGGTGGATTGGAATTAGTATATATATATCGGGGCCCTGGGGTTGTCTCGTAAACTAGACCCGTCCTTAGACAGTATAGTAGCTTTGTAAATATGCCAGCCACCATATCCATATTCGATATATGAGTCGCACACAAAACGTTAGCATTTTTTGAATTTTGTTATGAACCTATGTCGCATTCTAATATGCTTGGTTTTCGAGTGGAACTTGGGGTTTTTTTATCAGTGATACTGCTCCCATGATATAATTTGGTATGAGAATAATGATTGATTATTTGGGGGGGGGGGGGGGGGGATTCATTCTAGTTAATTGAGTAGCTAGGTATTTGTAATCGCATGTATGAACTATGTCGCCATTCATGAGGTTTTTGGGAGTATTTTATAATTATATAATACCTTGATAGGAAACAATAATATTCAAAGAAATCAGGACCCCCGTACAGCCTTCGGCTGCGCTGTTAGGCATTTCTAAAGGGGCTTATTTATGTATATATACTTGTCATTCTGTATAAGTAAGTTTTGGGGGTCTGTACTATATGTATTACTCATGGCTTGAATTCTCGGTCACTGTTGATATATGTAACGTTAAATTCTTTACAGTACTAGTGTTAACTTGATGCAATGCAATGATGCGACTTGCATGCCACCGGAGGTGTGTTTCTCTTGAGCTGTCATATACCTGGGGAGACAGTCTGTATGATTACTCTACTTATTCTGGGTTATATTATATCGAAGAATCTGTCTCACTGGCCGCGAATATATCACCTCCTGCGAGTACTTAAGATGTTTCTTTTTGAGGAAAATCTTCATGTACCCGGGGCTCAAAAATGTATGTGCGCTTTGTGTGGAATAAATACTAACGATCAATTTAGATCGGAATATGGTTGGTTTAGATTTGTAAATATATATTTTAAATTATCATGAGATGCGTCTTTTAATGTTGATGTTGGGAGTTACTTACCTTCCGCCTTGGCGATGGGACTGTAATATTGTTTATATTATGATAAAGATATAGATGGGAGAGAGAGAACTAGACGAAATCGTGACCTCCCTAGCTGGTTTCAGAAGTCACATATTTCCACTTTTTTGAATGTGTCGCTCTCGCTAAGGCTTCACAGGCCTTACTGTTCTTCGATTGGTGGCTTCGAGTCTTGAATCCATAAAATGCTCCTCCATCGGATTACTAGTGGCTTTGTGGTAAATCACGATATGGCTTCTCTTTCTCATGGGTTAAGTTCATGATAGGCTAGACCTGGAGTGTATATATACCCCTATATATATATATATATATTGGGCTTGAATCATATATGATTCGCCAGAGCTGTCGTCATCAAAGCTACCCTCCTCGTCAGATGAGGCGCTGGTATCCTCCTCCTCTCCATTATCTTCAGCTAAAGTCGGGAGAGAGGACATTTTGTTACTCAGTCGAGAAGCGCCCTTCGACCGAGGAGAAATAAAAGCGCGCATACGAGCACCGTTGCATGTATGTACGACGGTCAATAGTACAATTCCCACAAGCATTTTTGAGATTCCTCAAAGTACCCCCTTACACATGTTGAAGGCCCCCTTCTCCTCGGAACAGGCTTCACAAGGCATAATGGCTTTAGACCCTCATCGTTTGGATCACCCAAGCTAAAGAATGGTTAGCTAAGGACCTTCACCGATCATGATCACCCTGATCGTTCACTCACCTCGCTTGGCGGATGTATCATGTTGTCGCTGACGCATGCGACCATAGGTAGCTCCTTCCCGGAAATCGATCTAGGGAAAGTTCTCTTAACTGATAATGGTTGATGATGATGGTTGTATTCTCTAATCGGGCGAATGGCAAGGATTTTCGTCCTGAATTTTTCTATAGGGATTTCTTTCGGTATTCTCTTCCTCGAAATCGGAGTATTACGATGTGGTGATGGTCTCGTTGGTAGGGCTCATAACCTCTTAACTGATAATGGTTGATGATGGTTGCATTCTTTAAGTCTAAATGACTAACATCTATCTGTATTTACATGCGGGCACAACACATACGTCCCCCCCTCGACAAGTTCTTGGGATAGAAACTGCATAATTTGTATATGGGTGCTCGTTGTGTCCATTGATATGGTTATTCAAGCAGTGATGCTGCTGATCGATATATATAACTGTGTAACTTGCTTGCCTTAACGTTTAATGTGACAAGATCGAAATTGTTCTTTGATACTTAATAGACGCTGAAGGTATCTGGGGAATAGTAAATCTAGTTATTAGACGCTCAGGATGTGTAAAATCCTGGGCGTAGTAACATTTTATGTTATGAGAACATTCAGAGTTTCCATGAAATATCGGGGAGACTTGTGGTATTTTCGAAGGACTTGTGTTGCTGGATGCTGGGGAATTCGAGAAGTGCGGTGGACTTGATCACTTGAGAGAAAGCTGAAGGATCTAGAACTGACCACTTCTTACCCTTCCTTTATATTGTACAGTCACCAAAACAGTCTCTAGACTTCACCCGCAGATTAATGGCGAACCAAGCTCATTACCCTTCAACCCACCTCACCGAATCCGCAGGATGTGTTCTATTCCATCTCCCCAGTCGTAAAATATGTCTTCTAAGCATTACTTTACAAAACGCGAACGGAGGCGTTCTCATTACGCTCCCAAAGGGACGTCGTAATATTAACGAAACGAGAAAAGACGCTGCCGTCAGAGAAACAACCGAAGAGACTAGCTACAAGTGTAGCTTGTTACCGGTCAAGATGGGCACTAGGTTGACTCTTCCAGAAGATGATGAGGATGTTAGAGATCGTGTTAGGCAGTGTGATGCTTGCACTGAGGGCTTTCATATGCAACTTAGAAGTATTGGAAGGAAGGAGGAGAGAAGAGCAAAGATCGTTTGGTGGTTTATTGCACAGGTTGACGAGGAGGATTATGAAAGGAAGGAAGAAGTGGGATGGGATGGGAAAGTCAAGGAAGGTGTGAGGGTTGAATGGAAGGAGTATGATGATGTCTTGGGGGAACTTTCGTACGAAACGGATGTTGAGGTAGTCAAGACGGCTTGGAGGATTCTAGAAGCCACGGAAGGACCTCGAACCCGACTCAGTGGATCTTAAGTTATTTCCGATTCCATGGCCTTTTATTCAGGGATTCTTATACATTTTATTATTTAGTAGTTATGATAGAGTATAACTTAAATGATTACGAACTAGCATATTGATATAATTATAATATATAGTATGATATATTCCACGAAAGCCCCCTCGCCATGCATATGATGCGGTAGTTTAGGCGGAAACGTTCCCGCGTATACTTAGTAGCTATACGTGTAAGCATAGGATTTATATATAAGAATCAAGTTGTAGCAAACAGCTCGCCTCATTTCACCTACTTGAAATTGAATGCAGCCTGCAATCTGCAATCTGAAGTGTGACCAATTGAAAGTGCATGGAAAATCTTAGGAATCATCCACACTATATAGATGGTAAATATGCAGATCGATGGTAAATTCCGACAGTTCGACAACGACAAGGGTATATGGGACAGAACTGGATACCGCAGAAAAGTCCTATATACAACAATTAACAACATCGGGAAATCAATTGCAAAGGTGTATGTAGATGTATGCAAGTGAATTCCCCCGTGCCTGGTGGAGCATGCGCTACCGGCCGGGATTGCTGGACCCTTATTTTGAATATTTCTAATGGGCGGTTCCAACCTTGCATTTAAGCTTGTACTACCCAGCTACCGCTCAAATAGTTAGTTCCAAACAAGCTTTTTGGCCATCTCCTCGGCTAATGAGCTCATATGAGTACGCGAGTGGCTGTTATGATCGTGATGGTTAGATGGTGATACAAATATTACAGATCGGGATCAGTTAGCCCGGTTTATATGCTGGAAGATACGAGAATGGCCAAAGTCGCTGCTGGGTAAATAGCGGTACGCATGATATAGCTGTAGCAGTAAACAATCTTTCGTCATGTTATAACGTTAGGAGTCGAAGACTCAACAACTTCAGAGTGAACGTGAACGTTAACTAGTATACAATGGTATACCAATTCGCAGATCAGCGAAAGAGTGCATATTCTTCTTTGCGGATTCCCTTACTTGGGGAAATCGAAGCCTCAGAGGATTTTGATTTGTCGATGATGACTGGGCGGCCGGCTGTACTGGCTATAGAATTAATATCGCTACAACTGGACTAACCGCTGGATTTTTTATGGACGGAAGATGGATTGATAATATGTTCATTCTACGAAGCCCAAAAGTATAAAGGAAGGCCCAGAACCCCAGCAAGATGACCTGTTTTCAAGCTTCGTTCGCCAGTCTCTCCTTCAGATACATCGCGAGCGCCTCGAGCTCTAGGCCACTTCATTCATTTATTCCTTTGAATGGACTAGTATAGTACTCCTACCAACTATTATTCATTCCCTAGATCAAGTACTTCGGTACGTATTTGAGTCAGTCCTGTTTCTTTGTGAAAACTTGGGCCGCCTTCTATACCGTATACATTGGGTGATTCCGGGGCTAGGTACGAGACAACAGTTAACCTCAAGTGCTGGATCATTAAGATTCCTTGAAACTCTGGTAAGTGGTTATCTATATCTTACATACCGATACCGGTGTATATACTCAGGTTCTTGATTTATAGATCTTGAATAGTTCGAACCAAGGAAGCTAATTGAGTACTGGTGTATAGACTGCATACCATACCAGAACATATATATATATATTATCGATCGGTATATACACAATAAGAGTTTACAATGAAGTTCAATCTAATTGCTCTTCCTATTGTCTTTGCGACGTAAGTTCAGTTATGAATATCTAATATTATCGACTGGTATACTTAGTTACATATTAATATATTCGATATCATATGGCTAACTCTTCAAGCATCTGCGATGCATCATGATACAGGGTTTCTGCCAATGCACTCGTTGGCTATGACCACGAACTTAAGCGCCGCTCGACAATCTCAGTCCGTAGCGGCTGCAGACTGGCAACTTTGACTCAGACTCAAACCATCACCACCGTGTTAACCACCGTCGTCACCGTGGAGTCAATCTTCTGCAATGGCGCCTTAAAACCTACCTCGAGTACTATACGACCAATCCCGGCCCCAATCAAAGTCGAAGTCCCCATAGAAACCCCGCCCCCCACTTCTTCAAGGCCACGGCCGGGTAATTGTAGGACATCTATCATTACGACGGAAATCAACAATATTAGAGTCCCCCACGTCTGTCAAAATCTGTCCTTACCCCCCATTCACTTTTACAATCCCTAAGGAGTCAGATCCATCTCCAACCGGGAAGCCTTCGACCGAGGAAACCCCTGTCGACGAAGAAGTTCCCACCGACGAGGTTCCTATCGACGAACCCCCTACTTCTACAGTATTACTTGACGGCGCTTGCGTAACTAGGACCACCGAAATAGTATCCGACAAGAAAACTATCACCACGGTTACAACAGCTTGTCCTTATCCTGACCGAAAGACTTCTGTCTCTAGATCTCCAATCCCAATCAAGAAAACTCGACAAGATTCAACTACGACCCCGATTGCAATGATTCCAAAACCAACACCGTACGGGAAAGGAACGGGTTGTCCACCGTCCAAAATACAGAAGTTTTCTCCAACCTGTCTGGGAGAGAGAAAGAAGAAATGTAAAACACCTTGCACGTCAACAGTTACCGTCACATCTGCTGGTGCCTGTTCGTGTATCGGAGCCAAGGCACTGGTTACGGGTACTACATTAGGACCAATAATGTGTCCTGACTATTGCGGATGTCAGACTTCAACTACGTGGCAGTTCCCTGCGGCTTGTAAAACGCTGAAGCCGAAGCCGCCGCCTAAGCCAACTATGGACGACGAAGAAGATGGATATGGCAGTGGTGGATATTAGTAGTAGATCACCTGGAAATTATGAAGTTGTTATCAAAGTTAGGGAGTAGACAAGGCGAGGAGGAAGCGAAACTAGCTGATGCATATCGATGTTGTGGCGATTTCATTATCTTTACGTATGTTTCCTACTTGGTGTAGTTATCACTGATCTAAATCATGTACTTTTCATAACAAACTCGACTACCATATTTCTGATATAAAGTTGGACTGGATTTTACAAGCAAGATGTACTATCATCTCGATCTCATAGTATGCTTATACGTATACTCCACAACTTCAAATAACAAAAAAAAATATTTTCCTATAGTACAAGAATATTTTATTCAAACCGATCCGTATACTTTAGTCAGTGGAATAAAAAGCCAGTAGAACTTGCATAGACAGATGAGATATAGCCGCATTCACAAACCAACGGACCATTTCCATGAAGCCAACCTTATACCTTAACCACAATTACAGTAATAGCTATCACCTATATTCACCAATCATGACCCTTATTAGCAAACTCTGACTATCAATCACCCTAACAAAAAAGAAGGCAGCAAGAACAAACTCCGCCAAGTGTAGCTGGGAACAAGACCAATATGATCCATAAAAGTAAATAGTATCGACTCACCAGGCTGAGAACAAGCATCCCTCGCAGATTCCTCCGGCAAATCAGGCGACTGCATCTGAAGAGCCCTAATACAATCCTCACAACTGTAAATACCAGCACAGTATCCACTGCAATCTAATTGAGATTGAAGCACGCAGCTAGAACTACACTCCCCGGCGGGTTGGTTCCAGCAGGTGCCGGTGCAAAGTACGTTCCTTAGACGAACGCATTCGGGGTAGTTCCCGCCCATACAATTTGGGTTCGAGCCGGGTTCGCGAGGGCCGTTGCAGGCGGATGCGAGGGAGGAGAGGAGGAAGATTGATGTGATAATTATGGTTCGCATTGTGGTTAAGTGTTTTGTTGGTAATTATTTAAGTATAGGTATTATCGAAAAAATGAATTCTCAGGATAGGAGAAAAAAAAGGATGATATAAGTCTTTAGATTGAAGGAATTGCAATTGACTGGACTGACTTCTTTACTCAAACTATCTCGAGAATTGGAAGAAGTCTGTCCAATATATAGGTCTACAGATGACACATACATGAACCCGGCCTCAATACGAATATATGTATTCAAAGGCCTATATCCGTACCTCGTACCGTCAATTCAACCCCATTTTCCGGTTATCCGTCTAGAGAAGCTTACCATTTCTCACCGTTAAACAAGCACAAGTATCACAACGTTACGAAATTTAACAAGATCCTGAACTTCGTACGCCGATTATTCCTCAAAAAACCCCCAGAAGAGTTCGTATTCTCAGCTGCCGAATCCCTCCCCCAAAACACGAATGTATTAAGCTCCGATCATTGCGACGAACATATAAAAAAGCGGGAAGAGCCTGAATTAATTAACGCCTAAGCCTCAGGTCCTATCCGGTATACATATGGTCCCGGTGTCTGCAGATCCGGCTTTTAGAAAAGGGAAAAAAGCTTGGCCGACGTCTTATTTACTCCAATCCTCCTTCGCTTCGTGCGATTGATCGGCCAGAATGAATGCGGCTCCTCCAAGGCCAAGGCAGTACGGTGTACCACTCGAGGGAGTCCAAAATCTTCAAAGATGATGTTATAATACCAATTAAGATACTATGTATGCGTTTGGAACTATCCCATTTCTTCGAGCTAAGGAAATTGATTTTTTAAAGATCTAATAAACTAAATCGCGTTGAAATAAGCTACGTTCACTACACCATCAAAATTAAGGCGTAACAAAAAAAAAAAGATGTATTCTAAGCCTCAAGCCTCAAGCCTGTAAGAACCAGTGCACACCCATAAACAGCTACCTAACCAAGTTTCGTCATACAGCCCACAACTAGGTTATAGTCATGCATATATGATGTCAGGGATCGGCTTTCCACAGGAAACCATAAGCGCCTGACCGTACCACCCGTTACATTACAAAAGGAAAAAATGTAACAGTAAGAAAAACAAGTAAGTACTTACTTAACTTAAGAAGTGCATGTTATATAATATAATACCGTCCAATTGGGAAGTGGGTTACACAAAACGAATACTAACTATCCAAGAGCAAACCGTTGGCCACGTTGGTTCCCTTCCCCTTCCCCTTCCCTTTTTTCCCTTGCATTAGGCTTTTACCCTGCGTGTAAGCTTATGCGGATGTGCTACCTTGAAATTACTTACCTACCTACCTAGCTATACCCCAGGTCTATATTCTAACTACATATAAATTTAGATAGGTAAGTAAGCAGCTTCCACGAACTATATCCCAATTTGGTTGGGTTGTTGTATTTTTGGATGGAACAACGCAAAAAAATTAAAAATCGACGTAACCACTGATTTTTGAACAAAAGTCTCGTTACGAGATTGTATTTTTGGGTTAAATTAAAATATCGCCATAAGAACCCGCCACTTTTCGGTTATTGTCAAAGAGCACTTATAGTAGTAATAAAAGGAGTGGAGCTTAGAGTATGACAGAATTACACTCGGACTGCCAGAGATTAGGAAATCGATGATTAACTAGACTCGACGGTTACAGGCCCTAAGAGGAAAGGAAGCTAGGTATAGGCACTAAGGGACCTACTAGATCTAGATAAGAACGGGACTATAGTGAACTAAATTAAATTAATATTTTAAACTATAATTAAAACTATAATTAACGAGTCACCACCATAAAAGTTTATCTGATGTATATCATTTCTGACGCAGATTCCATAATATCAGGATATCGATATCGATATCGAGGACTCCTTTCGGGAATCTTCACCAAGTTGCATCTTTAGAAATCGTATTAGGGGAATAAAACCATTACGAGGTGCAACCATAAGTTCCGGATATATTTAGTACCACCTCAATTCCAATTTTAATTCTGATCTCCCCGAATCCTCCAATAGCGATTGAATAATCCACAATAATCTGCAATCCTCAGGTAAAATACAAAAAGAAGAAGAAGAAGAAGAAGAAGAAGAAGAAAGAAGGACTCGCTACGTCGCTACTTTTGCTCAAAAGCTAAACGGACGAAATGAAAAGGAAATTTTTTTTATCCGATCAAAGTCATCAAGAAGATAATGAATCCAAACCGAAGTGAGAGCTGATAGGAAAGACGAAGACGAATGACAAAGAATAACGTAAGTAGTAGTTAGGAATGAAAAAGAAGCCCTCCAACGCCAGCCCAAGCTCTAACTACAAACAATTAAAATCAAAAGAATCACCTTTCTACTTATTTAGCTCCTCGTCTGGCTTGCCTGCATCCAATGACGCCCCAACCATTACTGAAGGTTCTGGCTTTGCCAGAATATCATCAGCGGTAGTCGGTAGGTCGTTGAGGTTCCTTTGCGAATTAATCAAAACAATGACCTCCTCAATATTCTTCTCGTCGCTCTCCTTAGCAATCTCGACAACTACCGCCTCTGCTTCACGGCTGGTAGTTGTCAACGAACTTTCAGTATCTCCAAAATGTGTGATAGTAGCATCAGAGAGCGCAGGGCTAGTGATTGCATCGGGGATGAAACTCGACATATCATCGTCCGTGACCGCCGATGCTGTCATGATACTGATTTCCCCATCGTTAATCTCCTTTTCTTCTGTTGCACCGGTCCCTTCTCCTTCATTATCTGGGTTCACAACTGCCAAACGGCCGCTAACAGCGCTGGATCCACGGCTCAGCTGACTCCTGCTAATGCTCGTAGCACCGCTCCCGGATCCGCTATCCTCATTATCGGAGTTATCCCCAGTGCTAGTCTCCGTGACAGTAACCCTTCCAAGACTCGAGGCGTCAAGAACACGATCTCCGACTACACCCTGTACAGCAGAAGGCAAAGAAGTGCTAGCGGCGCTCCTATGACGCTTAAGCCTATCCTCAGCGGGGATGGTGTGCCAATCGCTTCCGAATGTGATAACACTAGCCTTCTTGCCATGGACCGTGAAACTACCGGCACCTCGAGCTAAGCCTTCGCTCTCCTTCTTTTCGCCATCGACCTCACCATCGACCTTCTCACCTTGCGGGTTTCCGTCCTTCCCTTTGCGAGATCGGTGGTGTGGCAGTTGGATGACTTGAGATCCTTCACGGAGGGTGCGGTGTAAAGACCGTCGGACCTTGTCCTTCTCATCTTTTCTCTCCTTCTCCTTGTCCTTCTTTTCTCGATGACTAGCAGAATCCTCCACTTCCTTTCCTTTTTCATCTTTGGCTGTAATCTGCTCTAGGAACTCGGATTCGGGATCCCCGCCTGGTTTAATAGCCTGTACAATCGCTTGTTGCGAAATAACAGACCCATTGCTTGGCCGTCGTGGTATTTCTTCGTTGGAATTGCTAGTTGTAATACTGACATACTCACGAGATTCCGTATTGGTTATATATGGCTCCCCAAGCTGGCTAAGGTCGATATCGCCGTTGATATCACTGACGACGGATCCCCTCTTAAGCTCAAATGGCAGCTGTCCTATCTCCCAGCCTTGATGGGATCCTAATGTAGATGGTCGTGCCGTAGATTGCGATGCCGTCCTACTAATCGTCGTTGTTCTGGTAGACTGCCTAACGATCTCATTTTCGAAGAGCGGCTTGTTGAATGAAGCGTTGACAGTAGCTTGAGTCGGCGTGCTTTTAGCAGAGAGTGGAGATTCTGCAAGGCTCGGCGATTTGCTTCCACGAGCTGGCGTCTCGGGCGGGGTCTGCAATAACGTTAGTCTCCTGAGCTTATCCTTTGCCGACCTTCGTTCTTCCTCAAGATCCAACTCCAGAATATCGCGGTGACATCTGAGCCGCCAAATATCCACACGGACCCACTGGAGCTTTGCATTTAGACTTCCTGCAGCGAGGATAACAGCATCTCTAGTTTTTGGCTGGATTGGAGTCAAAAGTTTGAGATGATGTGCATTCCTCAACAGCATAGCTAGCTGGTCTAACGCATCCTTCAACTTCATATTCGAATCGTGGATCTTTCGATCAATGACTTGACGTCGAGCAGCAGCGATTTGTGCTGCGAGCTGGGGATCTATTCTCCCAGAAACAATGGACACCTCCCCGGACGCGGTCTGCACAGACTTGGTGTTAGTCGAATCCATCCTGCGAATGCCTCTACTGCGCTGGCCATCGTAATGTCCACCTACAACTCCTCTCATACGTACGCCTGCCGTTCGGAAGGCGGCGGCGTAGTTGAGCTTCGAGAGCCAGTCGTTCATCTCGGCCTCATTATCTGCAAGAAAGTACTCCTGAAATCCACCATGGCGAACAAACATAAAAGCGTTTTTATGTTTTTTGTAAGTGCGGTCGAGAAGGGCGACTGTGTCGTCGGTGGAGAGCATAGAGTCGGGATTAAATTCTAATAGCGGTGGCGTGAATACGCATGGGATGATTCCCACGTTGCCGGCTTTCACGTGCTGTTCGTACTGTGACATTAGATTCTTGACCCAGCTCACATTCTTGAAGAAGTAAAGCTGGGATCCGGTGAGCAGTGCACCCCATTCTTGCCAAGGGCTTCTGGTCTTCTTCTTCTTTGGGTCCTTCCTCCACAAAAGACCTATTTTTGTAACTTTAATCTCCACGACACCGGGACTGGCATCTTGGGGATTTTGGGCGGTGGCTGGGTTTAAAAATGCATCTGGCCGCGACCTCGCAGACACGATTTGAAGCACAGAGCTCCTGAAGAATGACTCGTGGAGCTCTTTCATATTCATCGTGTGAGTCGTCCCAAGGTAGCTGTACGGATCATCCACCATGAGAACGTCAGACAATGATGGGCGTAATATGTCCATCTTATTGTCAATGATCAATGTGTATGGATCCACAGGCTCCCTCGCCTTTTTCAAGTCAGTGTTCGCCTTGGTTAGCATATTTCGTCTGGGCATGTGCGAAAGGATCTTCTCGCCATTGATGTCAAGATCATCTTCAACATGAATAAATGGCGTGTAACTGATGTTGTCATAGAAGTACTCCAAAATGTCAGAGGTAATTCCTTCCCCACTGGTGTTCTTGACGTAATCAGGTTTCTGCATCTTGTGCTTGTTGTTCTTGTTGAAGACGTCAGTGTGCAAGATGAGCAACGAGAAGGCAATGAAGTAAGCGTTTTCTATTAAATCGTAGTTAGTTTACCGCAATTTGCGCCAATCGCAAGGCAAATAGTAACGCACCACTCGAAGAATATATCAAGGGGTTGCATTCATGATATCGATCCGCAAATGCTTGCAAAACTCTGTCAATTTGTTGAGTCTCCTTTGGCAATTCGACCTCCATCAATAGCTTTCGTAATGCCATGTCCATCGGATCCCGATAGAAATTGAAAGTGCTCATATACTGCTTCAGTACTTCTACATGGAATGCATCATCAGTTTTGCTTAGCAGGCTGGCTACTACGCTTTTATTGACAGCCTCCTCCAGTTTTCTTAGATACTGGTCTGGTGTGTCGTCGTCCAATCTCTCCGGTATTATTAACTTCTCCCGAGAAACTGCCATTGAGTTTGGATGAGAAGTTGAAGCACGAGCAAGGTAAGGGGCGGGCGATGTTGTTCGCGTCGGCATCCCGGGGAGATTGGCCTCACTATTCTGCCTAGATCTCGATGAGAACAGCCTCGAAAAACTATTTCGACCAACAGCCATGCTCGTCCGAGTGCTATCTGCTGGAGACCTATCCATTGAACCAGCCGTCGAACTCCTCGCCCTATTGTACCGGGTTTGAGGCGCCAAAGGACTAGAGGTAGTAGATCGTAGTGAATGGGTTGAGGCTGTAGAATTAGCACGCGCCAAAGTCGCCGAGCCTCCCATCGTACCTAGTACGGAGGCTGCCAGGGCACTTGTAGCAGGAATGGGCATTCCATCAGACGTAGGTACTCGCCGAGGAGTGGCAGGGGCCGAAGAGAGCGTATTCGACGGGCGCGAACGAACGGAAACATTCGAACTAGATGCACCACCGCCTATTGCATCTGTGCTTACTCTAGGCTCTGTGTGAGATACCTTTGGCGGTAGAGGGAACAACGGCGTATCCTTTTTGCGCCTAGAGAATCGAAAGAAAGTTGACGTTGTGGAGACGGTATGGGTCGTCGTCGTTGTAGTGACAACCATATCCGCGGAACTGGCTTCAGATCGAGAAGATTCGGACAGCCGTGGTTGTGGAATCGGGAGACCATGTTCGTCGTATGGAGGTGGAGCAAAACTTTGTGTAGATCCATTATTCGGATAGGTTCTCTCCGGCTCGTCAAACGTAACTCTACTCGCTCGACCAGACGGGTTGCTCCCGATGTTCCTTTTCGACGATTCCCGACGTGGTGCAGAAGCTGGCCGAGGAGCAGGTGATACCGACTGTTCTCGACTTATCGATGCAGACTGTGCGATTAATGTTGCAGAGAGGTTGGTACGCGATCCCGTAGCGGAACCAGTCCTAAGTTCTGTAATGTCACCAGTTGATTTGGTTTGTGGAAGAGGAGGCGCAGCGGCAATATCAAATGTCGGGGCTGTTGTGATGATAGTTGGGGTCCGAGGCGGGTCTGGCAGCGGTGGGATTTCCTCATGAGCCCTAGCTTTCGATCCTAATGCTGGGTCGGAAGCATTGCGAAACTTCAAGATGGAGAACCTATTCGATCTTGTTCGTTCCTCAGACTTCCTAGGCCGCGGCCGAACAGTCGACGTAGAGACTCGCGACGCGGTTTCTTGGGTGGTGATGCTCTTCGGCGTGGGAGGTCGTGGTTCTTGGGGAGCAGCCGTTATTGCTTCAGACTCGTTGACATTCGCAGTCGAAGCATTACTTTCCTGTTGCCTAAACAGAGCCCCCACGTCCACACTTTGTCGTCTCAAACTACCGTCTTTCTTACTGTTCGCCGGTCGAAGTCTCCAAGATAGGCCGGTCATCGTGAAAACTACCCTTTATGGCAGTTGCAAAACCGACTAGGTGATGCCAATGGTTTGTATACGAGGTATACAAGGCAGGGAGAGGGAAAAAAAGTAATGATCGAAATAATTGTGCGACCCGGAATGCTGCAGAACGTGACAGATGTTACGAGAGTTGTTTTTGTTTTTTGTTTTTTCGATCGGAGGATAGAAGTATAGAAATTTCCAGTGTGGTAATAATCAAGCTTGTATGTAGTGAACCAAGTAGTGAATGGTATCGATAGGATGAGATATGAGGGCCGCGAATAATGGATGCTAAACCGGAAGCAGAAAGGGATAGGCTCGCAAAATGCCGGACAATTCAAGAAAAAGCAGATATGGTACAGTAATAATTAATTAATTCGCGAGGTAGTGGTAGCGGTGGTGGTGGTGGCAGTAAGAGTAATAGTAGATTGTGAACGAGTGTGTCGACAGTTGATGATGACAATGATGACAGTGATAGTAGAGGTAGTCGGAGGCCGGCTCACGGATATCGGAAAAGGTTGAGAAGATGTCAATCAATCTGACGGTGACGAGCTGAAGCTGAAGCTGGAGAAGGAGAAGAAGGCAGAGACGAAGCAAGGCAATAATCGCATGGCGGCTTGAATCGCGGAGGGTACTTCTGACCTAACTACCTAGTTGAACGGCGACCGGATGGAACGAACACGAGGGATGGCACTGCGCTAGGATTAAAATGCCCGACGGAGAGCGAAGGACAGGTAAGTAGCCTGCATGTGCAAGCACACACGATTGAACGGTTGGTTAATTCGATTCGATTTGATTCGATTTAATCCGATTGATTAGTTTGATGGGAAGATGAATGTGCAGAAGGTGCAGATGAAGTGAATGCGAATGCAGGTGGATGGCAGGTGGATGGCAGGTGGTTGATGGGTGGTTGATGGATGGTTGGATGATGGAATGAGGATGTCGTTTAGCTGCGTGCGTTTGGCCCGAGTTAGTTGAGGTGAAAGGAGTAATACGCCAGCTGCGGCCAAAATTAGCCTTCAGCCAGCCTGATAGAAAAAAAAAAGAGAGAGCCAACAGTCAAATTTAAATTTTAAAAAGAAAAAATAATAATAGAACAAAACAAAAGTAAAAGAGGCGAACCAGGTATGTATGGACTTTTCTTAGGATATCAAGGGCAGGTCCAAGAAAAGGATTGCGTAGACGGGATCCATCAAAGGGAGAAGATCCGATGCATGTTATAATATAATTTATAAGAGTGGGGGACAACAGGTAACAAGAGAGAAAGAGAGAGAGAGAGACTCTCACGGACAGACACTCTCAAACTTCACTTGCACTCACACCACCCTCATTCACTTTAAATTCAGTTCACTTGGCCTCGAGAAAGAGTAGGTATCATGTTATGACACTACTAATCTGCTACATGAGCAGTGCGGTGAAGTGACCTCTCGCTTCCCGTTCCTCGTTCCTCGTTCGATGTCCGTCTCGGAACGCTGGAGAACCGCTCGAACCGCTCGAACTGCCTGGCCAGCCAGGTGGGTTTCTAGGAAATTGAACTCGGAGAGTACCTTTTTTTTAAATAAAAAAATATATAGTAGGCATACGTAGGAGGTATGTAGGTACTTATACATGTACCAGGTACTTACTTGAATCCTTCAGTTTGTTGGGATATCGAATGGTTGTAGTAATAATCTATGTCCGACGCTGAGCGTGTGTCTGTCTTATATATCTGATATCTTAGATATCTTAAATATATTAGTTATCATATAATATAATATCAATCGAGAGAAAAGACCAGCCGAAAATACTGTAAGTATCGGGGAGGGGGGGATGAAAAAGAAGTATTATCGTGTGAGCTGAGTGAGCTGGAGGTCTGAGCTATTAGCTACTACACCTACTTACTTATATAAGCCCATGCATGCAAGCAGTACTGCAGTATATATGCGTATAGTATAAACCGCAATCAATGCCTCTCCATCTTTAGGCTTCCAGGAGTATACTAGCTGGATACTGGTAGTATGATATAACAGCTGAGGTAGTGGTCGTGGTGGTGGTCGTGGTGGTGGTATCTTGGTATTGGTAAATGCAAGAGGGGTAAGGAGGACAGTGGCCTGTAAGAAGTAATATCCACCTCACCACCAGGTACTCTTCTTCGAGGCTATACCTACTACCTAGCTTACTTACCGGTATACCAAGAACCGCCCCCCAAAAGAAGAAAGTCCCTTCATGTCGCCCAGTCCTTAAGCTTCGCGGCCTTCGCGGCCGTTGATACTGTCAGCCCGGCAGGGTATAATATTATGGTAGCTTCCTCAGACGGCTTCCGGAACTGAACGCCCCGCCGCCTAGATGTTTCGTCGTATCTCGTGGCTGCATCCACACCTGCCATGGTGTCGGTCCCGGCAAAACTCCTGTGGCTGGCTGGCAAACTAGAACCCGTACGATACCCTTACATTGAGCGCTCAAATCTACTGATATCCGGTAATATCGTGTTCGCATATTACACACATTGCATCGCTAAGTTAACTAGGTATCTAGGTGGCTGGCCCTGTTATATTATCTGAATGAGATACTACAATTGCAATCTTTAGATATCCTGATAATATTTGCATACGATATTGAAAGATACAAGATACGAGATATACCAAAAAGCAAAGTGCTAATTCCTCGGATCTTGCCATGAATATATTAATTCTTAACCAACGTTGGTCGCTCTGTCCAAACCCCGCAGCCAGCGCATGCATTTCATGCACCTCATGGCCTACTAAGGACCTATCCGGTCGACCCGAACAGCGGCAGATATGCAACCAAGTCCACCCCAGCAAGCTGTGTTCATTGGCAGGTTTCAAATTTCTGGTTGGGGGAGAACTATCGTTTTCAATCGATCGCGCGGTCCGGAGAACACCAACTTGGATTAGGGATATCAGCCGAAAAAAGTTTATGTGATCTCAAATGCATCACCATGCAATGGCTATTTCGAAAGTTCTTCACATTTCCGGTGACAGGTGAGTGCATGTCGCCATTTGAACCCATGTACCTGCATGATATCGAGGTCCATCTCCCCAAGAAAACTCAGTTAACTTGGAGGCATATACCGGTGTCTGGGCCGGATCGAGTGGATGATCCGATTCTGTTGGGTTTGGTCCATATGGCGGCACCCCCAGTCCAGTTGTCGACGAGCGCTGACCGACACCCCTAGACGGATTATATTACAGGTCACACAGGCAGTCTCACCACTCCGGATCCACCTTAGCCACCGTTGCCTCCCTCCCAGAGGATCGCAACAAAATTTGCAAAAGCTAGTATCCGAAAGACATGTTCCATCCCTGTTCTAGTGGCTAACCCGACAGATGCTATGTGTAGCGACGATCAGGCAACATCTCTCCAGCGCCAGACCACCATGCATCAGGTACGGCTAGGTTTTGCATTGTCAGATCGCTTCGTTTCCCAGAAATGTGTACTGCAGATGTATACATAGATATTTATATATCCTGCCTATACATTACAAGCACTGGCAATGCAATGGCGCCGCGCTGCGCCATCTGGTAGCTGATTCGCGGATTATATTTGGATCGATTCAGCCGCTGTCGATCGAAGTCGACATCGCGTCGTTGGCCATGGCATGCAAGACACATGCACGAGAGCCCTCAAATTGGACCTAGTGTGAGATCTACATGTCAAAAGAGCTAGCTATAAAGATTAACATACGAACCACCCGAGAGCCAGACGATACCATATATAAAGTATGTATACTTGGATATACAGTGACATATATGATTGTTTTTATTGATAATCATCATGCTCCCAAAATGGAAAATACACAGAGTTTGAGATCACTCGGGTCCTCAATCCGTCAGATTCTGTTCTCAACCTTGAGAATTCAACCCTTCCCGCGACTGCATAGCGCATTCGCATTCTAGCTAGCAATGCAATGCAATGGCAACCTTCGGCTAGGCGATCGACTGATCCATGATAGGACAGGCTACAGTATTATTTGGTATACTTCGAACAGCTGCTTTAGTTAGAAATGGATATTCAGGAACATTTGGTCCTTGAGCATCCCCTCACTTGGAATCGAATTCCCATATTGTGCCAACGTTGACCCCCTTTTCTCTCTCCTATTTATATGTACTTTGTGCGAATAGTTTGTATATTTTGGTTTATCTTATATATACTGTAACTGTGCATTTCAACATTGACAATCTGCAGTCTACAACTTGACTGTTCTGTTTTAAATCTACCCGTTTCAGGTCGGGGTTGGCTGTTATCCTGCAGGTGGTCTTGAGACTAGTTACAGTTAGTATGATATGCCTGTGGTCCTGTTAAACATTTATTGTTATTCTCCCTCCCATTAATTCGCTACCTCGACCTTCCAACCTTCACCAACCTTTCAACCTTCTCAACTTCCAACTACTAACCACCAAACTCACCAATACTCACCAGTCGATATCATAACTCAAACACCAACATCCCGTGGTCCCAACATTTTTCTTCCGCTGTCTTCCATCTGTTGTCGCAGTTTTCAGTCGAATTTGATATGGTCGTCTGAAGGTTGATTCTGGCTTGGTGTCCCAGGTGAACATCAACATCAACACTTCCCTCGACATCAACAAACCACAACCACCATCACCTCCCCATCGTATCGCTCACTCCACCAAAACTACCCACCCATATCTTCGATGATGCCTACAAAATCTAAAAAGCCGTACGCGCTTACGCTCCGTCTTCTCTCCAGTTTTGACGATATTTTAACAGACGTTCTCGTTGATAAAGTACTTCTTCCCCTTCCAATTGTCCCCTGTAATTCTCGCGCGCCTTCAAAACAAACAACTACAATTTACCGATTATTCGTCGCATAAACATCGCTAACATGGTCGCTTTGTGGTAGCTTTATTATTGGACAACTATTCGGAAGGTTCACCCTAGGTACCAGTCGAATCGAACTATTAAGGACAAATTGGTTGGGGATATCATTCGCACCAATGTTTGCGTCGGGCGAAACGTTCAGGCGGCAACGGATAGGCTGCTTCAGTATGCAAATTTTCTATCTTTTCCTAGACCTTCTAGGAATCTAAACCAAAAGGAGAACAGATTGGCTAATTTGTATGACAGGATCGATGGCATTCAAAAATTCTGTCAGAAGCTCCGACCCGAGGAAAAGGCAGACTTCATAAAGTAGGCACCTCTGCATCGGATGGATCAATTAGGCTCCTCGACTAATCGCGAAAACATATACATAGGCACGTAAAGCGATATGTGGAGATATACCACCCGGACGCGACATATGAGGTCACCACCACCAATCGGTATACGCTGAAGACCCATGAGGCTAGTGTCCTCGCTCGGGTCCCCATTCCGAAGGGGGATACCATCAGATACCTCTCCGGCGTCATGGTCACGATGACCAAGGAAGAAGAAGCCGAATTCAACGAAGCCTCGAATCGGGATTTCTCGATCATTCATAGTTCACGAAAGGCCGGGGCCCAGATATTCCTGGGTCCCGCCCGATTCGTGAACCATGATTGTTCGCCAAATTGCCGATTCCAGAGTGCCAGCAAGAGCACGGTAATGTTCAAGGCCCTCCGGGATATTGAGCCCGGTGAGGAGCTGACGGTCTACTATTCCGACGACTACTTCGGCTACAAGAATGCCGAGTGTCTGTGCCATACCTGTGAGAGGGAGATGAGGGGTGGGTGGGCGAAGAGTGTGGGGTATATGGCCAACATTACCCCTAGTAAGCGAGCATACGAGGAGGCCAAGGACGAGGATGACTATGCTGGCCGCGCGAAGAAGCGGGCCAGAAAGTCCCTACCAACCCCAGCCCTTAGCACGGGCGATGACGCCTCACCAAAAGCAAGCTCGCCGCCGGCGCCAAATTTCCTGGCCACGGTTACCACGGAGGTGACACCAGCTGTCACTCCGTTGGAACCAGCCGATACCCCACAGCCCATAGCCGGGATCGTGTTGGTTGTCCCACCATTGGAAACAAGCAAGACTGACCCAATGGGGGTCAGTCTGCTTACCCCAGTCTCCGTTGAGACTACCCCGGACCTCACAACCGCCCTCGCCGAGGATGTTCAGCTGACAGCTTCTGCCAATGATGACGGTTACGAGAGCGATCTCACCGTCTACTCCGATACAGACATGGAGATCCTCAATGGGAAATACAAGTGGTTTGCGGCCATCGAAATTCCGCCGAAGCCCATCAATCCCGACCCCCTCTCTCTTCCGCAGGTCCCCGAAGGGATTCGCTGGCCAAATGATCATCTCGTCGAGCACACCTTCATTGACCCGAAGATGGAAATGCGATGCATTTGCCAAAATCCCAATTGCAATGTCCCGTTCATCTACAAAAACGAAGACGATTTTCGGTTTCTTAACCATATTCCGCGATGTTGTCCTCGTTGCGAACGGCACTCCAAAATTTACGGATTGGTCTGGCCGAAGACCATCCTCAAATCCGACGACTCCGAGGTTCGAGTCATGAATCCGGAAGATGTGGAAAGGTCGGTAAATTTGGCACAGCACAAGAAGGATCTGAGGATGATTGAGGAGTGGAGAGTCGAGAATATACTGAAGGAGGTGTTTAAGAAGAATTTACGAAGGGAGAACCGGAAGTTGGAGAAGAGGAGAAAGAAGGAGCGGAAGGCAAGGGGCTCCCCAGCTGTTGAAGCTTAGTGCCTCTTTGTGGATAAACTCAACTACATAATTGTGTGATATTTTTTATCTTTTTGGAGTGCAGGCAAGGGGTTTTATGGTATTTTGCGGGTGGATGCATTTGTCGATGGCGTTTTGAAGGGTGTTTTTTATGGCGTTTTTTATTTCGACGGGTGGTATCGACACTTTCGACACCGCCCATTCCTATGGAGTCTGGTGTTTTCGTACTCCGATACCCAGCATCGATGGCTGCTTCCCTTTGAGACCATACTATGTATACTATTTGTACTCTTCTCTCACTAATGATAACGCGCATTTAGCGATTTAATTGATTTTACGCGTGTACTCTCTCCCTTTTTCCTGTTTCTGCAGCCATAGTGCATTGTCGTGTGAAGTTTCCTTTATATTGTAGTATTATACAGAGAAACGAAGGGGAAGGAATTCTCACGGGAAGTAAGTCATATTTACAGGATATATACTCCAAGATAAGCCAAAAGATGCCATATCTTCAGCCAGTCTCTAATCACCATCCACACAAAAAAGCCACACCCCCATTAACCCCCCACCCATCCATTCCTTTTCCTCGTTACTTTTTTTTATTCATACTCCATTTACTCGAGATCAATCTTAGCTCCCAAAGCCTCAAGAGTCTTCTTCATCTTCTCGGCATCATCCTTTGTCAACCCTTCCTTCAACATCTTCGGTGCAGCCTCCACGAACTTCTTGGAGTCGACTAACGATAAACCCAAAAGCGCCTTTACTTCCTTAATGATCTTTGGTTTGGAACCGGCATCGAAAGAGGCGAGTTTTACGTTGAACAGGGTCTTTTCTTCTTCGGCTGCTGCTTCTTCCTCTACTGGTGCTGCTGCTGCGGGGGCGGCTGATGGAGCGGCGGCGGGGGCGGCGAGAAGGGTATCTGGGATGTTTAGGCGGGTCTTTTTTGTTTGAAAAGTTGATTAGAACCCAGTTTTCTCTCTTTTTGCTCCAATTGATGACTTTGAACATATGCAAAGGGATAAATATACCTTTAACAGACCAACCAAATCCGCAGTCTCCAGCAATGTTAGAGTAGATATCTGATCAACGATCTGTGTGAGCTTTGGGTTTGCAGCAGCAGCTGTGGAATCCCACCGTCGCTGGCAGGGTCTTTGGATGTGGAAGATGGGTCGGGTGGATGTTGTCGATACTGCCCTGGCGAGGGAGCGTCGAAGGATCGGGGCCGCCATTGGAAGTTTATATCGATTGGATTTGGAGATGGGGAGGACGGCACGGCAATGCTGCTGCTGCTGCTGTGAGGGAGAGGAAGTTGGGAAGTTCGAAATTGTGGGATTTTTGTGTTGGACGTCGTCAAAATTTCAAAGATCGGCTGTTGATAAGCGAGGATCTTTGATGGTTTGTTTCAGTCGCCACTTAATCATCGAATAAATACAGACTTTACTTAGATACTCGGACCATTACCTCTTTTCTCTTGACAACAATTAACTATAGCTGCTACCTGCTCATAAGCTCAAGTTCCATCTCCATCTCAACTTCCATCACCATCATCATCTCCGTTCGAGTACTCGATCAAACCATTCTCCAACATCATCAACGGTAATCACGAATCACAGCCATGGAAGAAGACGGCGCCGCCCTTCAGAACCCTCGCGAACGAGAGGCCGCCGAGAAGATCACGTTCCGCTTCTGTCGCGAATGGTAAGCTCCCCTTCTATCCGACCCATAGCTATTACTATACCTTGCCCTCCCATGCTGACTCGATGCGATAATCTTTAGCTCCAACATGTTGTACCCTAAAGAAAGTCGCGAACACCGTCGCCTCATCTACGTTTGCCGAAACTGTGGCTTCGAAGACGAAGCTGCCTCCCAATGTGTTTTTCGAAACGTCCTGAGCTCTGTTGCTGAAGAAACGGCTGGTGTGACTACGGATGTCGGCAGTGATCCTACAGTATGTCTACTCTGCGGGTCCCTTATTGAAGAGAATGATGGTACTCGGGAGGATGATGATGGGGAAAACGGGTCTAACTAAAGCTCTGGATGATTCACAGCTCCCACGCTCTAATCGTACATGTCCCAGCTGCCACGAATCCGAAGCAGTGTTTTTCCAATCTCAACAAAGAAAAGAGGATACAAAGATGGTATGTTACCATTCTACCCGGAATGGGGTGCAGATATATCATTTCAATCACTAAAACAGGTCATATCCACAGCGTCTCTTCTACGTCTGCTGCTCCTGCGGAAAGATTTTTGACTAGGCGTCAAATATCATCATCCGGCTCGACTGCATGTCCACCGTCAAAATGACTCCGCAAGACTACCTCGCTTCCCCATTCTACCCCGCCGACCAAGAATCCCTCAAATCTCGCCGCGCTGCCAACGACCCCTTTGGCGAAAAAGACGTACTTGCTATCGGAGATAATTACAAAAACACAGTCCACTGGCCGTCAAGAAATGAGACAATGAAAGAGAAACGTTTGCAAAGGATGAAAGAAGTTTTGGAACAGGAGTTTAAAGATAAAGAAGGAATTGAGAAAGACTTGACGTTGGAAGAGGTTGATGAGATCTTGGAGGGTAGGAAGGCGGTTGTACGTGCTGAAGAGGAGAAAAAACGGGCTGAAGAGGCCGCTCAACGCGCTAAAACGGTTTTACCTATCTATGAAGCTAAAAGTGGCTTGCACGTTGCGAATGCTGAAGTCGTTGGGAGACCTCTGAGAGGTAGAGGACGAGGCCGCCCCCGTGGTCGTGGTCGTGGTCGTGGCTCGACTACACGCGCCGCGGCTACAGCTGCGGCCGGCGGATCTGATAGGGGCCAATTACTAGCTCTCCCAACCGGCAGCCAGAGTTCGTCGCCGCCTAGTTCTCGAAGAAAAGGTAGCAGGGGAAGAGGGGGTCGCGAGAACCTCCTACCCCGACCTTAGCGCTCCAACAATCATCTCCTCTCCTTTACCTCCGTTACCCCTTTTTTCTTTTTTTTCCCTCACTTTATTTTCCTCTTCTCCCGTCTAACAGCCTGCAATACTCACACGATAACCGCTTTCGTGCTCTACATTTATATTCCAATTGTTTACTACACATGGGAGGACACTGCATTTTGATTTTTAGCGACTTCCCCCCCCTTCCCTTCCCTTAGGCGCCTTTATTATTACTACTATTAGACATGTTATTATACAAGAAATGACATCCATAATCATGAATTATTTCGTTTAATTCGATACCATGAGTAGGATGACGGTGTATACGCGTGATGGCATTTTATATATAGTCGCCAATCCATGTTCTGGATTGCCTGAATCATCTGAAGACTCGAACTCTCTATGAGTGCAGGTGTCGCCGTATTTCCCTAGTCTCTGCTAATCCCTCGTCTCTGCTAGCAGGATTTTGGTGTGTTTCTCGAAGAATACTTTGGACGTTATAAACGGACATCCGGTGGTTTTCACATCCGTATTTATGAGAAAAAAATATCATCATGCTGTTACACAATGCTTTCGTTTTTTTTTTTTTTGGTTGTGAATATTGGAATCGGACGCAAAGCTATCATCATACCTACTAGCCAAGGCTTGTATTGGAATCGAAACTTATATCCAAATTCCTAGAACCTCAAAAGGCCGATGTTGGACGATTCAAGGTGCCCACCCACTATCCAGATAGTCGTTTATAAATTTCGTTCCCAGATCCCAAATTCAAACTTTACATCCCCCTCTTCCTGAATCCCTTCTACTTTCTCCAATTCCTCGCCCGTAACTTCAATAAGACGGTCTACACTCCCTTTCGTCCATTGATTCTCATCAATAGCCGGGAAGAACACATCAACACCTTCCTCACTAGAATAATCCGGTTGTAATATCGTAGAATGAAGAATACACGCCAAATAAGCGTCGCTCGTCTTGGGTAACTCCATAGCCAGTTTATATATCTCCGCCCCACCGATGATAAAAATCTTATCAAGTGCCACCACGGGTTCTCCACCACAATCCGACAACGAAGATTCCTCAGAAGACGACACCGTCGGGACCGGGAATTTCTGTTTCAAAAGTCGTACACCTTCTTCGATACTCCCTACCCATATTTCATCGGATGTTGGTGTAGTAGACGATGCGGTCCGTGAGACTACGACGTTTATGCGCCCTGGGAGCGGTCTGTGTTTTGGCGGAAGGGAGTCCCATGTTTTTCGACCCATGATTACTGCGTTGGAGTATTTGAATGGAGAGTTGGTGGGGACGGGGGGTACGCGACGGGTTACACGGGAGAAATAGGACATTTCGGATTTGATTCGCGGCCAGGGCATGTCATTTTTCAAGGACCTGCCGATGGCAAGCGTCGGCCGCGGGGTCGACGCGACGATGGCGATGACGGTGTGTGACATCGAGGGTGGTTAGTAGTCTTTGATAGCCGGGGGGTTTGGTGAGTAGTGGGGTTATAATAGTTGAGGAGTTGCTGGGGGGAAAGTTGGGGAAGGTGTGAATGTCATCGGGCGACATGTGCTGCCAAGCAAAACTTTGGGCCGGAGTTCGGCCTCACAAAACTATGACCAATCCATCCCACCTTAAAATCCCTCGTCCCAGCTACTTGCTTTTCAACATCTTCACCTTCAATTCGATATTCTGCAAAAAAAAACAGAAACTAATAATAAACTGTCGGTTAAAATGAGCATCAACGTCATGTCTGAGAAAAAGGTATCGGGTCTTTCCCTCGGCTTCATTGGCTGCGGAACAATGGGTGTCGCCGTTCTCTCAGGCATCCTCGCCGCTCTCGCCACAGAATCGAAAACCGCTCCTCCCTCTCCATTCCCCTCGACACCATCGACGCCAACCCACCTCCCGACCTCCTTCGTCGCCTGTGTAAAGCGTCATGAATCTGCTACCCGTCTAGGGAAAATCTTCCCACAAGCAACCCTTTCCCCATCAACATCTCCACCAGTCACAATCATCGCTGGCGATAACACCCGTGGCGCCCAACTCTCCGACATCATCGTCCTCGGTTGTAAACCTCAAATCGTTTCTGAAATCCTTTCGGTGGAAGCTACCCGCGATGCTCTCAAAGGAAAGCTCCTCATCTCCATCTGTGCCGGTGTGACCCTCGCCCAACTTGGCGCCCTCGTCGATCCTTCCACCCGAGTTATCAGAGTTATGCCGAATACTGCCTCCAGAATTCGAGATTCGATGACGGTCATCTCGTGCGACCCAGCTGTTATCCCCCAGGAAGAGAGGGATTTGGTGTTCTGGATATTTTCACAGATCGGACGGGCTATTTTCCTGGCAGAAAAGCATATGGACGCTTCAACAGCGCTTTGTGGTAGCGGACCGGCGTTTATGGCGTTGGTGTTGGAGGCTATGGCCGATGGTGGTGTGATGATGGGACTTCCAAGAGTCGAGGCCCAGATGATGGCTGCGCAAACAATGAGAGGTACCGCTGGTATGGTTTTGGAAGGAGAGCATCCAGCTATTATTCGTGAGAAGGTCAGTACGCCAGCCGGGTGTACTATTGGTGGACTGTTGATTCTGGAAGATGGAAGGTTGAGAAGTACGATTGCTAGAGGAATTCAAGAAGCAACAAGGGTGGCTTCGGGACTTGGAAGCAAGTGAGCGTAATTTGCATGCATGGATCTGGAGTTTTGTATCAGTAGGGTGCGTAATATTAATATTAATATGAACCATTGTTGTTTCTTTCTTTCTTTTTATATCAACAAAATGGCAATTTGATTTCCTGGCCTGTGGACTACCAGCCATATTTTGATCCTGCCTCTTTCTTGTTCCGTCGTCCTTCTGCGAAGGACTCTTCCAGGGCTGCCCGTTGGCTTTGTGCAGCTATTTTATTTCGTTAGCATATAACATAAAAGCGGATGGTGAATGAATAGATGAACGAAAGTATACGCACCATTGAGCAAGCTGGTAAGTTGGTGCTTTCCGGGCTTGATACTCCTGACAACATTTCTTTCCGGTGCCAGTTCTCCCGCCGCGCGAGCCGCCTCGTTCCTTTCATATTCCTTATCGACATTGAAGTCCACAAGCTTGATCTCTGCGTTCCGACCTCGTCGCCCCATGAACATTCGCATTTCCGCTTCGTCCATACCCACTTCCTCGCTGATACTCTGAAAGGTTTGGGCGCCGAGCGCAGGCTGGTATGATGTTTCGGTGTACACCTCCTCTTGATACGATGCCTCGACCGGGACTTCATCTTCGACCGCTGGAGCCGATTCCTCGACTAATAATGGTTTGTATTCAGCAGCGGTCAGTGCTGTAGACGCCGCCAGGGGCCGTTCATTCAACGCCGACCCTAACGAGAATAACGACACCTTCTTTTCCTCCACTTTCGTGGCACCGGTCGGTTTCGTGGTAGCCTTCTTCTTCGTCGCAGATTTCTTAAAGAATGGTTGGATTGCTCGTCCTTGTATCGGCCCCGCCGGTTTTGTTTCCACCGGTGGTTTTGTAAGAACTTCTTCCGTGGCTGGTGGTGGTGGTGTAAAATTTGAGGTTTCGGGATCATCTTCGACTGTAGGTTGGAAATCCATGCCTGTTCCCGCGTATTCCATCTTTTTGATACCACCACCGAGCATTCTAGGCGCGCTATCACTTTCAGCAGTAACAGCAGCAGTTACTTTCTTCTCAGATTCCTGCGCGACCTTCGCTGCCTCCGCGCCGGTTCTTTTAGGCGCGGGTAAGAAACTTAACATCCCACTCCCACCCGTCGACTTCCCAATCCTTGCACGCGACGAAGAAGATGATGATGCATCGACATCGTCTATATCCGGTGTGATTTTTGGTAATTCGATCTTTATCTTTCGAGGACCGGTGGAAGTGGCGTCGGGTTTGGTATCATCGACGAGTTTTCGCTTTTTACTGGGCGGAGGGAGGAAACCGGAGAGTGAGGATTTGGCCTTTGGAGGTGGAAGAGTTGGTGCTGAGGGGGCGGATTCGGTATCTGAACCTTCTGAATCGGAGTAGGAGACCAATGCCATCGTGAAGTCCCCTTTTTAGGATTTATTTGTTTTTACTTTGCGTGGATGGTGTGAATGGTGAAGAGGATGTTTGAGGATTGATTCGAGTGTTGATGAGGCGACATGCAAAGCCACGAGCTGGCGGCAGAGCTGTTAGCCCATGTTTTTGACCCTAGTCAGATGTCAGCCATTTTGTCACGATTCGCGACTCTTAGATGCGACTGCTCCGACGATAAGATTGACAATAATATTTTGTATTAAAATAATTGAAGTTAAAAATCTTGAAATTCCAATAGATTAATTACTATCCTAATCTATTATAAATAATATGTGAAGAAATCAAACAAGTAAAGTTAAACTTCATATATGACCGGGGAATATTAATAAAAAGGTAAATTTAAAACAGAATCGATTATAATTTCAGTGTCTACAAGCTTAAGCTTATATAGCCTGCTAGTAAATGGACTAGATGTGGTTTAAATTAGAAATCATATAATACAAATATAAAACTAAGTTCTAAGGATTCGAAGTCCAATGGTGAAGATTTGTGATACATCGATATCGATACACGATGATTCGCTAGATAATCTATAGATCTAGATCATACAAACTTCTAATATAATTCCAATTCCGACCGCTCTAAATTCGAATTCTTGTATTAGAAAGCCGTCTCGAACATATTACAGCCAGTGTATATTAAAAATTCGTTATTATATATATCTATTTATTCAGTCCTAATCGGACCAGAGAATATACACTAGATATCATGATCAATGGTACAGTAAAAGATATATACAACCTTGTCTCAAAAGTATATACATACGTACTTACATACTCACAGGGACAGGAAGGATTCATAGAACTTCGAAGAGCACGGACCATATGACATATGCAGGCATATCGGATTTAAGAAAGACCCGGGGTGAAGTTCAGTCCGCCGGAAGGATAGAAGACTCGTCGGCTAGTCTTCCGCGCGTATATTACGTATATACACATACTCGATTGATATCTCTGAGACAAGCCTGGTATATATGTAAAAACCCGCCTTGGAGGAAGGCGAGAGCGATGGATCAGTCGATAAAGTCCAGGGTCCTCGAGTTTTAAGCCAAGTGGAGCTCCCAGGTTAATAATATTATAATATGTCAAACAGTCTTCTGACATTAATTAATACCCATATCAAAATTTGATAATCAAGAAAGGAAAAAAAAAAAAAAAAACAAATGTTAGCATCACAAGATATATATTTAGCCATGAGATCAAATCGATCTCAGGATCTCAATCCCGATAAGGTCGTGCAGTACAGTGCATCCGTCGACTCTGTTGTGGCGTGTGTACCGCAAATGGGTGTCTCCGAACGGGACGATTCAAAACCCCGCTGCCGAAGCACTAACTAAATTAACCCTTGCAAGATTTTAATATTTTATGCATGATCATGATAGATTCAAACATTTTCGATTCAAGTCTACAAGAATGGGAAATAGAATAACGTTAACTTACCTCTCCTTTAATTTGTGTTCTGTGTGTAAAACGTGAAGGCAGCCCATTATCACGATCCCCTTTGCCTTATAACAAACTAGCTTGGCCTTGTCGATAGTGTGATTGTCGGTTCAGCCGAGGCTTAAATGCATAATATGCCTCTTGACTAATATAATTTCGAGCTGTTCGAAGCAATACGAAATGTATACGAGAGTTAGCTTTGGAGATTTTGAATTCGACATTCGAATTCGAATTCATCATCGATTCGTGATGTAGTTTCGACATCAATTGCCCCCTTCACAAAAATCCAATCGATCACCAGAGCCTCGAAAGCGGCCAATGCAATGTAGAGAAATCCAATCCAAAGTCATTGCATTGCACCAGTATAAATACATCTCCGCGTACTCTTCTGAGCTGTCAATTTATCACATTCTCTCCACAAAAAATATCAAACCAAACAAACATTTGCAAACCTGATCAAGTATAATATACTTACCTACGTACTATAAAACTTAACTTTACAATACAAACTTCCCCCCCTCGACTCCCAAACCTCCTTCTCGACATATAGATTAAACCAATTGAATTCAATATTCACAATGCCTAAAGACGGCAGACTCGATCTCACCCTCTTCGGCGCCACCGGTTTCACCGGTTGGATCGCAGCTCAGTATATCTGCAAACACGCACCCCCCGACCTCCAATGGGCCATTGCCGGCCGTTCGCAGGACAAATTGACTGCGAAGTTGCGGGATATCCGTAGAGACTATCCGGACAGAGCTTTACCTGGTACGTATTCCAGAATGTCAAGATACCTGTATTACATTTTATATCTGGTCCAAATCCGGAAACATGATATGTCTGTACAGTTGTGCAATTGTGCAATTGAATTGTGCATGTGTAGCTCGGAGAGGTGGCACAAAAACCTGGAGACGTGTTGGAAATTGGTGCTCACAACACGATTTACATGTTTTAAATTTCTTCGTCATATGCATGATCGGATATATATAAATTGTGGATGGATTGATGAAGTTTTACTAACTATTTTTGGTTTTTTTATAGAAACCATTGTGGCGAGTTTGGACGAAGTCTCCGCTATAAAGCTTGCTAGCTCTAGTAAAGTCGTTGTTACCACAGTTGGACCGGTTAGTAGTCTAGCAATCCGAAACCTTTTCTCACGAGTTCGACTGGGACACCGTCTAATGCATATAATCAAAAAAAATTAGTTCTGCAGATACGGTTCGAAATTAGTCAAGGCGTGTGCCGAAGCAGGAACTCATTATGTTGATTGTAAGTTAATATTTCTCCGTTCTAGATGTGCATGTGTATACATGAGCCATTGCTAACATGTTGAACAATTAAGGCACCGGAGAGTACCCATGGGTTCTGGAGATGATAGAGAAACACCACGAGACGGCGAAACAGACTGGTGCATTCGTAAGTGATTATACCGATATCGATCCCCGGATCGAGTAGTAGGTCCGATGCTAATTTGATATTAATAGATTATCCCACAATGCGCCTTTGATTCTGCACCTGCAGATATAGTCTCATATAAAGTCGCAAATTTTATTCGCGAAAATTATAAAGCTAGTACCAAAGATCTCACCTTCTCGCTCCACAACCTCAAGTAAGTCAAAAAAACAAAAGCAGACTATCAAACCTATTTCCCATGTACTAAGCAATTTCTAGTGGCGGAGCCTCCGGTGGCACCATGGAATCATTCTTCAGCACAATTGAAGTGTACGGTCTATCCGGACTTGCACACGCCACAAAACCATTAGCTCTCTCCCCCATTAAACGCCCATACTCCGCACCCTCCCACTTGCCCGTCTTTACCCATCCGACCCTCGGCAAGCTCACGCCATGGATTCAAGCTAGTCCAGACCGCGCGACTGTAATGCGTTCATGGGGTCTCACGCAACAACACATACCAGAAAAATCCTGGGGAAACAATTTCTCGTTCACAGAGTATAAACGTGTAAAATCTTCTTTCGAAGGGCTGGCGACTTGGATTACTATCGGTCTCCTTTCTGTCGGTGTACTTATCAAACCCTTCAGATGGATTGCACGAAAAGTCATTACCCAACCCGGGTTCGGACCGGACCAAAACTTTGATATCAATAGAAAGGGGAATTTGGATTGGAAGGCTGTGGGGGTTGTTGATGATGATGGTGGAGAGAATAAGGGTAAGAAGGTGCTTGGGACTTTTACCTACGACGGGGGAGATGCTTATGCGTTGACGGGATTGTTCATTGTGGAGGCTGCACTCCATCTATTGGATATGGAGAAGGGGAGGTCGAAGAAAGAGGGTCTCGGACAAACTATTGGAGGTGGTTTGCTCACGCCTATTTGTCTTGGAGAAGGTTTCCTCAAGAGATTGGATGGTGCCGGTATCAAAATCGATGCTCGGGAGCTTTGAGTATTCTTGGTTTTTTTTTTTAATTTTAGTTGATTGTTCCTGTTTGAACGAGTATACTTTCGATGCTGATCTTGAATTCGTTCGTATAATTTATAATATGTTTGGCGCAGCTGATTAATTCAGAATCATTTATGTTGTTCTTCGCAATGTCAGTCATGATGTTCATAGCTTTGCTTTGGATGCAAAAACTACATTTCCAATCCAGTCCTTCAGAATGGAATTAACCTCATCAGTCTGTTCCCAGACCATCCAATGGCTTGCCTCCACCTGCTTCGATGTTAAATCCGTTATAAACTTCTTTTGTCCCAAAGCCATCGACGGCGGTAATGCTGTATCCCTCGTCGCACCAATAAACAGCACCGGGACTCTAACAATAGGGTCTTGTAGCCTATAAACACACACACAAGTTTAGAACTAATATAACTTCAAAAATCACACAAGGGAATACCGAATATAACTCACATCTGCTCATCCTCCCAATTCTTCCTTCTATTCTTATAATACGCCAAAGGACCATGCATCCCCGTCTCAAAAAACCGTTCAACATACCACTCCAACTCCTCCTCACCAATAATCCACCCACGCGGCATATCACCCACACTCTTCAAAATATCCTTCCGGACATTAATATTCCCACCTTTCGACCCTTTCCCATCACCAACACCTCTATACATCGCTTTCAAAAACCTTCGAATGGGGTCTTTACCTTGCATATCTTCTAGCGTTTGCGGATCTGCTAATGCGATTTGGTATGTGAAATTCGGAAGCCTTTTTACGACTTTTTCCAGATCGAGGTATGGTGAGTTCGGATGAGGTGGGTCGTAGGGGACGCAGAGGGAGATTATGTGGGTGACTAGATTTGGGTGGAAGTTGTAGAAACGCCAGGCGATCATGGAACCCCAGTCGTGGGCGAGGAGGATGGTGGATTGGATGTTTAGGTGGGATAAGAGGGCGGCTAGGGTATCGGCGTTGGATTTAAGACTGTAGATGGTTTCCGGATGTTTGGGGGCTGACTATATAGAATATGCCAAAGGTTGAGTCTTTGGATGTTATGTATATATATAGGTGATAGGAAGGGCTTACGCTTCCACCGTAGCCCAGACAGTCTGGAGCTATGACACGGAGATTTAGGTCCAATAGAATCGGGATTTGATATCTCCATGTGTCTATGCATAAGAATATACGTTATTAACACTGACTTATCCCCATTTATGATTTTAATTGAACTGAATTAGTAGTCAGAACTTACACCACATATCAGGGAATCCATGAATCTACACCATAAATATAGTAGGTATGCACGGTTTAGTCAAATTTCAACATCGATCATGACAAATATACCATAGATCACAGAGAGACTTACACAAAGTACTGTTCCTCGTGGATTACCAGACTTTGGCTCTCCGATCACATAATCTGCATATTGTTGTATTATATCAGCCAAAAAAAAGTATGGTGAAATTTGTGGTATTTTTGGTGTTGATCGACTTACGAAGCTTGTGTCCATTAACATCCGCGTATGCATGCTTGACTCTATTATCATCCGTAGGATGAATGGGCTGAACTGAACGATTTGGAGTTGGCATTTTTGAATACTGTTCGTATGAAAAAAACTTAAAAATTTTAATGATCCTCGAGAATGGGGTTTTGGTTCGGACGCTGGGGCGGAGATATCGTCAAAAGCAGTAATTATAGTTAGCAATTAATTGGCGGCTCGTTTTGAGTTGAGAAAGGCTTCAATCTTCAGGTATGATGTTTTTTTTTTACAAAAAAAATTGAGGATGCCTCTGGTTATAAACAAAAAAACACGGCTGACAGACAAAACCCCGACTGCCTCGCATATGATCAGCCGAAAAAAGTGGAATGCAATGCCGATTGCTTGTGTGCAATCAATAAGGATGTTGGTTTTTGAAGGGAGCTTTGCCTTGCCTGTGCCATGGAATTGGGATTTGATGCGGTTGGGCCGTTAGTGTAGCATTTTTAAGCCGGCCGTTCTGCAACTAAATTATAGTTCGAAACAGGTGAGCTACCCCGGATTCTGGGTTACAAATGGGGGAGATCGTAAAACCTTTCGGGCTTGGGGTTTAGATATAAGTAGTTACTCTTTTTTTTTTTTAAAAAAAAAATACTATACTATCGTGGAGATCTTTAGTTCAACATGTCTATATTTGAAATACTCGTTTTGATCAGTGAAGTTTTCTAAACATTCGGCGAGCTAGCAACAAGGCAAGTATATATATCTTAAGACAGAATTTTTCAGAGGCAGATATCAATAAGTACTTACTTACTCGGAGTTTATCTGTTAAATTTTGATAAGAAAGGATGTACTATGTATGTCGATGTCATCCTTGCTCCCTTGCTTCAAGCTACCCCAGCCCAGCCCTCTTCGGCCACGCCGACGAGTTCCCCACTCCGAGCATGCAATTTACAATATTTGGAAGGCAACCCCGAGCCGTTAGTATTCCAAGCTAAAATACAACATCTGAAAGCCAATAACAACTCGGCTGGAATGGCAGCGGGTTTGAATTCGGATTTGAGGGAACATGGGGTCTTGTGTAACGGGGACATGTCGGGAGCTAGGAATATATAGATACTTAGGTATAGCTATAGAACCTCATGCTCAACGGTGCCATCGCGTCGATTATCTAGACTACGTAACTTTGGCTGGTTCTAGATCTGTGTCTCTATTTGAACATTCCCGGGTTAGATCGCGATTTCTGGTTCCAATTACAGGACCACGCCTGGTTTTTATATCTTTTGCAATTGAGTTAGCAGCAACTTTATCACCTGGGCCGGAAGCGCCGCTCCAGACCCTGTCTTTCGGACCTGTTGAATGGTATATGGAAGCCTTGTAGGATCAATGTTAATTAATATTCGTACCTCAACAGTGCAAACCAAGTGTAAATTTATGAATATCATATACTACCAGGTACATAGATCCCGACTCAGCTGTATGTAAGTAGTTATTAAATCCAAATTGGTAAATATAATATAGCCTATGACCTGGGTCACAGTTGAGGAGTCTGGCGACGAGGCAAGAACTGAGTACCTTTAGATATAAATGTGTACTAGAAGCTATCGATTGTGATATTAGTCCTCATGTTTTTAATAGAGGTCTGGAGACACGCATCTAAGTAATTACTTAAGTAAGTACTTAAGTAGGCCCGGTAGGATTTGTCTTGTCTTGAAGTTGCCACACCCACCAACTATGAGAACGTGAGTAAAGCTAGGGATTGCAATATATATGCAATATCGATATGAATAGATCTGGTTTTGTATATCTGCAGAACATATGCCGATTTCCAGAATTTGTACGGTGTTTTTAGTATTATATTCGTAGGAAGCTGTTGACAATGACGACATCAGTTATCAGGCGCGTTATAAACGTTCAGGGGAACCGAGATTTTTGTCTCATATAAATCCAGAGTGTACGACAACGGAGCAATACGGATAATTTAAATCGAATTTTATAAGTAAAATGGACTCAGGCCCGACCGACTCGGGGGGATATAGAGAGCCGACAATGCAATGACTCGGGACTGATACGGCGTTGGTGTGTTAGAATATTAACCTGGGCAGCTGAGATTTCATTGGTGGCAGCCCAGATTTGTGGGCCTGGCATCGCTTCGTTGCCCGAAATGGATCGTATTCAGCGTAATTCAGAACATGTTCTGCAGATTAGACTTCTCGATGGGTCTCGGACCCGCGGGGCAGCGGGTATACGTAAGTACCTAACTGACAGAAGAGAGTAACCTCAGGGTCAATTTCAGGGCTTAGCTGAGCTAAGCTACGAATACGACCCAAAGTTTTCTGCCGCAAGGTGTAGTATCGGTCCGTAGGTCGCACTAGCTTATGTATGGGTGAGGGATTCTTTTGAGTTTGGATATGTTGTATATGGCTTCAAACCTGGATATTTAAAGCTCCACGACCGGCCCGGCTTTCTCGAGGATTCCTCTGTACCCAGACCTTAACTTTATCATAGGAAGCGATAGAAGAACGATATTTGCGATACCTTTACTCTCAAAACCAAAGCTCCAATAATGACGGCAGAAGAAACGACTCCAAACTACCCTGTGACCTTCTCTCAGGCACAAGTTCAGGAATACCTCGAGTTCCTTCAATTTACAAAAGATGAAATCGAAAATATCCAAAAACCTACGTTTGAGAACCTCGCAATCCTTGTGATCAGACATCTAGCTACTGCACCGTTTTCTAGTGTTGGTACGCATGGCTTCCCTTAATCCAGTCGAGCTGGCCCGGTAGCTAGCATATATAACATCCATCTAATCTTTTGATTTCTTAGACATCCACTACTCCAAAGATCACACCATAACCATCGCCATCGATGCCATCTTTGACAAAGTCGTCAAACGCAAAAGAGGCGGCTACTGCATGGAACTCAACAATCTTTTCTCATGCTTGCTTGCTACCCTCGGATTCAACACATGGCTTTGTCCTTCCCGAGCTACTAGCAATCATGGCGGGGACGTCAAGAACCGTGCTTACCATGGCATCTCACACTGCGTGAACCTCGTTGAATTTGAAGATGGGAAGAAATACCTAGTCGATGTCGGGTACGGTGGTGCTGCTATCGTGCGACCTATGGAGCTTATTGAAGGGACTCTAATCGACGGGGTGGGAGAAGAGCAACACCGACTGATCAAAGCGACTGTTCCGGAAGCAAGAAGGAAGGAATTACATTGGTTGGTACAGCATAAATTGAGCTCTGAGGAGGACTGGACGGATCTTTACATGTTTTTTGAGGTCGAAGCGATATTGGATGATTGTGTTATCTGGTCCAATTGGTCTTCGACCCAGGAAGCGCTCTTCAGGAGTAATATCTTGGTAGCGATGGTTATCAGGGAAGGGAATGAGCCGGTGGGGAAGTATACGCTATGGAATGGGATAGTTAGGAAGAAATATCAGACCGAGCTAGAATATTTCCCATTGGTAAACGAAGAGGAGAGGGTGAAGGCCTTCAGGACGTATTTTGGGATTGAGCTTTCCGAGGAGGACGCCGAGGCTATAAAGGGTAGAGAGCCGGAATTAAAACCTGCCGATACGGATGCGACCCATTGAAGGGTGCTAGTTGTATTCTTATTTTCGTGTCGAACGTTGAAGTTTTAGAGATAGTTCTTGATAATGCGTCTGTCTACTCAATATTAATAGTACCTGGCGTGGATGCTGAATTTGGCTGGTGTTTGTGGTTTTCTTGGCAGTCATACTCTGCTACCTCACAAAAGCCTCCTTCGAAAGTAAATCAGCCGACCAACCTAAGCTCCAGACACGAGATGATTGCCGACACCTTGAATTCCCCGCGTCCACCTTAACACCGGCCAGTGCAGCACTCGTTCTGACCTCAAAGACCTGATCCTTTTGCTCGCCCAATAAAGAGAGGACTAGAAGTTACTTCCCCGAACATGAGCCTGCGTGCAAAAGCCTTCCCAAGTTATCCAAGACCAAGACCGCGAACCGTCCCGAAAACTTGAAGACACGCACCTCTCTTGTTCCCCCCGCGAAATATTCGGAACTGCTGCTGCCATCCATATCGTGTGATCACTATCATCATTGACCGACTCCCGCGAAGCTTTACCGTACCTATATACTAGACAGTCACGATGGGTGATCCGTTCGAGATCCGGTTGCAGTTTACCAAAATGCTGCAGAGGCTGAATGCCTCGGTGAATGCCTCCAAAAGCTGTGCAGCATTTGCTCTCAAGCACAAAGACCTCGATGAAGATCTTCACAGCTGCATATTGGAGCAATTGGGAGAGGTAGGATAATATCTAAGATCGGATGTATTTCTATCACTGCTAATGCTTGGGTGGTTTAGTCTAGTATGAACAACCGCGTTAATCTTCTCTATTTCATCGAGCACCTTCTTGAGATGTCCGTCTCAAAAGGCATCAGCAACTACATTCCCATGATCCAATCCGAGTTCCGTACGATCGTTGACTGCGTCAGCCCCCCTGACCAGTCTGGCCTTCAAAATATCGCGAGTACTCGGAAGGTGCTGGGGAAGATCAGAGACCAGAAGCTCATGAGTACAGAAATATACGACGAATTGATATCATCGTTGGACACACGCGAAAAAGCCGGTCAACACCAGCATTCCGATGATGAAAGTAATAAGTCAGAGTCCGAGGAGCTGGAAGAGGTTGATCAGGTACCCAATGGTACCAGCATTGCAACTATGATAGGAAAGGACCCAGAGTACCCAGATAGCACGAAGGGGTCGCCATCAGCTCCCATTTCAGCGATACCATACTCCCCGACAGCTGTGAACCCCGTCGATAGTGGCTCAATCGGCAGCACTCCAACCAATGATGCTCGTCGGCAGTCTTCATCGCAGACAATAACTTTTAAGCGACCGCCAAAACAAGTTATCGAAGAAAGAATGGAAGAAGATCGCGAAAGACATAAGAGGCTTAGGGAGACTATATGGGCGATCTACCCGTCGCGCGATGACGAGTCTTTGGATAAGTCACTGGATGGTCTAGAGGGCCTTGTGGGCCCGGAATTTGAGATGTTTTGGAAGGATGTTACGTTGGTGGAAATCAATGAGGATGATATGGAATTGATGGCTGAGGAGGCAGAGCTGAAAGTTGAAAGTTTATCATGAAAACCCGGCGCTTTTTCATGAAAGAGATTCGGAGCATGATTTCGAGGGATCTTAACCGACCTAACGTAGCTTAGTTATGAGTGGCTCCTTCGCTGTCAGAGTGTTTTCCTTGCATTGAAGCATTTAGCATTTCTTTCCATTCCGACGATTTAAATATACGAATACTGAATTTTCTCCATGAATAAAATACACTATTTTGTCGTGAAAATAACGTTTCTCCTATTGAGACTTTGTAGCTTCCTGTGTACTGTACATGTAAGTAACTGACTACGAGGACGAGGGAGACTTTAGGCCAAGGTTTGTTTCAAAGTGCCTGTTCTAACCCTGCAGCAACTAGCAGGGCACTTATGCAAGGTACCCGTCAAACCGCTGACGAACTGCTGGTCGGTAGTTACAGTCTGCAGGAACAGCGTTACAATACACTTGTTTTACCGACAGAGCCTTTGAACACTAAATAATTACTACAATCTACCATGAGAAGTACTGTATCAACGGCACTGAGCTCGTATGGTGTACTTAAGATTGTCTCTCTAGCCAAATATCTCATTAAAATTCCATTTCAAGCATAAACAACCCCTTGCTTTGTAGATCTAAGATTGAGGTGTTGCGTCTTATGTGGGTCACATATGTATCTGTAGACTAACCAGCAGCTAGTCCCTCGCTCGACGCGACATAGTACCATCGAACCCCTCCCATTGGCTGTTAATTAAGACTACAGCTTTGACCCATCTGAATAGGTAAGTTTCCGGCGACGAAACGTATGTACATGTACCCCGATCAAATCTACTCCTTTTCTTGAAATAAGATGATCCTTTGATCGGTTCTGGGAATCAAATGCTTGGGTTGTTAATGCAGCTGCTGAATATATTAATATCAGCAATCAATATAGATCCGGAGCCATTACTATTATCATATGATATCAACAACTTTAACATTTCCACTGTTGATGCTTAATATATTTCCGTATCACGAGGCCCGGGCGGAATGAATGAAACCTCGAGGGAAACCCCTTTTCCGATATTGCGGAAGGATACCATGTGGCGCTGATGAAAGAGATCATCTGCGGAATTTCGAGCTTACCTAACTCTGGACCGGCCTGGAGCTGGTCGGATTGCTATCGATATGTTGAAAGTCTTCGTACCTGTACAGGTACAAGATGTCACCCAGCCGTTTGGTCTGCCCGTTGATTCTGTGCTGTGCTGTGCTGTGAGGTTTGATGGCGTTTTTGCTTCTGCATGCACAAGGAACAGCTGCATGCAGGCCGACAGTGCACTTCGTCCCAACTTTCAATCGGATTCGATTCGACCGCCTAGATTCTAGAAAGATATCACCAAGTCGGCGGTTGGCGCGTGCAAGACTCGAATTCGTCAGTACGGGTTTTTCGTCAACTATAGGTCTCCACAACTAGAGTTCTTTTGCTGCAATCAAAGGCTATCATTTAGCCCGAAATAAGTTGCGGGACCCCTCTGACAATTAACATTGGCTCTTTTCGACATTCGTTCTATTGCCCCCTTAACCGTTGTCCTTGGCTTTGCGCTCCTCATTTCCGTTGCCTTGTCGCCTTGCCCTTTAGCAAGCCCTCGCTATCCTCCAGTTTCGAACGTTTATTACGATTGAATGTTAAGGCTGGAGCTCGAGCTTTGACGCCCGGAGCTGGGTCTCTAATGAATACTCTTTATTCCGAGGAAAAGGGTTCGATTAGTACAGTCCTGATGTGAGGAAAGCTCGAGTTCCCGGGGAAAATACATCGCATCGCAGACAGCGCGTAGCAACATTGTTACTGATCGCTAAAGGGGGGATTAAGCTCTAGCTTATCTGACCAATGCTAAACCGCTTTCCCTGTGCGGCTGTTGGGCTCATTCCTTTTATGTAGGGGTCCAGTAGGTATGTGAAATGGGAGCTTCTCTTCTGCGCTGCTCCACCCCAGCCCTTTCCCCTTGAGCCTGTACATATATCCTCATTGGACCCCTTTCCACTCAGGACAGCTCCTGGACCTCTTTGGACTTCCTCCACTAACAAACTTCTTGTAATTTCTATTCTTTCGCTCTGTAGATTCTTTCACCGGAATCCTCAGTTTCAACTTCTTCCTTTGACGACCTCTTCTTTCGACTTTCTTTTTCGGTTCCAATTTTTCGAATTCGAACTTTCGGTTTAACAGGCCCCTGTTCGGTTCCGTTTCCAACGCACGCCTTTTCGGACTTCCGCTGTAACGACAAAAAAAGGGGAATTTTCAAGGTGGATCGTTTTGTTCCTTGCTCCCGCGTAGAGCAGATACAATTGGCTACACGAGACGACATTATTTCTAGTGACGACGTAAGTGGTTTTGTTCGTCTGATTTTCGTTACCCGTATTTGCAATGCAATATAACGTATCTTCCCTGGTGAGGTACGTGACCGCATGATTCGGCTCTGTTTGAACGATGTTGCACAGCTGGGGGCATTTTTATGAGGCCGCAATTTCCTATATGTTGGGAAACTTGCTGACCCTAGGTCTCCGCCTGTCGACACAGGCATGCATTGGTAACCAAAGTCAAGAGAGACCCTGCAAAGAGTCTCCTTTTCTTACCCTTGGGACAAACCTCATATTCTAGACTTCTCTAGTGCTTGGCAAACCTTTGCTCTAGAGCGTCATGATCACCAGACGGCCAGGGTCTCAATCCTCATATTGACGGAAGGACTGCTGAAGTCTGGCGTTATGGACGTCAAATGTGCGCCTTCTGTTTAATCTCATTGCACATGCTCTCCTCCCAGCGCGAAAGACCGCATTAGAATGGTTTGTCCTAGCCTGGATGGGCGCAATACCAGACATCTGGTAATTTCCCAATTGCCCTTGGAGCTGGCCCAGGCCAGGTCTGGGGTTGTAATCTGGAAATTATAGCTGCATCTGCTCGCAATCTTGCCGCATGCAAGTATCTTAATTATTTTGCGCCTGTATCCTCACAATTGATCTCTTCGGCAAAAAGCAGCTTTAACAAGAGTTGGTTGCAGCCAGATTAAGATTTTTATTTTTTTATTTTTTTATTTTTCTTCTCATTCCCCCAGTCGGGTTTTTTTTCTTGCTCACCGCTTCGCTTTGTGTGGGTTGGTGTCTCTGAATTTGTGTGTGGTTGTCTCTTTATCAGAAATTTCCCCCCCAAATTTTAATTACCTTTGCCCGTCGTCTACCGTCCTGACATAACCCGCACTATTCCTCTTCTCGCACCTCCTCCTCCTTTAGCCTTGACCTCTTTTGGGGCTTTATCCTCGCCTTTTTTCTGTCGTTCGTTAGTTTTTTTTTCTTCTTTTCTTTTCTCTTCTTTTCAATATCCGCACTGGTCTCGTGTGTGTGTGAATATTTCTCTTCATCGTCAATCTTTATCTTTCGTTCTTAGGCAGAGAGATATCCCTACTCTCCGCTTCCTTCCTTTCTGCTTGATTGGATTCTTGTTCGATTCGATTCCAACTAGATTTTTCCCGTTCGATCTCTTGGAGAGACCCCTTATACAGTGCACTTTATTTCTTTCTTCCTACGACATACATTACTTTTATCTTATGTCTCATCGATACTGACGGGTAGCTTCGATAGTCGGCTCAAGAAACTTTGAAAGATTCATTCTCCTTCTTGACGTTCACGGTCTTTCGCCTTCGTTTTTCTTGCTGTCTTTAACGTCGGCGGAAAGGGCATTTGGCAACCTTGGTTATCCCTTTCTACCGTACATTTTAAAATTACAGAATTTCGACGGGGTTTTCAATTCGTGGTCGCTTTGATACTTATTTTTTTTGTGCAATCTGTCGAGTATTGATCGATTGGCGGACGAAAGGTGCAAACTGGTTACGACAATTTAGAGTCTACGACATTCTTATAGGCTTTACTTGTCTACCCCCTTAATTCGCGGTCTTTGTTGTTCTGGTCATTTTTAGTGACCCGAACACCAAAATCACTCATTCACCACGGCCGTCCTTCAGGTTCAAGCATCGGACAAATTTGTCCTTCCACCGCACTTGCAAGGAGTCCATAACTTAGACTCCGGCTCAGGTGCTACTGCTTCCACTCGTCAGCCTCACCCTCTGTCCAAGTCGATCAATATGAGTGACCGTTCTGCCGCAGAGGCGGCCTCTCAGGCCGGCCAGTATGGAAACGACATGTCTGCCCAGGCTAGACGTCGTATGCAAGTTCCTTCCATCATCACCGGTGTAAACGGTATGGGGGATAACAATATAGCTTCCCCTGGAGGAATGGAGATGCAATTCACGCCTCTTCTGCCATCCCAGCTTTTGCTTGGATCCCCTTTCCAAACTGGCACCCCACAAACCGGATTCGGCCAATTCCCTGGAGCATTCAACCAACAGAACCCGGCCGCGGCGCTTTCTCCAACGGCATACAACTCTGGTGGTATTGTTTCCCCAACCGCATTCACTCCTCAGTACGCGACCTTCTTTCCTCAACAATCCCCAACTGTCGGATCTCCTCTCCCCGCTGGTATGGTCTCTGGCACTTCGAGAACTGTATATCTAGGAAACATTCCAGACGAAACTTCTGCTGAAGAAATTCTCGGACATGTTCGATCTGGTCCTATTGAGTCCGTCAGGCTCTTGCCAGATAAGAACTGCGCCTTCATTTCCTTCTTGGATGGTTCCTCAGCAACCCACTTCCATTCTGACGCTATCTTGAAGAAACTTTCGATTAAGGGTCAGGATATCAAAATTGGCTGGGGAAAGCCATCTCAGGTGCCAACTTCTGTTGCCCTGGCCGTTCAGCAATCCGGTGCCTCCAGGAACGTCTACCTGGGCAATCTCCCAGAAGACATCGGTGAAGAGGAATTGAGAACCGAGTTGGGCAAGTTCGGTGCCATTGACACAGTCAAATTGGTGAGGGAGAAGAATATCGGTTTCGTACATTTCTTGTCGATTGGAAATGCAATCAAGGCAGTTACCCAACTCCCACAGGAGGCCAAATGGCAAGCTCCTCGTCGTGTCTACTACGGCAAAGATAGATGCGCCTACGTTTCCAAGACCCAGCAGCAGAACGCTGCTCAATACCTTGGAATCAACCCAAGTATGGCCCACGCTCTTAGTGGTCAGGACCGCGAGGTTATCTCCAACGCCATTGCCCAGCAGTCTGTCGCCGCCGCCGCTGTAGCTACCTCTGCTGGTGGTTATAATAATCTTGGCAATCGTACTGTGTACCTTGGCAATATTCATCCGGAAACCACTATCGAAGAAATTTGCAACGTTGTTCGAGGCGGTCTTCTTCATCACATTCGATATATCGCTGACAAGCACATCTGCTTCGTTACATTTATTGATCCTACTGCTGCCGCTTCCTTCTACGCCCTTTCCAACTTGCAAGGTCTTATGATCCATAACCGACGCCTCAAGATTGGCTGGGGAAAGCACTCTGGTGCCCTCCCACCAGCAATTGCTCTCGCTGTCTCCGGCGGAGCCTCCAGGAACGTCTACATTGGAAACCTGGACGAAACATGGACTGAAGAGCGTCTCCGACAAGATTTCTCCGAGTACGGCGAAATCGAACTCGTCAACACCCTCCGTGAAAAGTCCTGCGCTTTCGTTAACTTCACCAACATTGCCAATGCCATCAAAGCAATCGAAGCCATCCGCGGAAAGGAGGACTACCGTAAATTCAAGATCAACTTTGGAAAGGACCGCTGCGGAAACGCTCCTAGGCAGAACGCTCCAAACGTCCAGGTCAATGGTGCTGAACAGTCCCCAAACGGACTTAACGGACCTCCATCCCACCATTCTGGCTCCCCGACCTCCCAACCAGCCCTCTCCCCATCCCCAAACTCGATGCAGCAACAAGCCCAGACCAGCTACATCACCACCAACCCCCTCCATGCCTATCTCGCTCAGCAGCAGCAGCAGCAGGAAGCCGCCGCATATAATGCCGCCATCCAGCAGCTCGCTGCTTACCCACCCGAGAATGGCGCCGCCAACGGAGTCGCCAATGGCAACGGCCAGATTCCCGCCAATGGCAACAACAACAACCTCGGACTCCCCCGATCTTCGTCTCATAACCGTGCCGTTAGTTTGCCAGTATTGAGCTTGATGGGCGGGAACTCGAATGGTAACCAAAACGGACATTCTTTCGGTATGTCCATGGGAGGCAATGCCTGGCCCGAGAACGAGTAAAGAAGAACGAGTCATCTAAACTCCTCGTTCTCAACAGCATAAGAGAGGGAACAAGAGAGAACACCACCCCGAAAGAACGATACAGGAAGCAAAATTTATTTTTTACTCTGTTTTAATTATGCATACACATCTTCACAATTCTATCGATTTGAAGAATAGGAAAAAAGGAAGGGAAAGGGGACGAAGAGTACGGATAATGTTTCCGAAAGTTAATCATGCTATAATATCACATCTTTATTGTTACGTACTTATTTGTAGTCATCATCATGATATTGTTTCTCTTTCTTCCCCACATCTTCGTTTCTATGTAAATGCTTTTATCTTTTTGGATCCTCCCTCCACCGAAATCCCGACCCACAAATCCCCTTAGTATCTGAGCTCTTTTTTTTTTAACGCATTAATATATGATATTCTTATCGAACCTTTTCACTTCTTTTTTGAGATTTTTTTCTTTCTTTCTTTCTTTTCTTTTCTTAAGACCTTTTTCATTTTCTTCGTTTCTGTCATGCTCAAGAATTCCTGTATCTCAAACCTCACCTCTCACACCATATGAAATTCATATACCCTCCGCACTCCATAAACTGTGGATTTTTTTTTTTCTGGCTCGATCGAATTGACTCGCTAGCATTGCACTTGCATGATATCAAAAAAAAATCTGTTAAATGCTAAGCCTGGGCATTGTGTAAAGCGGATTACCTGTTGGTTTACCCCAAGTAGTTCTACATACATATATACATAAAAAAAGAGTGGTGTAAATGAAAGAAAAAATAAAATAATAAAACTAACAACTAAGTAGCTCGATATCATATCCCTTCGCTATATTGAAAAGTAATTAAAAGTAGATTGTTGACGTCGTGATTTTCGTGGCTGTTGATGTCATTGTATTGTCGACAGGTCGTTCGAACTTGAATTTGCTTGCTTGCCATCATGTACAGGGGGTTTCTTGGTACCTGTTAGTGGGATTTTTTGGTCGAGGACAACACATAAAATAACACAAACCTTTTGGGACCACACATTTATTTTATGATTAATTGCTTTGGTCTTTTTGACGAATGCGGTGGATTATTCGGATTCGAACTTATTTTTTGTGGAACCATCTAGGTATACTAAGCTCCACAAGGTTTAAATACTCTGCTAGGGTGGATGCAGTCTCGGGGTGTAAGGATTGGCTATATATATATATTGCCGTGGGGGCTATTAAAAAGAAATCACTTGTACCAGTATACTCATTTATCATCGACTCCATGAAAAAAAAGATGTTATCTCATTTTGTCTTTTCATTTCAGTTTAAAAATAAAACAAAATTGATAAAACTAAAAGGCTACTTTCAATATTAAGCCTAGCTTGTGTGTGTCTTTCCCCCAATTTTGCATTCCTAGTTCTCAGATTCCCATTCAACTCTGCCTATATATATATCACATCCAACAAAAAATAGTAATTAGATGGAAATAGATAGGTGCTATTATATCCCTAATCAGATAAGATAGAAAAAAGGAACGTCTAGTAGTCATCGGAACGTCTGCTTCCATAGGTACCGGTCTCGTTATCATCTGATGAACGATTATAGCTAGATACTCTAGCACCATCTTCATCATCGCCACCATAGGATTTCTTATTCGAGGAACCGTAAGAATCGTCGTTGGAAGAACCGTAGGTGTTTGAAGAACCGTAGGATGTGGTGTTTTCGCTGTCGTCGCCGCCGTAGGATTTCTTGTTCGAGGAGCCGTATGATCCCGAGTCTTCGTCGTCACGGTTGGATTTGGAACCGCCGTAAGTGTTGGAGGAACCGTAGGAGGTTTCTTCACTGTCGTCTCCATAAGACTTCTTGTTTGAGGAGCTGTATGATCCGGAGTCTTCGTCGTCACGGGTGGGTTTGGAGCTGCCGTAAGTGTTGGAGGAGCCGTAGGAGGCTTCTTCGCTATCGTCGCCGCCGTAGGATTTCTTATTCGAGGAGCCGTATGATCCGGAGTCTTCGTCGTCACGGTTGGATTTGGAGCCACCGTAAGTGTTGGAGGAGCCGTAGGAGGTTTCTTCGCTGTCGTCTCCAGAGGACTTCTTGTTCGAAGATCCGTAGGAGGTCTCTTCGCTGTCGTCTCCATAAGACTTCTTGTTTGAGGATCCGTAGGAGTCATCATTGGAGGAACCGTAAGTGTTCGAGGATCCGTAGGATGTAGTGTTTTCACTATCATCCCCGTAGGACTTTTTGTTCGAAGATCCATAGGAGGTCTCTTCGTTGTCGTCTCCGTATGATTTCTTGTTGGAAGATCCGTAGGAGTCGTCACGGTTAGAGGAGCCGTAGGAGTCCTCGTTATCGTTGCGGCGGCTGCCGTAGGACTATAGATGTATATGGATTAGTATGTATATACATGTAGGGATCATAGTTAGATCTTACATCGTCACCGTAGCCAGACATTTTTGATATGAAGGGAAGATATGGAAAACTACTAAAAGTATTGATGGAGAAGTTTGGTTTTAGATTTAGCCTGGAGGAAAAACTACTGCTTGATGATGATGATGATATGATAGTGATATATAAAAAAGAAGTAGGATCAAAGCTGGGGATTCGGGTCAATTTATATCCGGATTGCTTAGTTCCCTCTCGATGGACTTACTCTTTTACTGACTTCATTACCATTCGATCGTACGACTGTGAGTATCTGGTGCAGACGCATATACAGCCCCCCCTCCTCCCATCCGCATTACATTAGCTTCAGCTAGCTACCCCAGCAGCTCAGCTTACAGCTTCCCATCCCATCCCTTCCAAAGGCCCGCCTCACATCGCGCATGAAATTCTAAAAGAAAAAAAAGAAGCCATGTGGGTGTGGGTTTCAAAATCGGTGTCCGATGAATACCGGGGTAGGTAACTTTCACGCTCGAGTAGTATGGCATGTTACCAAATCCATACCATGTATAAACCCGCAGGAGTTATAGTTCCTGTAGGCTAGAACGTTGTATAGTTTTTTCTTCTCTTTCTTGCAAATCAGGACTTAGCTATCCCCACCGTGGAACCGCAGTATGCGCGTTATTTTGGAGAAGAGGGGAAATGTACATATGTTGGCTCGCTGCATTTGGATGAGATCATTGCTTTCGCTTCCTATCTCTCTCTTGATCACGAAACAACCCCTCCTCTTCTCTTCTTTGCGAAGATCGATCAAAAAGGACTTTACGGGAAAAGAAAAGAAAGAAAATAAAAAGAAAAAGAAAAAAAAAAGGGATGCATGATGCCATACACCCATGATCATTGGTATATTTGAGATGCGGGCTGAGTATTCTTCTCTCTTTTTTCATCCTGTTCTCCAAAATAAGGTGGTAAACTCCGTGGGTTCAAAAAAATGTATGCATCTGAATGCAGTTGTAAACTGTTATATCGTATGATGCGCCATTTGAATTTCCCAACTTACAAGCTTTTTTTTATTTTATTTTTCCCCCTTCTCAGGTCCCACCGTCCCTTTCTTCGTCGGCATTAACGCGCGTACGTCACATGAATTAGCCTTTTTTATTTATTTTTTTTAAGGTGGGAACCCCGCTTTTACATTCACTTCAACTACTGGTACCTGCAAGACCAGTGTAAAGCGTGGATATCAATGGATGGGATGGGGTATCCACGGAGAAGGAGAGAAGGGAAAAAGCATATACACAAGGTCTCTAAAGGAACTTGAAAGTCAAGAAAATTAAAATAAAAAAAATATAAAAAAAGGAACGTGTAACAAGGTTAGAATGCAAAGCTAAGAAGCTTGAACAGGTTGACGAGGGAATATCGGTCATGCAATATGCAAGCCAATTGAGGCTGTACCTTAAGCTTGTTCTTGAGACCTTGCCAAAAGTAGGTACTGTACGTACATAGAACGCTACAATCCTGGTGAGGGGGAAAGAAGAATAGTCTAGTTAGCGATGTCTAGAAATGTCAAGTCCAGCGCCAGCGCGGTGAGGGGTGTGGGGCTAGCTAGCTTAACTTCCACAGAAGAAAAGAAAATCTGGATTGTTCTTAACATGATGCGCTGCAGGGTCGGGGAAGAGCGGGAAAGTTAAAACGTGGTAGATGTTATGTATCTTTGGTAAAAGTCCGCGGTGGGCGGGTACTTTGGAGTTACATTTTTGTAGGTAAGTATGGATACCTAGGTACTTAAAGTACGTACGGGCTGAGAAAAGCCATGGATCATATGAATCGCGTCGATGCGAGGAATGCTTTTCCTTCTTTCCTTCTTCCTGCTTTCTTGTCATTTTTAACCGAGTTGCTTGAGTAGGTACTTACTTACTTACATATATTCTCAATTGATATTCCTAGCGAAGAATGGGTAGCCTCGATGGAGATGGGTCTATGCATCGAGTGGAGGGATGATGGTGATGATGTCGGTTAGAGGTCGAGGCATCCAACTTTTCTCCCCCTCCGCTCTCATGCATGCAAGAGGTCATTGCATGGGCATCGAATTGGTTATCATATCGGGGAGGGCGGGGCCAAGTTTTAATTTGGTTAACCCCGAGATCGATTCGATGCTACGCATGGACCCAGCTTTCAGTCGACATGCAGTGTGCAGTCCAATGGATGTAGTTCACTCGCCACGCGCGGATTGTAAGACTGTCAGGTCTAGCGGTGGCGGTCTAGATTGTCAAAATCGTGGCAAATACGGTCAAATGGCGAAGATAAAGTATACATATATAGTAGGAAATACTGACTTAATAGGGCTGAAGCATGAAGCTTTACCAGCCAAGACCCATGATCATTACATTCTCTTGTGGCTATGTCAATGGTGGCGTTATATTAATGGTGGCTGGTAAACCTGCAAGCCTAAAGCTTTGTCTTTCGGCGCTCGCGATAACTGGAATGCCGCGGAGAGCTGGAATTAATTATAATGAGGAGAAGTTGGGATTTGGAGAGCTCTGTGATCGTGCAGATATGCTGGTAGTCTATACGTCTATTTCATTGGTAAGTTATAAACCGCAGTACTGCAGCGTATCTTGATACGGGAGGTTGAAGCTTTGAAGCCGGGTATGCACAGATGCAGCAAGCTAAGCTTGCGACAGTGCGACAGGCCTGAGCTTAATTACTGCTCCCTGCTTATACCCTGCTCATGCTCTCGAGGTAACCAATATTCCTTGCTCCTTTTTTTTTATTTTTTTATTTTTTAACTCCGTGTAGTTAAGTATCTATCACTGGTAAGTATCGATCCCAATTTCATGAAGATTAAACGGGTCCACCGCGCACCGTTTATAAATTTAGTGAGATTAGACCAAGAGCATTATTATGTGGCTACTAATTTACTAGCCAATTGAAATATTCCGAATATGCAATCGGTATTTCATGGCGTCAACCGTCTAGTCATTCTAAAAACTCCAAATTTAAGGATATGTATAGCGTAGCTGGCAGATAGTACTGGGATACTAGAACTAGTCTGGAACTACTAGCTATAATTGCATCCTCCAGGATACTTTACATATAATTAAAAACTCTCGATCCGAGCACCTTCATATAATTTGATAGGTACTTCTAGTATTAAAAATCGTACTCAGCTTTGGGACGTGCATGGAAACTACACATGGAAACTATGCCGGCCATGTCTATCAAGTGTATATTTATGGGTAATTATACAATTGTACAAGTCCTTCGATGTAATTTTAATTCAAGATTGATAATAAGATACGAAATCTCCGTAAACTAGAACGAGTTATTCAATTTGATACTATTAATATACTGAGCTGAGGATTGCTAGTATTGGTTTTGAGGAGACCTCGAGCATCACCGGTACAAAAAAGTAGTTACGCCCATGAAATCTAGTATTATAAATACACCTGCTTACAGATTTCGCTACAAACCTTCCATTCACTCGGCACACCTAAGTAAGTACTTACCTATATAGTATATCAAACCATTTATTACTTTAGCCACTGTTTGCGTAAAACCCGATTGAATGTCGGAAGGCGTCGGTGCTGACTAACATGGCCATGGCCTTGGCTGGTTACATATCGAACCACTTTGAACCGTAGGCGGGCTTGTTCGTCCAATGTTAAATATTCTGCAAACCTTGCAATGGCCGAAGATTCTCCGGGACTTTCGAAATTTCTTTCGATATCGTTCTCCGCTGGTTGCCTAACATAGTGTGCTTGGAGAGAAAACCCTAGTTGTTTAACCTTTTTTTCTCTTCCTCGTGCCCCAAGATACTATACTACACCATACCATATCATATCGTATCGTGTCGATTTATCAGATCGTATCGTCAGGCCACGCAATATCAGACAAAACATGCCGATATGACAATATGGCGGGATTGTATCTGCAGGAATCCTCCGTAGGAATGTATACGTTTCACGACGACGAGGAGAACGAGAATGAGAGCGAGAAGAAGGTATATTCGGCCCGAAGTGCCCGAGAAGATTCTTCTTTTATCCTTTGAGGTTGTCTTGAATCGAAGCTTTAAACGCTTGCCACCGAGATGCAACCATTAACAAACATGATCAGGCCGGGGCGCCGGGGCTGGGTACCCCTTACCAGTTGCATTGTCATGTTATTGCATACTGACACCTCTATGATGGCAACGGCGATACATTTATATCCTCAAGTACACCATAGACGATATCTTGGTACTTGGCTATTGGCAATACTGTCGTCTTGGGACCTCGCGGTGACGTCAAAAGGTCCATCGGCCATCGTCACACCAGTTATGTAAGTCGCTCCTTCCTTGTGGCCGGGCCTGTTAGTGCTAGTTAGCTGGTGCTTGGCGACGCTTATCTACGAGGATTGGCTTAGCTTCAGTTTAGGCTGTCGCACGATAGAAGGCAAGCAGGAGGCAGGCAAGCAGGAGGCAAGCAGGAGGTCTTGGTATTCGTATTTGTCTTTGTATCTGTATCCGTATCTGTTTCTGTAATCTGTCGACGGGGCAAAGGTTAGTTAGTTGACCCACGGAAGACGGGTCATTTTCATGATTACTTACCTAAGATACCTTGAAGTCGGTAAGTACCTATGTCTGTTCGAATCTCCATTTTCTTTCACAGTAACGACTAATATTAGCTAGGCATTCCTGCACAGCCTCTTTGAAATCCCTCCTTTTTATTCGATTTTATTCGATTTTATTCTCTCCAATTCTTATTCCTATTCTTTCTTATTTTATTTTTATTTTTATTATTCTTTTTATTCTTACTTGTTTGCGAGGTTTAAAATCGAAACGTTTCTTTTCAACTGCTTCTTTGGACTTCGGCTGTGTGAGATCTCGAGTCGAGTCGAGCGGCATCCCTCTCAATCCTGCTCTCTTTCATCATTACATAACAACTTCCTTGAAAAGGACTTGATTAACCGCATCCCAAATACGTCAGTTAAGAAGAAGAAGAAGAAGCTTTTAAGTACTTACTATCACCAATTATCAGAATATAATCTCGAAGCTCAAGTTGGATGGCACCGAGCATTAATATTTTCATTTGAATTGTTTCCTTCAGCCCTGGCTCTTTCTTGTCCAACAAATTAACTTCAGCCCGAAACCGTCACCATGGCTGCTCTTTCGCCTCCTCCAACAATCCACATCACCACCTCAGAAACAACTCTCTCTGAAGACCCCACTGTGGAACTCTTGAATGATCAGACCGATGTCCTCAAGATTCCTTGTAACCTCCCTTCTCTCGAGAGAACTCAATCATCTCCTTCAGTAGGGACTGTCGAAAACCTCACTGTCCCTCGACGACCTTCTATTCGTCGTTCCATCTCCAACACATCTAGCAGGACAACAGACGCTATCGTCAAGCGCTCACGATGGTCGCTTCATCTAGAAGCTGTAACATGGCGCAATCTCATGAATATCGGCATGTACTTACACACCGTTGCTCTCCCTCGACCTCCATCGCCGACTTTTACTCGAACAATTCCGGCTACTTTGTCACCAAATAAAGGGTTCATAAAACTTCAATTCTACTGTCCGATCGGATGGCCCAACAAACCTCGTGGGAAGGATAACGACACCAAAGGATTCCCTGCTATGATCAATTTTCATGGTGGTGGTTTCACTATTGGATCTGCCACTGACGATTGTCGCTGGGCAGATGCTGTCAGACGAGCAGTGGATTGTATCCTTGTCAGTGTGGATTACCGACGAGCACCTGAATTTCCGTTTCCAACAGCCGTTGAAGACGGTGTCGATGCTATATTCTATATCGTGCATCTCGCCAGGGAACTTAAAATCGACATCAACCGTTTATCCGTCTCTGGATTCTCAGCCGGTGGTAACATGGCATTCACCGTTCCTCTCAGATGGCAATACGAGTGTCGTGCATTAATGGGGATCCCCACTGATGTCTCGGGGGGTACACCTCTCCCTCCAGATGCTGCATCCGAAGGTGCATTCAGCATGAGCCGTCATGGTGGAAAGATCGTAACGATCTGTGCTTGGTACCCTTCCCTCGACTTCACGAGCCCGCGGTGCGATCGCAGAAAGACAAATGTACGACCAGATAAGGGCATGCCGGAGTTCTTCACCAACCTTTTCGATGCAAGTTATTTATACCCTCCAAAGACAATAGATGTTACATCGCCATATTTGTCTCCTGGTGTTGCATCGGATGGATTGTTACAGGGCTTACCCAAGGATATTTTATTGTACACCTGCGAGTTCGACGAGCTTTGTGCCGAAGGGTTGAGGTTTAGGGATAGATTGCAGAGTGAGCCGTTGAATAAGAATGTGGCGTGGAGGATGGTGGAGGGACAACCGCATGCATGGGATAAAAGTCCGAATGGGAAGGACCCAGAGAGAGATCGGTTTTATACGGAGGCGTGTAGGAAACTGAGAGGGATCTTCTATGGGGATGAGGAGGAGCTGGCTCCACCTGAGTGATCATAGTTAATGAGGTTAAAAGCAGCTTCTTATTCTTGATTAACTGATTGCGTTTACTAACGAGGGTGGGTCAACTGTGAGTTAGCGGGAGTTATGTTTTTTTTTCTTTCATGTCGCTTCTGCATCGTTTCAGTCGTCTGATTACCCGTTATTGCATTGTCTCTGTTCCCTTTTCATTCACGTTTGGCATATTCTTTTAATGGGGTTAGCTTTTTGACGTTCGTTCATACCCATTTTTCTTCATATGCATTATCAATCCTCGTATAGTTTGGGTTTATCAAACTGTATAGCGCGAGCTCAATAGAAACATCATTCTTAAACGCCTTTTAGATCTTCATATATCGTGACAAAAATAGAAACCTTAACGCCCTCGAAAGTAGACAGCTTTTTTCTTTTCTTTTTGAACCCTTACCACTCAATATCAACCTAGTCATCTGGTGTTAGGATTCAGAGTCTACCTTTCATTCTCCGACCTGCCCTCCTTCAACCAATCCAGATTTCCTTTGTTCCTAGCAATTTCATCCCCCCTCAATGCTGACGCAATTAACTTATCAATCCCCTTCACCTTCTCCGCCGCCTTCCTCGCACACTTCATCAACGTCTCTGCCTCAACTGCCACACCACCACTCTTTGAAATCTGACACACTTCACCATTCTTATTAACGGTAACCGTCATATCTCCCTCCCTTAACGCCTCTTCCTGAGCAGTAGCATCAAGCACACAAACCATCTCGCCATCATCATCTTCCCCAAAAAAGCTGAATGTAACACAAATCGGCCAGTGAAGTAGACTTAAGGGTACAGGCACTCGTTCGGTTACTGGATGTATTGTTATGTCCTCACCCGAAACGGTGACGACAGGGAGACGAAAGTGGGCTAGTGCGGTTATAGTGGCTATGCAGGCTGTATCTATTAGATTTCCGTCGTGGGAGAGGAAATGTAGGTCGGCTCGGAGGGACCAGACGCGTTGGGCGGTTACTATGCAAAGGGACTCGAGGTCTAGAGCTGTACTACGGCGTATAGACTTCTCGAGGAGGCGGGAGAGGGTATTATCGAGGTCTGTGGGACTATATAGATGATATTGATGTTTAGATTCGGTGGTTGGTATAGGTGGATGAAGATGGTTGGGGACTTACCGTCCCACCTCGAATGATGGAGAAGCCATTGGACCCATTTCGGTGGATATTGTGAAAGTACCTTCGAACGGACGGTCCGGACGAGGTCTTATAATTTCAGCGGAGATCCTTGCGAGGACTCTGTTAAAGGCTTGTTAGATTTTTATGTCGAAAGGTTTGAGTCGTCCGGTACTGTGGGAGTGTATATGTGTGTAGCCTGTGGCCTGGTGGAAACTCACCTACCTCGTCTTCCCCAGCCTGACGTCTACGAAACCATAGTCATCGCCGAAGGAAAATTGGATGTCACGGAAGGAGTGGATGTTCCGGCCGTCGACTCGTAGGTTTTGCTTGAGGGCTTCGAGGACGAAGGTTTTTTCTGCGAGCGAAATTTCGGGCTCTTTTGGCATTGCGATGGTGGATTATGATAAGTGAGTGGGCCGGTTAAGCTGTGGATGGAAATTGGTGATTACGGTGCCGATGAGTAGTATCGGTGACGTTGAAGTTGGTGGTAATGGCGATGGTGGAGTGGCGGGGGTGTGGAGGAAGATTCGAGTTCAGGCGCATTAGAAATCCGAAATTTCGCGACTCATTTTTTGGTCGGCTCGTTTAAGTATAAGAAAGCTCCAACCACCAACCAGCTCTCGATCCTCTGAATCCACTCCACACGACATCTCTGCAATATACCCAAGTGCACACGCATCTTCATTGTCAATAATATCGCTTCGGAGGTTTCATAGTACGAAATATAATTGTAACGTTACTACTCGCGATACCACAGCCTAAACCAACATCGCCACGACTTCTTCATCACAATGTCGCGCCATCACCCGTAAGTCCACCTCCCACGCCTCACCAGCCACAATTTATAAACATGAATGAATATAAACTAACATTCAAAAACACTATAGTGATTTAGTAATGTGCCGCAAACAACCAGGCATAGCAATTGGCCGTCTCTGCGATAAATGCGACGGTAAATGTCCTGTCTGCGACTCCTACGTCCGACCCACAACCCTCGTCCGAATCTGCGACGAATGTTCCTTCGGCAACTATCAAAATAAATGCATCGTCTGTGGTGGCGAGGGTATATCCGATGCCTTCTATTGCTTTGAATGTACACGTCTAGAGAAGGATAGAGATGGATGTCCGAAGATTATCAACTTGGGAAGTTCGAGGACGGATTTGTTTTACCAGAAGAAAAATTTTCGAAATCATTAATGACAGGGGGTCTTGGATTTTTCGGGGGGAGGAAATGTGGGGGGGGCGAGGGGGGGGGGTTTTCGGTATTATCACGGTGGTTCGACGCGAGAACCTAGGGAGGCGTTTACGGCTGGAAGCGTCACCTTTGACGGCTTCATACATCGATTCGCGACATTTCGTGGTTCTTTTCTCCACAGCTACAATCTTGTTTTACGGCTGTTGCGGGAAGACCAAAGAACTGACACCAAGAACAGAGGACAGGGAAGAGGGAAAAAGAAAGAAGACTCTTCTCTCCATCCACGAAGAACGTTGGAAAAAGACGCCTGTGCATCAGTGGACACAAAGCTTTCCTTACCATGCTATCGCGAACGGCTGGAAGTACATTTTTCCGGATCTCAGAAGACTCTCACGTGACGACCACCAACGTCGATAACCCAAAATGGACCAGCCGATGCGGGCGGCGGTAACCAGATCTAACCCCCCCTTCTGACCTTGTCTAATGATAGATGTTCTCCCCTCTAACCCCTTTATAAGGTGCATACCGATATTCCTGTTATGTAAATAGGATTTAGTCATGACTAAAACACGCGTAACGTTATAACTGCCCCATTTTGTACAACATCCCATGGCCATATATACCCCCGTCTATGGCGGAAATCGAATTGTCCGCGTCGTGGGAAAGATATAAATTAATAAACCAGCGCTCAGACTTTGGTATCAAAAAGAACACCTAGACATCCTACGTACAGGTTCCCCACAGTGTCGCAATCGGTAGAAACAGTGGCCAGTACCCCCTATAAATGTTACCTGATTCAAAATCTCGCTTGCCAATTTGTACTCGTAGGCATCATTCAACATGACGGCTGAACCGGGTAGTCGGCAAACTATCAGGGCTGATGGTGAATTCATGAACTCTATCTCGCAGCGCATCTGCTCAACTTCGGTTGAACGTATGCAGCCTGGGTGTAAATAACCGATATGGCCAGAGATACGTACATGTGCGTACATTGCATACATACATATCGGGTCGGTCCTCGGGTAGCTACTAGTCTATAGCTAGCTTTGCAAGAAAGCCGAGAATGTGATCTGTCGTGGCTTTCGTATCTGTGTTTTGGGTAACTACTAAATTGAGATGCAATGTATTTTACCTAAATTAAACAGGTTGCTATCTAGAGAAAATGCATGGCAATGCATCCGCGGCTCGTGATAACGTTTTCTGGTGATCTTTTTTTTTTTTTTTTGTGGCCTATTTGACATGCACTAGCTACTACTAAACTACATGCTATTAGCTTCCATCGCGAAGAATGTTCGATTTCCGGTAAGTGAGGTCGACGTATACTAACCGTCTTGGGTAATTAGAGACGACAAGCCGAACACAACAGAATGGCCCTTTTAAACCCGAAATATGATTGACAGACGCATATATGCAATCGTATACATAATAGTTTAGGTGCTCAACTCTCTCTAAATTCGGGGACGGAAGGTCCGGTCTGATCTAAGCTTCAAAGCTAAGCGTTTTATAAGGCACCAAGTTGGCATTTTTTATGAAATTGTATCAGCGGCAACCACTTGTGGGAAGGTTCTTCTTTATAAATGTATGCGAGATGGCATGATAACCGAGCGCGATCCTGTTTTCAAATTAATTAAGATAACCTGCTGGCCTCGGTGATCGGCTAGCCGGCATTAGCAAGGCCTGAAAGCTAGAACCACCTAGCACAGGATGAATACTTGCTTTATACCTCTGGGTTTATTCTTAAGATCTTAAAACATAGGTTAACGCCACTTCGCAATGGATGTATCGGAGTGGTTTAGCTTGAGCCTCTTTCCCGCGAAGTTCTGAAAATGGTATATATCTTATCAGAATACTGTAATCTTACAGCTCGAGTTTTTGTAACTAACCGACGTATTTATCCCTATTGGCCATGGCGCCGCTTGAAGAATTTCTGATCCTAGCAGTGGGTGGCAAAATCTTTGGATTTATTGGCATCATCGATCCGGATTGCACTTTTGTCAATGTTGATGAATATTGCTTTTGCCGAAGACATCTAGAAGTCTAGAAATCTTGCTGGGGCTAATCATTAGCTATAGATCAGATGAATTACATGGTGGAAAGGGGGGGGGGGGGGGGGCAGGAACTTGCCAACGGTCACAAGTACTGGTATACTCGGATCATTTTTTTTCTTCTGGATACAAAGTATATGTCTTTGCCGGAATTCGGCTGTGACAACTGAAAAATACGCCCCGATGATCTGATTTGACTTGAATAAGCCTGGAACGATATCAGGAAATCTCCTATACCCCTCGAATGGGTGCTTCGTATCGGTTCTTTTTCTCTCTTCTAGTTGTTCGATATCATGATTTGCGATGATGAGCGTTTACGAACTAGCTGCACAATATGTCGATATCAGTTTAGACCAAAAAAATCCAATAGGTAGCCAGCGGGTAAGTAATTCATCTCGAGAACAGTAAGTTGGTGTATAAGGGTATCTGGATATACATGGAGAAAAATACATATAAAAAGGGGTTCTTCGCCCAGGAGTTATCGGAGCCACCATCGATTTCAGCTGTAGTTCACGGCAGTCCTTCACTGGTGCACACCGAGTCATAGTCATTCATTTACACCCCAAACTTCATTCATTCATTCCTTCGATCCTTTCAGATCAGGTTTATTTTATTTTTATTCCTCTTCAACGGGATTTTTTTAAAACGAATCTAACGACATTCTCTTGAAAAACATGCATTTCTCCACTCTTTTTAACGCAGCCCTTGTCGCTGTCGTCAGCTTCAGCGATGTCACAACTGCCCACGTCGTGTTTGTAGATGCATACGGAAACGCCAATGCTCATGTTCACGGCTTCGGTCTTGGACATCACGCAGGCACTACCCGAAAGGGTTTTGCTCAATACCCGCAACAAAGAGATATCGCAGTTTTCAACCAGAGACCTGTGCATACTGGTTGGTGGAAGGGTTATCTTAAGAACACTTGCGGTGTTTCCATTCTTTCCGTCACTCAGTGGTATCAAAAGTTCCATCCCGCTAAATGGAGCGGAAAGGGTATCACCGATGCTAAGAGGAGGTGGTATTGGGCCCAGGCTGCCAACGCCGGAGCATACATTTCTATCAAGGGCAATATTGATTGGATGATTAACTCGGAGGTGGCCAAGGGGACGAGAACTGATATCGCTACTGGACGAAAGGGAATCAAGAACGGTATTCCTAAGGTCACCGCTGGTGGTGTTTTGAACATTTTGGCCTGGCAGGTAAATGCCGATGGCGGTGGACACTTCAAGTGTAACCTCGACACCTGGGCCAACGGAAAGGCATTCTCGGTCCCCCTCAAGGTTCTCAAGAACTGTGGCGGTACCAAAGCCTCCATCCATATCGCAGGTGTTCAAAAGACCTGTTGGTTCAAAGTAGCAATGCCTGCAAACTTGAACTGCCTCGGAAGCTCGACAACTGGAAAGAATACCTTCAAGGATCTTTGCATCGTGAGATGTGAAAACAGTGCCAGGGTAATTTAAATAGCATCATCCCCCCATAAAAAAAACAATACATATTACTATAGTCATTTTACTAACATTTCACTCACTAGAACGGCCCCTTCGGAGGATGCGTCCCAATCCAACAAATCAGGCCAAAGCCACCACCACCACCAAAGCCAGTTGTTGTTACTGTTAGACCCGCACCAGTCACCGTCACCGTCAAGCAGGGCAATGTTGTCACTGTCACCAAGGGTGATGTCGTTGCCGTCCCCAATACTCGGATCTCTACTATAACCCGCGCTCAAGTTCTCACCGTCACCCAAGGCCAAGTTATCACAATCATCGTCAAGGGTGTTGCGAAACCCACAACTTGCACCAAGAAGGGTGTTATTACCATCACCAACGAGTCCCGCGTCACTGTTACCCAACAGAGCACTGTCACGGTTGACAACAAGTCTGTTGTTACTGTTACCCAAGATAGCATTGTCACCATCACCAAGGCCCCAGAAATTGTTACTACTACCAAGGAGGCAACTACTACCACTATTCTACCAACTGCCGATCCCGAAGATGGTGATGCCAATAAGGCTGAACCTACTTCTGAGGGTACCAGGACTCCCACACCTGAGGAAGTCGAGGCAGCCAAGGGTGGAGAAGAAATCGATCCGGAAGATCTTGAGGAAGCCAAGGACGAGAAGATTGACGAGAAGACCAAGGAGGAACTTGAAGAGGCGGTTGAAGACCAGAAGGCAGGTGGCAAGACAGGTGAGGAACCCCCAGCGGAGGAAGTTGAAGAGATGGGCTACGATTAAAGGGTATGATGGTTCGTCGAGGTTTTTTATGACACGAGATGAGTATATGTATATGTATATGTATATGTATATGTATATGTATATGTATATGTATATGTATATGTATATGTATATGTATAGAGCGAGCGATGTGATTAAGTACAGGAGATATGGTTGTCTATAGATCGAGAAGAGGTTAGGGGCATGGTATATAGATAAATATATTAGCACGGTTGATTTAGACGATGAATATATATTCTTTCATATTAACTTATAAGGTTTCAGGTCCAATCTTTAGTTTAATTAGGGTAGTACTATAATATACACGGATTGCTTTAATGTAACCAAACCGAAGGGGGGAAATGATTGCATGGCAAATACGTTGTGAGGATGTATCTCCGTCCGATAGGGCCAACTGGAGTACATATTGAAATAAATGGAGGGATACCTGGTAATACGATACCCTAAGAATTTCGCAGTAGAGCTAAAGCAGTGTATGGTCTCTTTTCATATCAATCTGAATCAAAAAACAGAGCAGTTCTTTGGAAATATTGATTTTTCGAATTCGAGTATATATCGAACTAACTGTACTACGTACTTCCATGCTTAAAATTAAACCAAGTTTTGGAGCCGAGGCTGTTGTTGTTTCTGTTGGACTTTGACCAGTCTTGGCCATAATAATGCGTTGTCGCGCAGTTCTGGCCCACTTTTCTTCCAACTAGCACCGCACTGCACTGTATCGTATCTTTGAAAGAGAAAATCGTCAGGGTAAATAAATAACTTGATCCTGGTAGCGAAATATTTTATATCCATTGTATAGACTTGGGGATTTTGTACTAGGAAGCCATTGAGTTATTGTGAGGTTGGTTGCTTGTTTGGAGCTATTTGAAACTCAAACTTCCCATCGACTCGCGCATCAAACTCCACCAGCCTATTCCATTCATCGCCATTGAACCATCACCACTCCGGATCCAAAACACCGCCTCTCCTCCGAATAGTATCCATCTTAAACCCCTGCGAAAATGACGACAGCCCATCGTCCCACGTTTGATCCTGTAAGGAACCCCCGACACCCGATTCCCGACTCCTAGACAATCCAGACAAGCTAAAAACTTTGATCACAGGCAGTTGGGAAGGAAACCCAGCGCGGTCCAGCCTATCATCAACGTCTTCTCCCAGCACATACGGCTCTAAAAGTCCGGTACGTACGACACTCTCCTTTCAAACCCTACTTTCCTTCCCTTTCTTTGGTTATTCGTGCGACCTGATGATTCCTAATTTGGGGTTTTTTTAATCATCAACAGAAAACCTGGACAGGGTGGTACTGCAGATGGAAAACGCGACCTCCGAGCCGAATTACTCAAAGCCGAGGCAGCACATTACGCCAAACTTCGCGGCGAAACTACAAGTTCACGGGCCGACGGCGACGACGATCTTACAAGTGTGGTAACAGGGAGTACACGGAAGGGACGAATAGATAACGATGAAGACGAGGACGAAGAAACACCTGAAGCGAAGAGACGGAGGATATTAGAAGAGTCACGCGATTTGGATGCCGACAGCGATGGATCGGATAAAGATTCGAATAAAGACAGCGACGACGGTTCGGATTCAGGTTCGGATGATTCAGACGAAGACAGTGAAGATGAAACAGCGGAATTAATGCGAGAACTTGAGAAAATAAAGAAGGAAAGGGCAGCTGCAAAGGAGAAAGAGGAAAAGGAAAAGGCGGAAGAGGAGGAGGCACAGAGGGAGATAGATATTGCAAGGGGGAATCCGTTATTAAATGCGAAAGCATTCAATGTGAAGAGGCGGTGGGACGACGACGTGATTTTTCGGAACCAGGCTAGAGGGGTGGAAGAGAAGGGGAAGAAGAAGGAATTTGTAAATGACCTTCTGAGGTCGGACTTTCATAAGAAGTTCATGGTGAGTTTCTCTTTCCCTCCATTCATTGAGTTCTTGATTTATCGCATTTAAATCGGAAGCCCGTCACAATCAATATACTGACTCCAGAATAGAACAAGTATGTGCGGTAGTTACTACCTATGCCCAAGTACCTTAACATTACAAGTGGATACGTAGTACTTAGGGGTATTTGTCAGGCGATCCTACTTAGGAGAGGTGGTATCAACAATATGATATGGCATTGACGTGAAACTCTCGGTTTAAATACCAACCGAAAGACGAGGTGGTTGTACGATAGAATACCATTAATAGACCTGGCTAACGAAGTAGGTACACACATACATGTACTACCTGGCTTGAGAAGATAAGATATGCATGGGTCCTATCTTTGGCGGCTGCTGGCTGTTCTTCCCGTAATAGATTACCCATCGAGCTAGTTCTCATTCGAAACCGTGAGCGTGTGACTCAATTGCAACCTTTTAAAACAAGGGGGAAACAAAATAATTGCATTCTTCTTTTTGACTTCTTCCCATCAACCAATATTTTCAATAACCAACCTCGTCGTCGTCGGTGCTGCCGTACATTATAGTCGTTGCATTTTGGATTGCACCGTGTGAAATAGAGTTGAGTCAAAAACCACAACAATTTTGCCGTTGCTGCTGTTCTGCCCCACCACAGCTTGCTCCTAAAGCACCTCCCTGCATAACCACTACAACCATCACCACCTTCTTTTGCGACTTCATCTCTATTGCCACAACCACAACCTCTGGCTCATACCCACCCTCGCAATGGCTGAAGTCGGGACTGTAGCTTCGGCTCTCGAGGGCCTTTCGATTGCCCACCCAGAAATAAGTATGAAAACTCATCTGCTAGCCCCACTATTATCACTGTCGCCGATGGACATTAACGCTTCATTTCTCCCCCCAAGTTTACATTGACGAAGACGGCGGCGTTGATTCCACCGACATTCCAAACTCCCAGGAGACCCCTTACAAGACTCTTCTATTCGCATTGTCCCTACTTCCGCCTCCAACTACCACCTTCCACACTCGCAAGTCCAAGACTGTAGTCCCACCTGCAGAGGAACCATCGCTGGAATACAAACCCGTCTCTCCAACCGCCCTCAAGAAATCCAAGAAACTCCACGAGGCAGCTGTCCGAAAAGCCGCCAAAGAAGCGGCCGGTGCTGCACAGCGAGAAAAAGAAGTCGCCGAAAAGGCTGAAAAGGAAAGACTTAAGCTTGAAGCTGCTAAAGCCTTTGTCTTGAAGGAAGATGCTAGCCTTCCTATCGCCAAATCTATCAAAATTAGGGATTCTACCGCCCACCGCGACACCCGTGTCAAAGTTTCCGGCTGGATTCACCGTCTCCGAGTCCAGGCACATATGATCTTCATTGTCCTACGAGACGGAACAGGGTACCTTCAGTGCATTCTCGAAGGTGATTTGATCAAAACCCTCGACGCACTTCAATTTATCGAAGAAACCACAATTACAATCTACGGGACTATCAAGACCCTACCGGAAGGCAAGACCGCACCCGGAGGTCACGAACTGACTGCGGATTACTATACTGTGGTTGGCAAAGCCCCAAGTGGTGACGCTGCGATTGGCAACATCGTCGCCCCAGATGCGGAACAACAAATCAAACTTGACCAACGTCATTTAGTCCTCCGTGGTGAACAAGCCTCCGGAGTTCTTAAAGTCCGTGCTGGTGTCCTTCGTGCTTTCCGCCGAGCATTCGAAGACCTAGGTCTTCTCGAAGTTACCCCGCCATGCATGGTTCAAACTCAAGTCGAGGGTGGTTCAACCCTCTTCGAGTTCAACTATTATGGTGAAAAGGCCTATCTGACACAATCCTCGCAATTGTACCTCGAAACCTGCCTTCCTGCCCTCGGCGACGTTTTCTGCGTCCAAGAGAGCTTCAGAGCAGAACGTAGCGTTACCCGCAGACATTTGTCCGAGTACACCCACATCGAAGGTGAACTAGCTTTTATTTCGTTCGATGATTTGCTCTCCCACCTTGAGGAACTGATCAGTCGTGTTCTCGACTACGTTCTCGAAGATCCTAGCTGCAAGGATATTATCAAAGAGCTCAACCCCGATTTCAAGGTACCTGAGAGACCATTTATGAGAATGAAATACGAGGATGCGATTAAGTGGTTGAACGAACACGACATCAAGACAGACGAGGGTAAAGATCATGAATTTGGAGACGATATCGCTGAAGCTGCGGAGAGGAGGATGACCGATATGATCAACCGCCCCATCTTTTTGACACATTTCCCAGTAGAAATCAAATCGTTTTACATGAAGAGGGACGAGTCAGATAAGAGGGTCACGGAGAGTGTAGAGTACGTATACTCAACCCCCCCTTTTTTTCTTGAGTGATAAGACTGTTTATATTTGATGAAGAAACTTGATACTGACGAGCTGGATTTGCAACAGTGTCCTGATGCCTGGCGTCGGCGAAATCGTAGGAGGTTCAATGCGCATGGATGATCTTACGGAGTTGATGGGAGGTTATGCACGTGAGGGGATCGATCCTGCACCTTACTATTGGTTTACAGACCAAAGGAAATACGGAACTTGTCCACACGGAGGTTATGGGTTGGGTCTAGAGAGGTATTTGGCATGGCTGTGCAACCGTTGGACAGTTAGGGAATGTTGTTTGTATCCTAGATATGTGGGGAGATGTACACCATAGACAAAGACTGATAGCCTCAAGAGCTAGAGGTGTTGATCGAAATGAGATGTATTGTGCCCCGAGGGAATGGTGGTTCATGTCGTTTAGTCTAGTTGGGGCACGAGATCGATATACATAGATACATTTACTTAGGGCTTCGGTGCTGATTTCAGTATATCACCTGTTCTTTTTCTTCTTCTTTTTTTTCTTCTTGCTCGCGATCGATATCGAAAGAGAATCTAATCCAACAACCGAAGTTGTTTCCGGGTCTTGGTTCCCGGTTCCCAAAGCCAACACAGAATCTCTGACCTCTCCGCGCGGTTGGGCGGTTTCAAAGCGCTTTAATCGACATGGTCTCTTGCGTGCGGGCGGCTTGTTCACCGTTTTCGTTTTTACAACAGATACAACACGGAATGTTGCGAACCTCACGCAACATATTTTAGGGTCAGGTAAGATAAGACACAACTTCAATCTATTTATTTGAAAAATCTGACTGCTTCGACTGCTCCTTAGTAGAACTTCTAGGGTGATGGACCTGGGATGAAGGGAACTTGCCTTTTTTCCCCTTCCGAGTGGTCATGTTAGCACATAATTTATTTACCTCGACCACGGAGCCATGGACCAATTGGGAGCGAGAAAAATACAACAAGTCTTGAAGCAAATTTGTGTTGCGAGGTCCTCGATTGTGTTGCATTGTAGTTGCATTAGAGATGGGGTGCGGCCTGCGGATGCAGGGAAGAGCATAGCCTCGAATCCGCACAACTGATCCCGTGAAACCAATTCTTGCACGCACGCATTCTTTTCAAAAATAGATCAACTGGCGGGATACAGTCTCGAAACTTGGGAGGCTTGGAGTGAGATCCCTTTTTTTTTTAACTCCTTTCTGTGAATGTGCAACATGACCAACAATTGCAGCGTAGGTACAAGTGTGTGGCAGGTTCAAGCACACTAGCTTGGGCACAAGCAGTACAACCGGTCGTGAAACGTTTAAGCGGGATGATATCACCCAATTCCTGGGCGAATATAGCATCAATTTCTTTAATCGATAGTCTGATCCTGCTGGGGGTGAACCTGCGTGCTGTGGTACTAACACCATCGAAACGGTATTGATATTCGTTTCTTCTTTCTCCCGTTTGTTCGCAAAGTTAGGGTGTACATGTAAGAGGACGTTTCCCCATATTTTGGGTTTGCGGTCATAGTGTTACTAGTAGTTGTAAGTAAGTATCTACCTAGGTACATACGTACGAATTCACTCGAGCCGCAAAAATGACTTACAGGCCTGGCTTGCCTGTGGGCATATATGCACAGGTGCTTTCGATTCCAAGCGGCTCAACTTGATTCTAAAACTAACTGAACTGAAACTACATGGTGTTTGAAGGGGGTATGAATATACGTCTAGCTAACCCTTTTTTCTTTTTTTTTTTTTGGGGGGGGGGAACCCGATAGTAACTTGTTTTCATTTTTGGACCTACGAACGTTCGAACTTCGAGATTAGCCTTTTGTAATTAGAACTAAAACCCGTACCCGGAAGCTAGGAAGCTAGGTATGTTTGTACGCCGTGTCTTTTATATGGTTTACGAGACCACGTATGTACAAGTGTACAAATAGAATATACCACCTAGGTATGATATTCCCCAAATTTCAAGTGGTTGTCGAAATCATAAGTACAATGATGCTGAAAGACTTGATTAATTAATTGACTCTTAGGAGGAATCGGGCGATTGCCCTTTCAATGTGCGCTTGCAAGATACGACGATAGTATTTTATTTATTTATTTATTTATTTTAAAAAAAACCAGCTAATATAAATTAGTTCGCGACTGACGATAAATGAGAATATATATTAATGAAAGTAAATCAAGGAAAATGAAAATAGCGCAACAGAATGGATGAAAGCGAATCAATGAACACGAGTGGATGAAAGCGAACCGACGAGGATATATGAATGGATGAACACAAACCAACGAAGACACATGGATACGATCAGATTGACAAAACCGAATAAATCGGATGGCAAGAAAGAAAAACTTGCGTGATCTTATACTATCAGTAGTCCATTCGAATATTCGCTCACCCATGAACCGTAAAATGGGGTAACTTGGTGTATGTTTGAGTTTAGCCCGCCGTTTTGTATCATGATATCTTCAAATGTTATATAATTACTTCCTATATTGCCATCAGCATAGACCTTTATCATAGATATCCGAGTGTTCTCGGCTCCTTCTAGTTTCAGGTTTATATGTACATCTAATAATGTTATAGAGTCTGGATTGGGTAGAGAATTGGTAGGGAAAAGATATGCTAAGTAGATTGGCGTACCGAGTCATTTTTTAAGGCCCTACTTAGTTGGACGAGGTTTAGGCGGCCGAGTGTCCTTCGGTTCGGGACGTATTCTGTCGTAATTGTATCCATATTCATCGGGTACACCATCGTACATACTAAATTCGAAACCTCGGTCAAGCCAGGCAACGTCGGGGAACGGTTCGTTTTCGCCCCAATCAAATGGGAGTGGCTGAAATTCATCGCCCGGGGACAAAGGTGGCTCATCCCATTGTAACGGCGGAAGCGGCGGAATGCTTTGGTCCGGCCCCGGCCGCCCTGGTCGTCGTCGACCTACATATCGTTCGTCTAATGGGGGTTGCCAGATATTTCTTCGGTCATCTTGCATAAGCATGGGTAAAGGGGGACCTAGAGTATTAGGATCGAAACCAAGGCTTTCTCCATTGAACTCATAACTGAAATGCCTATTGTGATTCCTAACTGTGGCAGGTATGTTGTCTAGGGCGGTACGGTAATCCGAGGCGTCAGCACCCTCGATAGGCGCCGGCCGTGTAAGATAAGCCGTGCAAAAACAGGCTGTTGCCGTTTTAACCAATTTAGCATTTGAATTGGCAGTAACCTAATATATAGAAACAGGTTCCGAGTGCAACAGGGCAAAGAGCTTACTGCAGGGAGGAGAGGTGTATAACTTACCAAAGACTAAAATGCATCGTGCTATTGTAAGCTCCCCCCTACAATACTTATGGTCACTAGTAACCATAGCCCCCTCACCAGTACAGCTACAAGTATAACATCGAACTTGCCGCACCCTTATGACATCGTCCATACGTTGAAAACTTCCCTTTGCTTTCCAATCTGTCCAGTGCTTCAGTTCAAAATTAGGGAATTGGGGATCTAGAAACGGCTTTTGGTTGTACACAAAGTGACGAGTATGACATCGGACAATCAACCCCTTCTCGCCATAAAAGAACGACGGAGGTACGTCGACTTTTTTCGCTAGTGTGTTGTTGCTGTGCTGCGCTTCAGCTGAGGATTTCGTGGCACTACGAACTGATGATACATCCTCGCCACCATATGATTGCATTAACTCCTTGAGAGCCTCTGGTGGAAGCTGGCGTTTCGATAAAGTGGTGGCAACATTGATGGTAGTAGGCTCTGGTTCTGGTTTTCCTACGAAATGTGTGACGGGTTTGATAGACGTAGGTGAGGGCCCGCCCCGTTCCGGAATAGTTATAGTTTCAATGAACGAGAGGTTTGTAGTCAAGAAAAAGAGTAGCAATGGCGAAATTAGCCCTCTAGGGCGTAATTGCGCATGCATTCTGCGACTAGGGCAATAGACATATGAACAAGCTTAGCCTTAGATATTCGAAACCTGGGGAACGAATGCTGTTCGCAGAGGGAGAGAGTAGGATCCTTATATTATATTGCAGAGGTATACTGAATTGGCATCGTCGGCGCTCGGTCGAGCTGTTCATGGTGCAGACATCTAAGTGTGATATGTCTACTGACATGAGAGTTAGTTGGCACGCACTGAGAGTATTCTTACAACGCCTAACATATCGTTTCATCTGCCACATATATGCGTAGAGCGGTGGCTATTCTGATATCGAACACTTCAGAATTACGGGTTGGCAGCCTCCAAGTCAACATTCAGCTTCAGATCAAACGTGCGCGTACGCGGCGAGTTTTTTTTTTGCCTTAAATTCGCTGTGCGCAAATTTGTTGCCATAACGAAGTTTGAGGTTCATTCGTGCCGCTAGGGTTGTTTGGTTCGGTCCGATTCTGAGGGATGGCCATACGTATATACAGTTGGTCCCGTCGAAATTCCATATTTTTTAGCGTCACTGGATAGAGCGTGGGCAGAATACCCACCCGGCCAGAGTATACAGTACGCGATAATCATGGTGACGACCGTATGGGCATACATGTGCGGTATCACGCTTGTAAGTACAAGCTTGTGGAATGGGCCTCTACCAAGTCCAGGTGCTTGGATCTGGCCGGAATCGATCGATCCCGAATCAATTTCTCAGGAAGATTAAAGAAGAGATGACTGTTAGTTCGGGACACCAACGGTGCAGGAAATTCGCAAGTCCGCCTCAGTCTGTATTCGAGGCTAAGCTTCCGTTATGTTGTTAGTGCTCCCTCCTGGGTGCCACAAAACTTGAAGCCGTTTTCCAGCCCAAGGCTCACGACGTGTAACTTGTTCCTTTGGTGTGTCGTTTCAGCTCTAGATTCGTTGGCGGCTGGAACGGTAAGGGTAGGCAAGAGAGCTCTATTCATGGCCACAGCCTGATATTTGGGGCATGTCCCACGGATCAGACGAATACAGCTTTCGGTGCCTCAAATTAATCGATTGCCTCTGTGTTTGTGCAAGTGTGCAAGCATCTAACGTTAAGCATCACTCTGTTTTTCAGGTTTTGGGAATGGCGGGAAGCAACAGCATGGGAAATTGAGGATCCTGTGCCATGCGTGCCATGGCCATGGCCGTCTCGTAGAACAAAGAGGGACTGTTCCGAGGGTTTCTCTTACTCTTCCTCCTGAGTTCCTTCGGAGTCATAAGTGAAGGATCAGTCGAATGTTGGTTCACGATCAACTCCCCTCCCGTTGCAAAGAGTTCCCTAAATATGATTAGAAGATGACGAAGGGGCCACCCGAAGGAAAGTTGGTGTAATGTTGAAGGCCCAGCTGGTTGGGCTGGCTGAACCGAAATTAAACTACCACCACCAGAAGTGGGTCGGTTGCTTGCAAACTGTGCAGCCATGATCATTCGTAATGAGACCCTTTTTCACCGGCCCCAGGCACCTAGGTTCACTCTGCGGGTGGCACCCACACAGTGGATATCAACAAGGAATATCATAATTAATGGCCAACTTGAGGAACGGTACAGTCGGTACGATGTCACCGAAAGTCGAACCCAGACAGCTGTACAGATTGCAGACGCTGATGCGAACCGACACTAGTGTTCGAAATGTGACCTATTCGATATATTCGGTTCCCTGAATGCAATGTGAACTTCCTCTTGTAAGTACTTACATATACATACACAAGCAAGAAAGTAATTAATTACCTACTTACCCGACCCAGCCTCGAGTCGAACCCAGGCGCTCGAGGAATAGAAACATTTGTTGTTTTTGCGAGCGCGATGCAATTGCTAGCTTGCAAGTTCGAAGCTCGACGTCGTTGGGCAGCTGCGGGTTTTGGCGCTGTGGTTTCAACACGTTCAACTTTCCCAGTAAAATCGTTTAATGGAGACAAAATTTGATGATCGTTGAGCATTCCCCCCCCGGCCGCATTATAATTAGCGACTGCAGCATAAGACGAGACAAGCCCGATGCAGATGGAAGAGAGTACTTACGCAGCACAAGTATCGATATTTGCATTCCGGCATATTTCCGGCTGGTTGTACAGCAGGGCCAAAGCTGAATTCGAAGCCAATATTAATAATTCGGTTCTCGCCAGGGTATATAAAACCCGTCATAAGTCATCATGATATCGAGTCGACATATCGGTTACAGTTTCAGTCCCAAAAGATAACATTTGTGAATATTCGAGGGATCCGTCCGAGATGAGCTGCAGCGCTGCAGCTGGGGTTCCCTGACGGGTCCAGAGGGGCTCTTTCCGTTTTGCACTATTCTGAGTAACTCGCACTCTTCATCTGATCATGGTTCATGATTCACGGCGTTCATGAACCTAGCTTCTCCTGATAATCTCCTAAATCAACTGATACGATGAGAGATCGATCGATCGGCTTGGGGGGGTTGACCTGCCTCTGGTCGTTTTGCAATTGCTGCGTACATCTCCAGGCCAGTGTTGATATCACCATCGATCGATATCACCATCGATCGATATCAGCATCAACATCAACTTATATAAAGTCCGGTACAGCGAATTCGAATCTTCTTCCAGCTCCCTTTCTCTATAACTATATCTACCCCCACTATATTATTCATAGCCTCTAAGCCATATTGAAAACTTGGACAATATCTAATTATCTCGATATATACTCGGGCTAATTAACTACAATCAACCGAGCCAGGCCACCTTATATATCCTGCCTGGAGGTCCTATAAACAAAGAACGTATAGCTATATAATACGTATCTCGGTATTTTTATCAGACTCGACGAGATGCCAAGTGTGCAGGCTCAACCCACAAACCAGGAGGCTGCTCCAATTGCAAATCCTCCTTCAAGTTCCGCCAACGGCCGCCCCGTCGCTGGCGTCGGAACTGTAAGCCATATTCTTGATTCGATTCCTTTATTGTTTGGCTCTTGATTTCAATCTTACTGCTCTCCATCGCTATACATTTCTATCGTTTACTCATTACATACTTTGTTGATTAGGATGGTACCGTCACCTCGAATCATGGATTTCAGCTCTGTTACCGGGTTTTTTCGACCACAGCGGTTAAAGCTCCATCCCAAACCGTGCCGCTTACTGAGGAGCACCTGAAGCAAGTCCCCGAGGAACACAATTATGCAATCAATAGATGGCTCTCCGAGTAATCTATCATTATCGTAATAATGCTTCTTGCGGTTTGGATTTCTTGAACGGGTTATGAGAGGGCGTCAAGGAAAATATTCTTCGATGTAGTTTTTATCCTAGGTTCTTGCTTATGTCTGTCTTTAGTTTGGGGATATCGGATGGCCTGTTATATCACATTATCATTCAGCGGGTGTTTGCTGTTATCTGTTATCGATATCGTGTATGAGATACCACAATTCAGCGGGAGGGGCGGGGACGGGAGGGGCGTATGGGCACGTTCTTTTTTCATATTGTACGATGCTTGGATCGCATATCGAGAACGACTCGACAATAATAATTTTTTTTTTTTTTTTAAACTTCACCGAAAGTTTCGCAGCTCCAAGAGACCTTCAGTTACACTACGACTGGTGACTATAGGTACATACACTAAAACTCCACCCCTCCCCGTGATATAGAAAACGTGTGAGGAAAAATAACAATAAACCAATGTAAAAAATTTCGCCGAAACACCATATTTCCTATTTTCAATCATCGCTCGTGAACAAGGTGTGGATTGGATACCACCTTGGCACTTGGAGGACCCTAAAATTATGCTGTCCGCTGTCCGCTGTCCGCTGGACTTGCGAACGAGGCTGGACTTATGCCAGATAAAAGTAAAACGGATGGATTATTGGGACATGAACAAGCTCATTAGTCGTGAATAAATTAATACTCTACCATCTCCTCCTCCTCCTCGCCCCCCGGCCGTACACTTGGAACAGGTGACGGTTCTTTGTTTGGAGCCCCCAGATCCTTTGAATGTCTTCGTGAACTCTGATATTGATTGCTGGGAACTGCTGGAATGTCTTCCTGCATTGTTACATCTTCTTTATTTAACTCCTCGTCTGATTTCTCTCGTTTTTGGTCGCGAATGGTGGTGGGTGATACGGGCTGGGCTGTAGATACGTCCATCAAGTGCCCGGAGTTGGGTGGGGTCGGCGAGGGTCTGTTTCTTGCTGCCATTTCTTTTTGTTTTTCGATTACAAGTTCCTGCGACCGGAGAAGTTTCCAGGGACGGTAATACTATTGAAGATGTTAGAGTAAAGGTCACATACCATATTTAGGGGGTCTCTCTCTCGTACAATCTTAGACTTTGATTTTGTAGCCAAAAAGTTCGCCATGTGGCTTTCATTCCTTCGCCGGATTTGAGCCTGTGCGATAACCAAGCACTGTAAGCTACCACGTACACTGCAAAAACCGAACGTTGGGGCGGCGCCCTTACAGCATGGTTAGCAAATACTTTCTTCTCCTCCTCTTTTAACTCCCTATTCCTCTTTAAATCAGCCTTATCTTCTTCCTCCTGCACTCTCATCTTCTCCTGCATCTTCGCATCGACTTCTTGTCGCTTTCTAGTTCGAGAATCCTGCGACACTCGACCGAGGTTGCCGAGGAAGGAGCCGAACAGGCGTTGACTGCGGGATTTCTCATCTTGACCAGAACCTGGAGCTAGACGGGTACGCTTTGGGTTTACGAAGTCCGTAGGGGTATCATCGGATGATTCACGGCGTTTGAGGCGGGAGGAAGGAGGTGGTGAGGGTTGTGTCGCGTTCGGAGGGATGACGATGGCAGACGCGATTCTAGCGCGGATGTTAGTACATGATTCCATACAATCGCGCCGACAGAGCTCATCGGTTATGGAAAAACCTACATCGGGGTATCGGTCGACATTGTTTTCGAACTTCATATGAAAGGTTCCTTCTCTTCCCCTCTCTTCTCTTCCCTTATTTTTTTTTCTTTTTCCTTTTTTCGAGGCGAATTTCGAGAATGATGATTAAGATGAAGTGAGGTTGGGATGGGTTTGGGTCGTCCCGAATGTGTGGTTCTGCTAAGCTAAGGAAGACTAGGAACTCCCGCAGCTAACCTTCTTCTCCATAGCCACTCCACAAGTCAACCACCATCCACCACTCACCATCACCACGAATATCGTCTAGGTACGGCTTAACCATTAAATATACTCCCAAGGAGATACTGCAAAGGGATCAAGGGGTTGGATCGCGCTACGATGGAGAACCCAACATATACCGCACCGTCGCAATCGGCTGCCGGAATATCTAGTTAGTCAGACAAGCAGGCAAACGGCTTGTTTGCGTTCCAGTTGATATTTTTATCTTGCTAACAGATTTCTCTTTCACAGAGCTGAACGGGTACCAAAACACCTTGATCCTGAAATTTCAGAATATCATTGAGCTTGCTACGGTATGGATCTCTTTATTATTTATTGTAGTACATCTGAGACTCTGACTTGCAACAGGAGGATACCGCCGATTTAACTATGGCTGCGACCCAAACACACCAAATCCAAGTTCATACTGCTGCTATGGTTCGTAGCTTTCGTGCATTTTCTTCTGAATTTCCAATCCTTTGGTTTTCATATCTATATCTAGGACCTTTATACTTTACCAGATATGGTATCATGTCGTACTAACATACTTTACTCTCTTTCGCTCAGATCAAGACAGTCGAGGATCTATTAACTCTCACCAGAGCTCTCAAGGAAGCTTGGTTATTCGGTCAAATGGGCGAAGACGTCGCTGACCAGAATGGGGAGAGCTCCACCGGAGTTTCTACAAATGGCAACGAACAAATTGACGAAGATGCAAAATTCGTGGTTGAATGGCTGAGGACGAAGCTTCGCGAAGGAAACGTGACAGACGACATAGGAGATGGCGGTGATGGGAAGTGAGGCGATGTAGAAGTCTGACAAGATGGAAGCTTAAATGGGGGACGGAGCCAGAACCCTACTCTTTGGAATAACGTTTGCCACTTCGTAGGGTCTTGCTGGCAGGCCATCCTTTGCTTTTGGTCCCGAAGTTAGTGGCTTTAGCCTCTTCGACGAGCCGGTCAACCATTCTGCGATATTTTTTGCCCTTGTTTGATTTCTTGACCCCTTTGGATGTGCTGGTGGTCGGCTTTGGTAGTGTAGTCGTACTCTTGGACGTCGCCTTAGGCTTCGACCCTTTACCCTTTGGCTTCGGTTTCGGTTTCTCCTCCTCCTCTTCCTCCTCTTCTTCTCCCTCCTCTTCTATTTCCTCTGAACCTTCTTCTTTTTCTTTGGACTCAACGGTCCCGGTTTCATCAACCTCTGTTTCTTCGGAGTCACCCTTCTTCTTCCTCTTCGACTTCCTTACCTCAGACTCATCGACTTCGTCGGGCTTTCGCTTAGACTCTTGGGTCGTTCTAGCCTCGGAATGTTCTTTGTCTGTAGGAATCAAATTTCTGAGTGTCTGTTTGGAATGAACGGCAATTTTATCTGGATAAATCTTACCAGCTTTAGCGAGGTCTCGAGCACGACCGTAGACCCCATCGAGTTTTGCTGTCTTCGGTTTTGATTTTGACTTAACAGACTTCTCAGTAACAACTTTTTCTACTTCGTCGTCGTCCGTTTCCTCCTCCTCCTCCTCTTCTTCTTCAGCAGCAGCTTCTTCAGCTTCCTCATTCCCTGTTGTTCTGATGCCTCTGCCGTTTCTCTTGAAGGCTACTCTAGATGTGCCGGCATAAGCCTTGGGTACAGTTTTCGTATTGGGCCTCGACTTGGCTCTCGAGTTTTTAGACTTCTCTTCCACGTTCCCCTCTTCCTCTTCCTCCTCCCCCCCCCCTCCTCCTCCTCCTCTTCTTCTTCTTCTTCTACATCTTCGGTATCTTCTTTAGTTTCACTTCGCTCATGCTCTTTGTTGACAGTGGTTTCTTCATCACTATCTCCTGCAACTCCTGAAGTAGATTTAAGGGCCCTAATTCTTGTAGAGGAACGGGTGGCAGTCTTTGGTGTTTTCGGCAGAGTCTCTACTGGAGTCTTCGCTGAGGTCTTGGATGGAGTTTTTGCAGGTGGTTTGGGCGTTTTACCCCGGGGTTTAGATGGAGTCTTGTTATTGACTTTGGCTGCCATGTTTGCTTGTGATCACGAGTACTTTTGGTATTCCACCAGGAGGAAATGGGGTTTAAGAATCTTAGAGGCCTTTGGTTTTGTATCAAATATATATGAAGGTATATGTTACGACGAGAAGAGAGGAAGAGAGAGAGAGAGTAAAAGAGTTCTCCGAGAATAATATAGGGAAAGAGGTGGATGAATCGAATTAAGTAACAAAAGGAACAAAAGTGGGAGGGAATCATATACTTTTATCGATCGTGCGCTATTATAACTACCTACATGCAAGTAGAACCCCCTTCAGCGGGTGCAACATTTTAGCGAGCAGGCGCGCGCATCTTTGAACCTTTGAAACAAAGATATTTCGCCTCCAAACCTTGGGGATGGCATGGAATGTAGGTATTCTGATGTATATAGCGCAGAAGCAAAGAGCTAGTGGGCAAGCGCATGGCATCCTTGCGGGAGAAGCGTATACATGCATAATATAAGTCCATACGTTACAGCACTTAATCGTTTTGGAATATATGACACGAGGAGGTCAACCAGCTTATCTATTTGAGTACATAGATTTATTTAAAAATAAGCATGGAAAAATTATTATTTACTCTCGACGAAGGATTTGAATGAATACTCGGGAATCGATATTGCAATAACCAATATCTGTCTCGGTTGATCAAATATGAAGGTTGCAAGCCGAAAGCTATCACAACGAGGCCAGTTCAGTGCCATGGCTTTTAATTTTACTAGCCTCATGGCGCTTTCACAACACCAAAAGCTAAGGACAAAACGAAATGCAACATGTTGTAAAAACAATGCAATGTTGACAACATGAACTTCATTCAGGGTGCTAATAAGGGTATATATACTAAGTAAGTACCTAAGTATGTATGTACAAATTTTGGATAAATGTGTGATTATTTACAATCTGAAGCGACCAAGCCAGGTACTTGGGTGCTGTGTGTTTACCACCACGAGGCAAGGAGGTCGGCAACCCTCTTACCCATATAGTCCTGGATGATAACTGCCGGATGGAAGTTATTAGACCAAGCATAGGTAAGGTCGTTTCCGTATAGAGTGACATCGGGGTTCATTCCAAAGGTAGCTGGGTTATTCAAGACGGTGTTGTAATCAGCGTATGAGTCGTAGAACCAGAATGTAGTCTAAAAAAAGCAAACGTGCAGAGTTTATGTCAGCTGTATCCCTTGGAAAGTAAAGTTTGGGGGGGCAACGGTGAGAATTATTTCTTACCCCAGAGTGTGTAGCCTTGAAGTTGGTAATATAAGTCTGCAACTTGGTGCTCCACAGCGCAAGTGCTGCTTTAAGTCCATCTCTTGCGGCTTGGGTATCTGCCAACATCATTGGAGTCCTCTCAATAGCAGGGATGTTGGAAATCAAGAATTGTCTACCACCGGAGTTGTACATCTTCTCGACAAGTGCGAATTCAGCGGTCAACAAGGTATCAACGAAAGTAAGCCAATCGGGCTTCCACCACGAGTTGGCAATATCGTTGATACCAATGAATACAGAAAATAGTGTGTTCGACGAGCTCCATGGAGCGCTAGCGGGTTTGTTGGCATAGTAGGTGAGGAATTGGTTGGTTTGGTCGGTGAGCGAGAGGACATTGCTAGCGTATGGTTGAACGAGGTTGGCATCGATGGTGGCACCACCGTAGGCGAGGTTATAGGTAAGAACCAAGGAGCGGTTGTATTTAACAGTAGCAACATCGATCCAATTTGGACCATTTGCAGAAGTCCAACCTGGATAAGGGGGGTTTCCAAGTGGGTTTCCAATTGCTGGTTGAACACCATTGGGGTCAAATCCGGTTTGGGTGTAGGAGTCACCACTTGTATCTTGTTAGTTTTAAGATATTCGAAGATGGCACCGTAGCAGGGATCTTGTATATGCAACTTACAAACTAAACCAGTACTTAATTCCAGGAGTACCAGTCGATGTTGCGGTGGCGCTCGAGGATGTAGTGGTTCTGGTTGAGGTCGTGGTTGACTTCGTAGTCGTCGAACTTGTCCTCACAGACGAAGAGGACGACGACGAAGTTCGTACCGACGATGTGGTAGTCGTGGTAGTAGTTGTCTTGATTGTCGTGGCGGGGGTAGTGCTTGCACGAGTGGTGGTGGTCGTCGTTCCCACCTGATCGCTGGGGATACATTGCCAGTAGTACTACAATTCTTATAAGCCTAATATCCCATCTATATTTTTATTTGAAGCAATTGATTCTTACATCGTTAAGATACTTGCAGCTGTAACCGGAGACACAAGTCGTCGGACCTGTGTATTGCACACCACCACATTGTTGCCATGCTCCGCTCTGAGCAGAGACGGTTGAGGCGGTGAGCCCAAGGGCGATAGCCGCAAGAGTATTTCTCTTCATTGTCGAATATCACAACTGATGCTGTTCTAGCGCAAGGTCTTGATTGAATCCAGGATATTGATCTTTTCGGCCAACCGGTGGTATGGAACCTGGGCCCTTTTGCTCTTAAATAACTAAACTAGGTGGCTAGAGGTCTCTAATATTCGTCACAACAGATCCGGTCCCCTTTGAAGTATTCCCGCTCGGATTGATATCCGACCAGGCCATGAGATCCTCAGCGCCATAGAAAATCTGAAGGCTTAAACCGTCCCACCTGTTAAGCAATTATGTATGCATACAGACAAAGTTATCAAGAACGCGAGCGGAACCACTGCTTCCATCTCTCTTTTTGGGAAATTTGGAGCTATACGCACCGGAGACAGTGAGCAAGTTTTATATTAAGACCCGATTACCCACATTTGGAACCCAATGCATTGACAAAAAGCATGCCCACGATCTGGATCTGGTAGTCCTAGTGCAGCTATCCAGTGGAGACGATTGGAAACGAGGGCCTGCAAGGGCCACTTTGTGGTCAATGGCATGGGTGGCGTTGTGGTATTTTGCGGGCCGTGGCGCCGTTGAACCTGAAACCATGGTCTCGATTAGTCCGGTACGCTGCATGGAAGCTCAGGAACCACGTTTTCCCATGCAAAACTCGGACTCAAGATCTCCGGTTTTGTGGAATTAGGTTTTTTCTTTATATTTTTTTTTTAGATCGGATATGCATGCGGACATTGTCGGATTATTCGGATTGGTAAGTATACGTGTTACCGGGCAGCTATCGCGTCTTAATTAGAGGTTGGAAGCCCGGCCGGGTGAATTACCTACTCGGTAATGGCATACAGGCACAGTTATGGTCTTGAAATTTGATGTCGAATTCAAAAAATATTATTTGATTAAATAGCTTATTAACTATTACAGTACATATATGCAATCCACCGGATGAGCGGAAGTTGGTCATTCCAGCCAGTTACAAAGCTAGTATTCCCTTTGTGTATATAGATCCAAACATCTCCAAAATGCAATGGATGCCCGTAAAACAAAAAAGGAAAAAAGGAAAGAGAAGGAAAAGAAAAAAATTGGCTCGTCCAACTTAACTATAAAGTGTTTCGTATGCACCAAAGCGAACCCGGGCACTTTTAACGAAAATTAAGAATCAACGTCATGTAAGTAACAGTGGATAACGTTGTCTCATAAACCAAACCATGTGAACCACCCAACCACTGAACGTCAACGTTACACATATTCCAAATCTAAAATTGTACATGAATCGAATCGCCCTAACCAAGCTAAGCCAAATAGTTATAATAATAAACAGTACTAGTGCTACCGTAGACCTTTTAAAATATATAATTAGGTCGTTTGTTTCTTACTTCTCAATCGTGATCTTCGACTCTAACCACCGTAGAAATCGCACACTCTGCATATCCACTCCTCTCCAGAAAACATCCGCCCACCAGACCGTCACCGGAAAAGTAATAAAGAAAAACCCAATAACCACGATCATAGAGTGGGTTTGATCGTGTCCAGATATCAAATCCCACTGCCCAGACTTATCATTCCACCGAACTATCCCCGTCAATCTGGATCCCGTCAATACGATCCAATACCCGAGAGACCGGTGAACGTGCCCATGCATAACATATAGAGCAAACGAGATCTTCCCAAAATATTGCACGGGACGGTTAGACAGTATCAACCTCTGAGCACGGGGCATATACAACAATGCCCAAGAAATCAATATGGCCCCAATACTCTGCCAAAAGTCGTGGGATTTATCGTAGCGGGCGTTCACACCGCCTATCGGGTATTTAGACGGCGTCCAAGGGAAAAGGAATTGGTACCCCGTCGAAGTCGATTTTTGACCGGCTTCCATCTTACGTGGATAACTGGCGAGGTATAGACCCGCCGTAACCATAAACGTAAGTAGAGACGTTCGAAGAATGCCCTTAAGCCGCAGGAAGCGTTCCGGTATCTCCTTTGTAGAGGCAGGAATAGGAGAAGAGACGGCGATGACCCTGTCGCTATGTAGTTCACCGAGGAAGTAGCCGAATGCAAAAAGCGACAGTCCCCATGCATTGTTATAAAGTGTATAGGCGCATAGGATCGGGAGACAGAAAACACGTAGCCATCGTTGTAGCGTGCAGCCACCCACTACAATGATAAAAAGTTGAAGTGAACATCGGAATTCAATGGGAATAGTCCAGAGGTGAACCTGGGCGTATCGGCATTATTAGCTGTCGAACTGTCTCGTATATGTCACGATAGCTAGAAAGCTGGCGATTCTGATATATATATATATCAAAGGGGGTATTCTTAGCTCACATCGGTATTGTAACTTTCATCGCTAGCACCGAGGAAAGTAACCTTAAAAGCAAATGCATAAAAATCCCAGAAGGTATATACTAGTTGACCCCATAGACTACCCTTCATAGGAGGCCGTCTTTCAATAGTTCCTGTGATCCATGTGGGATGAGTGTCCGCGGGGTAAATCTCAAACAACCCTGCGGATACCATCAACCAACATAGAAGATAACCACCGGCACATGGGATAAACAATCGCAAGAAGCGCTTCCATATTGACGATGAAAGATTGTGTAGGAGCGCTGGGCTGTCGAGTGTGTTTTTCCTTGGGACTCTAGTGATCCGAACGGCTTTTACGGTTAAAGCGAATCCCGAAATAATATAAAATATCTTGACCATTGGCGGTCCGTGATGAATGAGCTTGATGATGGGCAACTGAAGCCAGCCAGTCTGCCCTTTTCCGTCATATGGGTATTCTAGGTTCTTGGAGAACCCATAGGCGTAGTGGTGAATAACAACAGCAACACAAGCGACCCCACGAAGACCATCTAGCCATGCTGTCGGCGAAATTGTGGCCTTGGTGATCGTACCAGCGTACCACGAGGAAATGAAACTTGGGATGAGAAAAATAATGAAATCGGCGAGTTTTTGGCGTGCTAAATGTAAGACATCGTACCCTCTAGGTATAGATCCCGAGCCAGTCAGACAACCAAAGCTAAAGGTCCCTGCTCCGTACGACCGTTTTCTTCCACGGTCGGGCGAACTCCCCAGGCCGCTAGAAGTTCTATTCGATCTTGCTATCAGTGTTTCTTCTGAATGTCTTCGACCTCTACCTCCGCTTCCTGCGTCTAGAATCTCCAGATCCCAATCAGCCGTAGGGGCCTCAGTGTAAACATCAGATGTTGGCATCTCGTGGCCTCCGCCCTAAGCGAAACTTAAGCTTTCAATTTCCTGTATCTCTCCGCCGCGGTAAGGTCTCGGCGACCCCCCCAAGAAATCTTGTACGACACACGAAGGATCCACGAGAATAGTATCGTGCGAGTAAAACGTTTCCTCGAATCCAGGTAACTTTCGTTTGGTCCAGGGGGGTAAAGGTAAGTAGTCGTAGGCGTAAATGAATCTAAAGATCGAACCGCAAACCCGATACTAAGTAGTTAAATTTTTAAAGAACGAAAATCTGGAGACTATTCTCACTCGAAAATGTCTTAAGGAGAACCACTGTTTTCATGAGAAAGTATATTTTGCCGCTCGGGATTCCAGGGGCTGAGCTGCTACTGTATAAGTTCGCCAAGGCGATTTTTTCTGACACCATTCGCCGTGTATCGTATCTGCGAACAACATATGATCCCGCCGTTAAATGATCTGTTTGGTAATAATATGCAGGTCTCGGCTCGAAAATCCATGTAAGTCGAGCACAGCCGCTTTGATAGTGCGAACGAACTACTCCAATTGGGAAATCATACAGGGCTCTATTTTCTATAACATGGGCCAACAAAGCTTAAAATTGCGTCCTCTGCACATCGTAACGGTTTCTAACAAGCCTGCCTACCTATTGCGTAGTACAAGCCAGACCAGCCTACGCGTTACGGCCTTAAATACCCAGCCAGAAAATGGTAATCCAATAGAAAGCACAACAGAGCTGAATAGACGAGTTACTCGATATTCAAGCCCGCTGCAGAAGCTAGACAGGCTAGCGGGTACGGGCAGTTTGTTTTTGTTGAGCCTGGCGGGTGAATTTCATTCCATCTGTAACAGGGGCTTTCTCGCTTAATCCTTATCTTGGGTTATCGTAAATTAAATAATAGTCTTCGTGAAGCCATAGTCTACCATTATCTTGGATTGAGATTGGTATTTTTCCTTTCTACGCATTTACCCTTTTCAAAGCGTTCTCAAACCTATATTACAATAAATTCTTCTAAGTCTACAAACTATAGTAAAAACCTATATATTAATACTATTTCAGAAAAAGCCGAGTTATTAGCCCAATGGTCAATCTTAGCATGCCAGCAATGCGGTCTCATCGCTGTATAAAATATACATCAGTTGTGTATATATAGCAGCAAGGTTCTGTATTTAGAGTATTGTGCCACAGTTGACTCCTTCCAGGTGTAGGTGGTAATTCGTATTCCTAGGGCGCTAGGACACCTACTTTTTTGTATCCAAACCCAGGCGCGCCCTGTGACCTGATCTTGCAGATTTAAAATTGGCACCCGTCAAATGTCAACGCAGTGTGGTATTGTTTTGGTAACACAAAGATCGTAAGAACCATACTTCTTATGGAAAAGGGTACGGGAACTTATCCTAAATAGGAAATACAACTGTACCAGATCCGGTTAGTTCTGTATAGTTGCCCAACATCTGACTGAGACACCTGGACATGTGCTACTTCGCTTTTGACGCAAGGAGACAAGGCCGGATAATGAATATAAAGCGACTAAAAATCCACTATAGGACGAAATTCGATGTCATCGGTCGGTACCGGTCTCGTTCCTAGCACGTTTTTTTTAGTTCGGCGCCCCGATATATATATAATATGTGGAACTGATTGATTATCTCAATCAGAGAAATACGAAAGGTCTATGCGGCTAAGCCGTCGAAACACCCCACGGAATCAGGAAAAACATACCTAGTATTCAAAGATCATTCACTAATTAGGTTTGCTTCGGGTGCAAAATAATTAAAAGGCAGAATGATGATAGTATTGTATCTAAGCTAAGCTAAACTACCATAAGATAATTGTCTCTGCCTTCCAAATTACTACCACCACCACCACCACCACCACCACCACCACCACCACCACTGCTTGCCCTATTATTCAATTCCCACTAGGTCAAAGACCTACAGTAGATGACCCATAAAGTACCTACGAGCCAAGTTCTATTTGCAAAAGGGAACTGAAAAAGGCACACCACTCCCATCGCCTCACATTCTATTCTACCAACTGTACGAATAGATGTAGCTTCTCCACATCCTTGCCACCCTTCCTCACCACCTTAAAATACTATGATATACCCCACATATCGGTTTCAGACAAGCTTGGTCATATGTGTGGGGTATTTTCATACTCTCGTGTATCTTGGGAAGTAGGAAGTACCACCATAAAAAAATATAAAAAGAAGAGGGGGGGATTGTTGAGGAAGAGATGTTTTATGTCTCTTTGGTTATTCTGGATCGTTTATCCCTCCTTGAACTATTGGCTCGACACCGATCCATAAGGAAAACAGAGGCTCGGGGAATTGAGGGGAAAGGAAAGAACAGACTAACGCAGGGATATGATTGTGAGGTTATGAAATAAGGAAACTCGTTGAAGGATTCTTCCCAGGTAAAGCAAAATACGACAAATATAGAAACGGGGACAGGAAAACGGCAGGATTCAATGAGAACACTATTCAAAGTTAGAAACGCCGTTTGCGTGATTGCCAAAACAAAAAAAAAGTATGACAGTAGAATATCAAAAGATTCCGGGAAGAAATAGAGGGATCAAGTTTTTTTTTTGTAGACCCGAGAGAGATCAGAATATGATGCTGTGTCGCTGTGAAGGTTAGTAGTTAATGAACTTTGCCAACTGATACATGTGAATTCGCAACAAGGAGACATGACTAAGGAAGAAGGCAGAAATATGAAATACTTTTGTCAGAAGAACGCCGCTTGGAAGAAAGGAAGATGGCTAGAGGAAAGAAAGACCAGCCTCCAGGGTATTAAAGGATGTAAAAGTTGTCATGAGAGTGAATGGCTGTGGAAGCAAAGGATAGAAGAGACATCAAGGAAGGACTTAACTTTAAGAAACCGTAAAAAAACAAAGTTAACAAGAGAATTCAGGGTCGTGACATAAAGATATATGTGAATCAAAAGCTAGACTGGCGGTACTGTAAACTGGTGACCAATAACTGCAAAACGGAGCTTTTGAGAAAGAACAGAAGAGACAAAAGGTGACAGACAGACCAGGAACGAGAATAATTGCCCTGTGGTAAATATACCCTGCTTCAAGTTATCTGGTAGATCGTGCGAATTAGGCACAATCACCGGAGAAATATTAAACTTGAGGGTTGGGATGGAATCAAAACTCAAAGGAACATCGAGAGAAACCTGAAAAACAATCAAAGATAAGTATCATGGCAGCAACCTAGGATATATATACAGAGGGAGATAAAAAGCCCAAATAGTCCCAACGGGATTCGAGCAAGGTTAAAAGTAACCTTCGTTGCTATCACCGGCATTAAATGAGTAATTTGGGACCGTGTTGTTAAAGTATCCGGACCCAGCATCGCGGTCAAAAGATCCAAACCGGTCGGAGCGGGAATGTTTCTTGACCTCGCGATCACGGGTTTTTTGGCGTGCTTGTCTCTTGAGACTTTCCATTCGGTATTGCTCTTCCCAGTTTTCCTCTTCTCTTCGTCGGCGAGAAGGTACCCGAGACGGTTTTTCAACTTTGGCTTCCTTGTACGCATACTCAGAGGGAATTGTGGATGAGTAGTTAGTTTTGATCGTCGATCCACGACGGGATCGCATGGACTCTACATCGACAATTTCTGGGCTAGTAGGTGGAACGCCTTCGCAAGACTGTCTTTTAGGCTCGAAGGAACGTTTTCGGCGTAATGGCCTAGATGCCGCTGCTGCAACAACAGGTGGCTGCGGTTCTAACTCCTGGTATGCCCACCATGCCGCTTGCTCTGGTTGTTCTGTAAACGAGTAGCCAGCACTCATGATTCGTGGGACTTGAGGGTAGCTAGCTAGCTCGGTGAAAGATGATTCCTCCGTCGGTACGGAAGCAGGAGGGGCCTGTCCGAAACTCATATTTGGATACGACGATGTTGATGTCGAATCATCAAAGCTACATGTTAGTTTTGGTTCCTCGGATTTGACGATCGGAGACTGGGAATATTTTGTCCTCTCGCGTTTTGTGGGCCGCGGGGGTAAAGGAGCCTTTGGTGGTGCCTTTGTCGGTGGTCCATAAGAGCCATCAACTGTGATTCCCAATCCAGTGATACCACTCTTCATGATGTCGTTCGAAGTGCTCTCGTAGTAATAGGATTCATCCTGGCTTTCCTTTCTCTTTTTGCCTTTTCTAACCTCTATGACTTCCTCTTTCCTCTCAACCTTCCTCGACACTCTTCTCTCAACATGATCAACTACTTTCTCTTCTACTTTTACTTCCTCCCTAAACTTGCGCTTCGTGGAAGTGGAAGTGGAAGTGGAACTAGACGAGGAAGTCCGTGTCCTAACTTCCTTGATCTCTCTAACCTGTCTAAACTCCTTAACTTCTGCTTCAGGATGGAAACGGACAGACTTCTTCTGCCGCCTTGCAGCCGGCGTTGGTGTGGTATAGTATGGACTACCTCCTGATGAGTATGGGGTTGGAGGAGTCGCGGTGATCGCCGGGGTGTTCGCCAAAAATGAGTCCGCCGGGGATGAGAAGTCCGACGGGGACGACGACGATGACAGGCATGATTTCAACTGACGGGGGGTTATTGGAGGCATGTATGCGGATTCTATATCAGCCCGGTACAAGCCGAGTTAGACTTTGCCTTAAACGTATAAAACTTGGAGGTCCAGTTAGGATTTTGGAGGGGCGCGTGGCATGTTACACAGGACAGTAATATGTAAATACCACATCGCGAGATTGTTTATCGACTCGACTTACTTGGGAGATGAACGGGGTTTTCTGGAGATGTATGTTATTTTTATTTTATTTTATTTAGACAGACTCGTCGTAGCTCTCCTCGCAAATGAGTGTGAATGCTCTGAACAAGTTCAGAGGCAGTTGGATATGAAACCAGATGGCCGGTTAGGAAGCCAGCGTGAAAAAAGATGGATAGAAAAACAAGATCAACGCAACAGTCTCCCGACTGTAGACGATAGTAGCAGGTTAGCACAATACCAGGCTCGACATCGGGGAATCAGATATATATGTCTAATTCTCCAGGACGTTAGAGCTTTCCAGGGAAGTGGGCAACCGGCTCCTATTATCCACTTTCGAGAGGTACCCTTTATATTAGCTTGAAGGGGAGGGAAAGGGAACTTTTATGGCGCGTTGGCTGGAGGGAAACAGCTTAAGGAAGGAAAAGAAGAAAGAAGAGTTTCGGATGGTCGAAAGTGACATATATACAGACACACCTACACGAAGGTACCTTCCCTTGCATTTTGGCGGGAGTGGTACCTACGATTGCAAGACTCATGGTTGTTTTCCTTTTTTCTCGGGTGGGGAAAACAAATATTAAATCCTTGCTTGTGATATGGTGGTGCCTTCTTGCTTCATGGTTGGTCCCGGTCCGCACCAACTCCCCATATCCCCATATTCAATATTCAGCCTCCATGCCCTTTCCGGAAAACTAATTGGAAATGTCATCGGCGGTTGTGGAGCCCATGAAACTCAACCGTTTAGAAAATCGAAGAATGACATCAAATCACCCTCTGCTTCGGTCGGTAAAAGTATGGCGGAAAGAAGCCAACGAACTGCCAGTGAGAATAGAAGCTGCTCGAGCTCTGGTGCTAGTTGTGGATGCTTCTAGGTGCTGTCTTCAGTGGTTACGCACCATGCCTCGCACACACAAGTTATCATATGGTTGAATTCGATCCCCCACCAGATGGTAGCCCCTCGGTAGTAGCTAATTTATTAGAGCGCCTTACACACTAGCTACAAAGCCTGTTGGTTCCGGCTTCCCACCTTTTGTGCTTACAGGGATTGTGAGATACGCGTTCTCACACGCGTTCCACTTAGTTGAGAACGCGAACGCACATGATGACTCGGTTTTTTTGGAGCTTCAGTCCGTCACTTGATCTACATGAAGATTACATTTCCTTCAAGGGATTTTACGTTCGATCTTGTCGAACCTGAAGTTTTACAGACATACCCCGAATATGCTCCGCTCCGAGCATGTTGAATGCCGGCGTGGTGGGACAAAACGTTCAATTGAAGTAACATGCACTGCATACCAAATACAGGGCTTGAAGGGCAGATTTTCTGATTGGATATTCGTCAGAGAGCCAACAACATTTTCTTCTTCCTGAGTTGGCTGCACGAAGCGAACCAACTGTTTCAAGGCGGCCAGGATTAGCCCTCCAAGGAGAAGGAACACCGATGTTCTTTCTAGTAGCTAGCGCAGTCACATGAAGCCGTGTCTGCAGATCCAACCATACCGCGTCCCCCTTAAGTTTCGTGGCGTCTTTCAGGCCGCAAGTACCTCAGTGCGAGGACGGGAAATTACTGTCGTTCATTTCATTGCATTGCCCCTTTCCCTTATATCTAACCCGTTGATGCATCAGAAGAGCGGGGATATCACCCTTTTGATGTTTTTATCAAATGAATTCTTATCGGAGTATTGTAGGGGTTTCTTACATCGACTCCATGATACAGCAGGGTCCTGCATGATCGATTCTGCCGTCTACACAAAAACAAGAAGATTTTCCATTCAAATCCTGGTGCTGAGCCGGCATGCCCAATGTACATAGTACCTTTTATTTCTTTTTCTTTTTTATCGGAAGGATGCATGAGAACTTTGTCATGTACGATCAAGGATCCCTTCGTAATTGAGACATCAATATCATTTCCAAAAGAAGTTAATGCATAATGGGGTTCCTAAAAAAAAAGCACGATGCCGACAGCCTTGCAACATGATTATACACACTACTTCATGGGTGGTATCCATATTCAAAGCTAAGATGGACAGAAGCTTGGAGCGGAACCTACCTAGCAAAGACGTCCTGAAAAGTCAAGGGTTCAGCTTCTTCACCTTGTGATAAAATATCATTCCAATTGAGACCAGGTCAGTGCCCAGGTTGTATTATTGTGCTACCTACTGCAGTCCATTCATCAGATTACATACATTGCACTGATTTCTAACCCGAGTTTGGTTGACGCGGACATCATCACATCGATGACCACAATGGCATCACCCACTGTCGGCACAGGCCCCACCCTTATCTATTCCCAGTATTCTGGTAACTAATCCTATTTGATTACCCCCCCCCCCCAAGGAAAAAAAAAAAAAAAGCAAAAGAGAGAGAGAGAGCCGAAGCTCTTATCTCGTAAACCATAATTAATTGCTGCTGCGGAAGCTCGGATTTTGTAATTGGCCAATCAATGTGGTGGGATAATGGAGGCCGAATCTAACATCTCCTCATATATTAGCTGAGCTCTTTGATATACTTGCCGACCCAAAGGCCTAGCTAGTAGCTATATTTAGCTCCTGCATAAGATGCCAGCACGAGCATGTCTTATGAAATCTCTATCTAGCTCTATATCACACTTTTTCATCATACCTATTTCAAAATTGGTTTATGACTTCTCGCCTACCATTTGATAGTTATCGATATAATGTTCATCACAGAGCTAGAGCCAGGTATCACGTATTCGGTATATATCATTTCCAAACTTACAAGAGGGTTGAAGATCAAGTCTAATACATCTTGAACCAAACTAACGATAACCGTATGCCGCTTAAATGCTCGTTGAAGTACTAGGCATTTTGAGTATAAAAATTTATCTAGTCCCAGGATAATAGTACTTAACTCCGACCCCATCCGCTTCTCCCAATATAGCCCTTTTCCCATCCCAGTTACCTTCTATGCCCCCAACCCTTCCTATCCTCTCTTGACAATTGATAAACCTCCTTGAGTTCCTCACTACCAGGCTCCCAAGTAACATCTAATTGGAACATATCCGGCAACTTCAACTTCTTCTCACGACAAATTTCATAATACGATGTCAACAGAAACGGCTGCATCAACGTCGGCAGCAAGTCCTTTGCGGAGAACACAACATCTTTGCTCCCCATCAATCTTCCCATATGCCGAAGCCACTGCTTTACACTTGCATCCGAATGTTCCCACATCATCATGCCGGGAAATACTTGTCGTTTGGCTTTAGGATGCGCTACCACCGTTCTAGGGTTATCATCTGTTAAACAGAGCGCGAGGTCTGTTTTGCCTGCGAAGAGGTGGATTCCTGATGTACTCCTCGGGTTGCATTCAATTGATACCAGCCGCGTGTCGCCTGGCTTTGGCTCTTCCGCAGTGTCTTTAGTTTCCAAACGAAGCTCTTCAACAAAATCGAATGCTAGTTGAAAAACTCCTTTAATCCCTACGCAACGGTTGACCAGATTAGATGATTGGGTAAAAAAAGGAGCGGTAACAGGTGGGATACCTTCAAGCCTAAGCTCCGTCGCAACGTTAGTAACATAATCATATATCCCTCTATGCTCCACGCTCTTGAAATAAACACATGAACTCCCATCTATAGTCTCCAAAACCTTGTATAACGAAAAAGCAGCTACAACGCCATCCCTGATGACCGAATACGAACAATATCTTTCCCCATAAATCCACTCTTGTGCAACCCACTTCTTTTTCATATCCAATTTGTCCAACGGCAAGTCCTTATCAGGTTTCAAATGATATACCGACTGCGAAGCTCTTCCGAATACTGGTTTTAACGCGTATTCGATTTTATCCAAATTCGGTAGATTCTTGACATCCTCTATGCTTTCGCAGAGATAATGTCTCGGTACTCCCAACCCTAGTTTCTCCATCCACTGTGAAAATTCCCATTTGTTATGTAACCGTAGGATAATGTGCTTCGGTGGTGATAGTAGTCGTTTTATGATCTCGACGTCATTGGACCCCGCTAGATGTATGATTTCCTCGTGCATGGGGATAATTAAGTGTATGTTATGTTTGCGAATGATCTCGCTAACAGCTTTTCGATAGCCTGTTTCGTCGTCACGAGGAGCTGGAGCTCGAAAGGACTGACGAACGACGTTGCTGAATTTGGCGACATGGTCTGTTAGGATGGAACCAAGTAAGCTTCAGCTTTGATATCTTTTCAAAAAGGGTCAATAGGTACAACTCTGGGGGCGTGTATCAAGAAACAAACAACCTACAGTGCATGCAATCAACGACATAGACGGTATGTCCGCATTTCTTGAGCTGTCGGGCTAAATCCAACGTAACAGGAAATCTCCCGTTCGTAAGTAAAATATTTTGAGGATGTTTCGTAGGAGTACGTCGCTTCTTCTTGAGCCTTGCTACTGGAGGGCAGGTCGAGTTCATTTTTGTATTTTCGTCGCCAAACCGGTACCGGAGTTGATGCAACGTTTTAATACAAGTTCTTTCTACTGGAATAAGATCGGAAATATTAATAAGAAAAGCCTTGTCAAGTTTCAAGTTAGGATAAATATCCCCGAGCTAACTCTTGTTGATATATGTATCTATCCCTTTTTGTTACTGGCCACAGATATTAATAAATTGTTAGGGGTTCATGATACCTATCGGCTAGACATAGATGTCTACCGGTCTTAAGTTACTACGTATTGATATTGGTGATCGAGTTGGTGGGTGATAGCTTAGTTCGAGAAGGTGAAAGCAGGATTCGGGTAGCGGGATGTCGAAACAGAACTAGTAACAATCCATAAATTTAATTTACGAATCTATATCGTATTTGAATATTCGATTTACGTTGAATATGAAAGGATAATTCTGATAAATTCCGTACTCAAAAGACGAATCATCTCGAGAAGAGTAGCTTACATTTGAAGGTCTTAAGATATACGGAGTCATAGACCTATAACACGTCGAGATCGAACTCATGAATACAAGATGCATGTTGTAAGCTAAACGTCACAGGTTCTCCCCGGACAGTGCCGTGGCGCCGTCTGGCCAGGCCTAATATGCAACAGCCGACTTATAAAAGTTCGTATACAGAGTACCATTCTGCATGTAAACGTATTCCTACTAAGGTGTTCCTATCCCACTAATCACTTCTTGAGCAATGATAGTACATGATCCACCAAAATACCGAGGGCAAATTCTATACATTAAGTGAAGATAGACAGTCCAATTTCAGGTTGGGTTCGAGTTCATCGACGGTCTGACGTCAAGGGCCATGCAATGTGCAACACATCCAATTGACGTACGAATCCTAAGTGATGAAGAACAGCCAGTATTATCTTTGTAGGGCTGATCTATTAAAAAAACAAATAACTGGGCGACTTATATGATATTTGGCCTCCATTTCCTGTACATACTTAAGTACTACTTATTCTCTGACGCAGCTAGCCAAGACCGTTTGTGTGCATTTGCTTCTCTTGGGAGCTTTGCATTTGATGCTGTGCCTGCATAAGCGAATACTGGTACCGGTGTCTATGACTAGAAGGACGATATCTAGATCTACATAGAAGCCCTTGCATTGTGCAACTTAGGCAAACTCTAGGGTCCTTGCTTCTTCGGGACTCTGCCTTTTCTAGGGAAGAGCTGGGATAAACGGAATCGTCCCATTAGATAGGCGTACTGGATTGAGTCTCGGTGCCCGTTGTCTTTGTGGGATAGGTGCTTCCGTTTCTTGGTTCGGGGTCGTAACTTCTTCCGCATGTTTTGGCTCGTTCGAAGAGAATATTGCACGGAAAAAGGTAAATATTTTAGCAATTATAGGAAACGCCATTGATCTACGGTTATCTTTTTTTGTAAAGGAGTGAAAGTACTACGTAGATACGAATATGCGTATGATGGAGAGGGCTTAATTAATTTCTGGCCGTCTTTAAATATAGAGACTGCGAAAACCCCTGCTCCTATGTAAAACAAATAATTTGCGAAAACCTTTGAAGGGCTTGAAACGCCGTACACCACCTCTAGAGCAGTATCAAGACTTTGCATTTTAGAAAGAAATGTTTGTGAAAATCCTTTACCGAGTTTCCAATCCGTGAAACCTAGCTAGTCAAGGGAAAGAATAAAGAAGCTGTACAGCATCCTCTGCATGTTGCTGAAGCTGGGTGTATAAACCCGGTTTGTGACAGCGATAGCAAAAAGTGAAACCATCAATCCACGTTTATCATTGCAATTGTCTCGAGTACTGGTAAATCACAGCCAAAGCTCTACTTTTTTGTAGGCCTTCTTAATGCTGGGTTGAACCGAGGGAGGAGATCTGGGTCCAAGAAGCGTGACATCTCCTCGCGAGTAAGAAGTCTTTCGGGGCGAGGGGTGAAGAAAAGTCGGTTTAGGCTCTGTACGGCAGCACGATCCGGGACAAGTACTTTCCTCTCCTTGGCCTCTTCTTCGTCGGTGATTTCTGATATAGTCGTGGATCTCTCTGACGAATGGAGGTGTCTCGCTTGTTGCTGCTGTGAATTCTCAGGAGTCCCACTGACTGACAACGAAGGAGGTAACATATCAGAAGCGGCAGTAGCTGGTTGATGTGTAGCCTTAACATCAGCTGGCACAGCTGGCTGTCTGCTAGAGAGTAGCTCTTTGGGTTGTCGACGGGGCATGATTGAATGTGGCTTAGATAGAATATTGATGGGGGAAGATGCTTCATTCGCAGCAGCGGGAGGGGTTCCGTGCGTGTAAGTCAAGTTTAGGTTGTTGCTCAGAGCAATAGCCCATTCAATGCCGTTGTCTCCGCCTTCGACACCATCACTCTGAACATGCACCATGGAGGGCGAATAGGTGGTCCTTTTAATCTGGTTTCTATGCATGCTCGCCCCTAAGCAATACTTGGTCAGTATTCCGGATACGTACCTAGGTACTTATATATCTATATATCCTCAACCCCCGAGTTAATGAGCCAGTACTTACTTTGTGGCCTCTGCGTTTTCTTCTCTAGCTTGCTAGTGGCAGCTGGGGGGTTATAATTGTCTTGCCCATCATTGACTTTGATTCGCTTCGGTTGGAAATCGGCCCTCACATGCTCCTCAAAATTTACGCCGGCCACCTCGGCCGCTCTTTTGTAGGCGCGAGTAACGGGCATTTCTGATTCCCGAGGGGACAACCAAGGGTGTTTCTGGATACTTGATGAGGGGTGTATATTTTTAGTAAGTGAGAATTTGGTTGATGAGGGTGATGATTGTGGATTTTGATTTGTGGGGGGTGTGTGAGGTTCAATATTGCAAAAACACCCTTCTATGCTATTGAAATCGTTGAACGGGGAACGATTTTTCAACCTTGCCTGTGAATTTTCAGGTCCCTCTGGTTTGCCGATGCTTTGCCTGTGGCTCTCCATGAGACTTTCGCTGAGCTGCAAAGCATTAATTTCCTCTTCTTCTACATCCTGCTCCTCATGAATTGGCAGGCTCCTATTCTCGTAGCATGCTTTATTAATGGCGTTTCTGTCCTTTTCTTTTGGACTTAAAGTCAAGTAAATCCCTAGGTCCTCCTCGTTTTCATTCCTCATTTGCTTAGAGACTGCCCGGGGAGGGATGATAGTATTCACGCCTCCATTCTGTCTTTCATCAATCGACTGCTCTGGTACCTGATATTGAGCAAGAGGTGACGGCTTAGGTACGTCAGCCTCGTCGATCAAAGCTCCGTCGTCCGGTTTGGATTTCTTCAGCCTGGCCTCTTTAACCTCCAAATTTTCAATATTTTCAATAACCCAGGTATTTAATTGTGGGACGCCAGTTCCTTTAAGGAACTGTAACTGATTCTGTTCTTGCCATGTACCGATATACTGTTTACGGTTTCGACGTCTATTTTGACTAAGCCATGGAGATGTACCGCCAATGAAGAAGTCTTCCTTACTCCTTATTCGGATCATTGTTGCCTATTCTAATCGGGGTTTAATCCAAGATATGTATTGCAGTTGGTCGTACCACAACCACCACAGCCACCACGGTTCCTCAAGTAGTGCGACTCAGGTTGAGAATGACATGAAATTGGCGGTCCCTTGTGTAGTACTAATTCGAACCAAAATATGGTATTTGAATATCACGGTGTATATATGTGAAGATCTTTTCTCTAGGCCTCATAGCTATCACTTTAAGCCCTTGCAGTAGCTCATGGGGCGTATATATTCCGACCTCTAGTTAAAGGGACGATCATATTGCCGATATATATGTCTGGGATTGCAAAAGCTACATTGCGAAACGGACACTAGAAGAGAAAGAAGCTTGACACTACTAAGCTATGATGTATATCTGTAGCAAACATTTTAGGCTTGAAACTTGCATATGAAACGGAACAAAGCATTGGTATTCTAGCGATACATAGACTTAAAGCTCAAGAATTGAAACAAAGGAAAGGAACGAACAAGCGAGCTATACACTAACATACCTACCACAGATGTCGGCTAGCGACAGACTGTAAGCCTACTTCCTACATCACCCAAGTTTGCTTGAACTTTGGGTTTGCTCATTACTTATAGTCTTCTGTGCTATAGATACTCTAAAAGAGTCACTCTGCATATATCTACCGAGACCTCTTGATTTCTCTTTCAGCATGAACGGAGACTAGTCATTGCATCGACATATGCAACATTGGGGCGCTTGTTGTAAAATGCGTGTTGTCTACCGATCCCGCCCAAAGCGGCAACCAACGGCTTAATTTGGTGGGATGTGACCTCGAACGATAGCGATAAGCTTCAGATCATCCCGAAATCTCTTCGAGCTGTATGTTATCGCTCTATCGTTCTACTTCCTGTTGCAGAAGGTCTTTTAGAGGTGTAATAGGCATCAGGATCTTAACAACTCTAGATAGGTCAGTCTGCGTGCACATGAGCACACACATGTAGCTGGCCCCTTGCATGTTGCACGTTCATGTTGCGAGCCTTCGATTGCCCCGTGATGATTGTCAGTAAATTTACTAACGTCTCAAATCAAATCCGGTTTATATAAGTGCTCAGCGGGGTAAGATATCAGATAGATAGACCAAGCTTCAAATCTCAAGCCCTTGTGAATAATATTTCACGGCCCTTCACTCGGAAAACTGCAACGTTAACTTCACGATCCGATAAGATGACGATTCATCCAACCTCCGTCTCGGAGTACCTCTCCACCCACAAGTACCCCGCCAAAGCCCACGCACGTGCTGTCGCCAAACACCTCTCACTCACCAGTGGCACCATCTACCTTGAATCTCAAAAGTCTCGCCTGGAGGAAGACAAAGACCAAGAAGCGCCGTTTCACCAGCGCCGATACTTCTTCTATTTGTCAGGATGTGCCCTCCCAGACTGCTATCTGACTTATGATGTTGCTAAGGACTTCTTGACGCTCTATATCCCGCCTATTAACCCCGAAGAGGTTATGTGGAGTGGACTACCGTTGGATGCTGAGGGTGCAAAAAATAAGTTCGACATCGACTCGGCGAAGTACTCTAATGAACTAGAGGCGGACTTGAAGGGCGAGGTTTTGGTCATTCCAGGCCAGGTCTCGGAAAGTGTTACACTTCTAAAAGATGGGGGTGTGACGGTGAAGCTCTCGAAGGACTTGAAGGAAGCTATCAACGAGTGTAGAGTTTATAAGGATGACTATGAAGTCGCACTTATCAAGCATGCGAACGAAATCAGTGGTAGCGCACATGTGGCTTTGATGAAGGCAGCGAAAACTTGCAAGTTTGAGCATGAACTTGAAGGAATATGTACGTTCTACATCCAAATCGAAGAAATATGGTCGCTAACCACGTTCAAAAGTTTTGGAGAATTGCATTCGACGTGGAGCTAGACGACAGGCCTACGACAGCATCATTGCTTCCGGCACCAATGCTGCAACCTTGCATTACATCCACAACAACCAGGCGTTCAGCGATCGGTTGAATATCCTTATCGACGGCGGTTGCGAGTACGATCTCTACGCATCTGTAATCTCCCGCTCCTTCGCCACTTGAGGCTATATCAGGAAACTAAATAGGCATTTAGGATATCACCCGTGTCTTCCCACTAAACGGCAAATTCACCAAAGAATCCAGAGAAATCTACTCGCTTGTCCTCAAAATGCAACTGGATGCTCTCGCCATGATCAAACCTGGAGTTCTCTGGGATACAATCCACGAGACAGTCCACAAAATCCTCATCCAAGGTTTCCTCGATCTCGGTATCTTCCAGAATGGGACTGTAGACGAGATCCTAGAGAACCGTACCAGTTGTGCTTTCCTTCCACATGGCCTAGGTCACCATATGGGAATGGATACACACGACACTGGCGGTCACCCGAACTACTCCGACCCAGATCCGATGTATAAGTACCTAAGAGTTCGCATACCGTTGAAGGAGCGGGCCGTTATCACCGTGGAACCTGGAGTGTACTTTTGCGAATTCATTATTAAGCCTTATTTGGAAAACCCAAAGCACAACAAGTACATAAACACGAAGGTTTTGGATAGATATTGGACCGTAGGAGGTGTCAGGATTGAAGACGATGTGCTGGTTACGAAGGACGGGTACGAGAATTTGACTAACGTCGTGAAGGAGATCGATGATGTTGAAAGAATAGTGAACCGTACCGCTTGAGCGCCAATAGAGAGAAAATCAAGCCAAGCAGGGCAGGTCTGTACCTCACGGGTTCCATTACCATACTTTTTGCACGTGAAAGTCACTTGTATCTACCTTTCTCAGAAAAATAAATAATTGATATCACAAGTATGTACCTCTAGTTGCATCATGCAAAGCCAACAGTTCCCCACTGCCGCAGAAAACCTTTGCCGGATTTTTGCATCTAACTGTCCAGTTCAACATCTTTGCTGTCCCCGCGACCCGCGCACTTGCCGTTAACCAGGCCTCGGCCCGTAGCCGTCGGCCTCAGGACCTCCGGGCTGTAAGCGCAAGTCTAGGGTTACGTTACACGAAACCTTCTGACCACCCTTTTCCCTTTCCCTTTCCCAGATTCTTGGGAGAGAAAAACCCTCATCCCCCCTTCTATATGCATCATCTCTTCCAATCATTGGTCCAGCGGACAAATCTTCCCACGCATTACATGTATACATAGGCAACCTTCTTTTTTTTCCCCTTCCCCCACGCATAATATTACATGTAAGTATGTACTCGAGTACATAGGCGGAAGGTAATGCAATAGGTATGCCCCTTCTCCTGCGATACAAATGCACTGTACAGTCTATGCAATGGGACACCCCCACGCTGCAGTATCTATTCCGGAAAGTCTTCTTTGCAGTTATTTAGTTAGTTTTTTGGACATGGTCTAGATCTGCACGTTCGTCTATGCCGTATCACCGTACATTCCTGACTTTTACCTGCACATTTATACGTACTAGCTAAAGATGGGGGGAATATTGATATGGATATGTATTTCAGCACCCAGAATAACCATAAAAGTCCAGCTCATCAGTGCATCCTTTTTTAAATTTTGTGTAATCTTGTATAACATACAGGATACGATCATGGTTTTAAAGCAATACTGAAATAATATGATCACAAGAGCACCCGTCTAGGATTATAAAATCAGGTGGGGGAACAATGAAAACAAGCATTTTTCTATTTTGGATTTCGGATTTCGGAAATACAAGCCTAGGGCTACATTATATGAGGTTTTTTTTTTTTACTGAGGTTACGGGGCCAGTCGACAATACCAATGGTGTACAGAAATACAGCAGCTAGCGGGGTAACATTAACAAGCAACTAGTGGAATAACAAGCATCAAGTGCAAGTACCCGGCGGGAAAGTCAGCGGGAACGGGATGTGCTCATCTTGCAGCGGACGGCAGGGTAGCGATCGCGATTCCACGCCTGCCGATAGGTAGAATGTGAGCTTAAACAAAAAAAAAAACGAAGAAAGAAAAAAAAAATGTGATATCACAAAAGTACCAAAAATTTTAAAAGACGCATATGTTCAAGGGTTTCAGGTATAACAGCCTAAATACAATACCACCATGCGTTTTGTTCTAGCAGTCTTTTTCTTCCATATAATTAAAATTCTTTTGGGCAAAGAAAAGATAGGATTAATAAAGATAGTACCTAACTACCTTTTAGCTAGCCTTGTGTAACACGCCTAAATGGATTTCTATTACATAAAATTTGCCTGGGCTAACTGTATTCTGCACACGACCCCCATTTCTCGATTGAATGGTATACCGATGGTACAAATTATCGACTGGGGGAGTGTACTATTCTTATTATTATTTTCCTGATGGATATTGTTAGGGTAGATATGAGAGTAAATGGTATTATGAGAGTCATTAAGTACACATTAAATGAACTATCGTGTCTTCGGTTCATCGATCTCGGTGGCAATATTAAGGTTTCGTAAATTGCAATTTGAACAGAAAACCAGTGCAAAAAAAAAGAGAATAAAAGGCTAAAAGAAAGGCAAAGAACTCATGAAGAGACAAATGAAGAGGAGACAAAAATGCAGAAGCTTGAAAAGTCGGGTGATTAAGCTAGCCAGTAGCCTTCTCTATCATCGTCGAAACACTCATGAATAATCAGACCGAGACAAGGTCTTCTAATAGTAATGACGTCGATGACTTCCACGACCATCAGTACCTCTCTGACGACGAGTACCAGCAGCCTAGAACATTTTCATCAGCATTTTTAATTCGGATGTTGTAGTTTTTCTTCTTGAATCATAAGAAACTTACCTTCAATCCTGGTCTTCTAGTCAAACTTCCCTTGATTCTCATCAAAGCACCACTAATTTTATCACCCAATCCTGGTCTTCTCTTTTGATGATGAACTGGTGCGACGGCTGTCGTGGCATGAGTGTGGTGATGGTGGCCACGACGAGGACGCGAGGAGCGAGTGGTTGTGGTTGTAGTGGTAGTGTGACCTCGACGACGGCCGGTAAGTCGGTCCATCAAAGTAGGCTTAGTGCGAGTGGTTCGAACGGCAGTGTGTCCACCGACAGGACGGGTACGATGAGTTCTTCTGTAAGGCATTTTGGTAGGTGTTTTTATAGTTTTTAAAAAGGATAATCGGTTTGATTTGATTTGATTTGAGGGTTAAAGATATGTTATCTTGGTTTGATAGATATGTATGTATATAGAATATTATATAGAATTCGGATCAGTTACCGAGAGATATGGGACTCTTTAAATATACATTTTGACAGTGACATTTCGACGTCGATATCGATATCAATATCAAATCAAAATCCAGATATGACGAAACCTCTGCGTCGGCCCTGCATTAATATTAACCAACAAGGAACGATCTTCTATAATATTAATACAAGCTCGGACCAGACCCTTCCCCCAGATTATTATCCACTTAGCATGACCGACTTGACGACATAGACCGGTTATCTCGTAAACCAATAAAACGTATTTTTATTATTAAAAAAAAAGGGTCCTTACATGACGTCCCCGGATTAATATTGGCCATGTGGTTTGGACCCTGACGTCGATACTATACTGTGTTGTTGTGTGTGGTAGTTGATCAAAAGCAGGGTTGTGGCTTTGCCCGCCTCCCAATGATGTCATCACTTTCGCATTGTCAACCAACATTTAGGAACTGTGACGCCACAGTTTGTTAAATACCAAGAAAGCAATACTAATAGTCTTGGCTGAGCTTGGTGGTATCGGGAAATATTACGACTTTTGGTTCCTCGAGGACTTGAGCTAACGCCTCGGGCTAGTTATTCGCATGATGGCCCGAGTATGACACCGGAGTGCTAGTCGATGGTACAATTCATGAATTCACTCATAGTTAACTTATCGATTATCGCGCAAGATTGCATCGGCTGCATCATGCAACTATAAAATCCAACAAGGAACAGAACAGTCCATGATCCAATCTCCCACATCTCACCCTGCAAATGACGTCTCTCTCCCAGGGGTCTCCAGATCTTGGAAAAAAATTGCAATCCACCAACTCCACCAAATGCGAAACCGAGAAGAAGAAAAAGCCAAATCTCGATCCTCTTTAAGCCCGGTCAGATGCAATACTAGCTACCTATTCAGTTTAAATTTCTAAAATATGTACCTAGCATGATGCATCGACACGGCTCGCTGTTTCTCCAAACCCGCCTCGAGGGTTCTTCGGCGGCAAACCCCAAGGAATTCATGCATGGAATGGACATGTGTACTTTACGTATATCAACGGCGTGAATTCTACCGAAAAGAAATACCTAAACAAGGTTGTCCGCTCGCTCTAGTAGGTTTAACCTGCATTCCGGACTTTTTTTTTGGTGCTAGACTTGATCCAAAGATCGGATCTTAACCACGGCTTCACAACTTGAGAGAACCACATGTTTAATTTTTGACTTCCATTCCAAAAAAATTACTAGCTTGAGTTACTTCTTTCACAAGCAAATACTTCTTAAGTACTTACTTAGTACATATCTAGTAAGCATACTCTTTACCAACTAGTGCGTATCACCAACGGCGGTATCTAACCAACTTAACTAACTAACCAATAGCCGGACTTCTATCCTTTTCCATCCAATCGGGCCCACCTAGTTATCAATGGAGTAAAAGATCGCTAGTGTGTGTTTCTGATACCGGTATATTCCGTCAGAAACAAGCGGGTAGGAATACACGGTACTTACTTACATACATATGACTGACATGGAAGCTACCTAAGATTACGTTATAAAGCATATGTGTATATACTCTCCGTACCATTCCGTGTCGTCCAACCGGGTAAGGTCGCATGTAAAAACCACTTTTTTTTTCCCGCTGGAAAAGCGTATATATTACGCATACACACACACACACCCTCCCGGCGGATGCCCCGGAGGAGTGAAGGTTGGTTTTTACCCCGGGGAGCCAAATCAAACGGCTAATTAACGGGGAAACTTCGGTGGTCAGGTAGGACGGGCGGTGTTGAAGTCTTGTTGCATTTGATACGACGTTGAAATGGACTAGAATAAAAAAATTTTAAAATATAAAAAAAGCCAATATCTAAATCGTTGAAGGTGGAATCCACATATGTAACAGCGCCATTGTAACAACAGTACGCTGCCTTAAAATGAGTGTTTTTTTTCAAGAAACTTAAAACGAGTAGTGGTCTATAGGTATATACCTATTTTCAAGATACCGCTGTTGTAAATAGATATCTACGAGATGTTAAATCCACGCGTTTAACCAACTCCCGACAGTGTAGCCCGTGCACATATCTACATATGAAGGATCATGAGAATCTGGGAACCAGAGGGAAATACTGCAGTGCAAAGTTATTCTCCATTTCGGACGTACGTATTCGGTGTAGTACCGAGTAAAGCCGTGGTCCCAGATCCAAGGGCGATTTGTATGAAACTCCAGTATATAGCCGTTTTGGTAGATTCATCGTATCATAGCTGATGTATCATAAAACTATCAGATTTCATCCGCTAGTATGCTTTTAAAGCTTTCTAACAAATCAAGAATGAATATTCTCATAAAAGATAAAAAATCCTATCTTATAGAAATAAGAGCCTTACTATATACTGAATTCTTAAAGCTTAAGCCATATCTACTTTGAAAAAGTCTAGAGTCATTACTCTACTCAGGGGCTTATAGAAATTGCATTCTCGGTTCTTGTTCGAAAGGAGGGAAGAAGAAAAAGAATTCCACTTACGAAAAGGTCATATAATCTAATCCAGTAATAGAGAGATCTGACAAAGTAGTCAGATCGATAACGCCTCAAGTCTGATAGTCTAAGGCCGTAGACCATACAGTCAAAACAATCCAAGTCACAAGTTCCGTCAGCTCGAGTGTCACAATATTGTCTCCAATAGACCAGATCCCCAATATATGACCTCCCCCGCATCCCAAAATAAAAAATATTTTCATATATCAGCTAGAACCCATGAATCAAATCTCACATGGTTACACAGTAGATCTTCGCCAGCACATATCTCTAAAGGGAGGGTATACATTTCGATTCAAGACATTCATAACTCCTTCTAATAATGAACATTTCCCATGACATATCGATGTATCTAGCAAAGGTCACAAGACTATCACATAAATTCCCACCTAAATTCTTCAAAAGGACCTAATCACTTGTGTTGCTACTGTTGGAGGGTTCAATATCGGGTATAGTACACTGCTAAGCACTTCTAGCTTGGGTAATCAACTACACTACAGAGCTTATGGCATTTATGTATAGGCTAATGCAAAGAATTCAAGCTCAAATCAACGAGCGAGAAAAAAAAAAAAAAAGACGCAAAGTAAATACTACCTATCCAATAAGATCCCCCAAGTCCTCCTAGTCTCAAATATTGTCCAGACAAAAAAAATATTAATTCCCGCACATATCCCCGTCTCCACTCTTACAACTCTAGCGCCTCTATTTATTGTCGATCATTGAAGACTTCAACTCGAGACGGGAGCCAGAAATCCCCTTAAATATCCCCCCTCCATCAAGTATGAATAGGGAATGGTGGATATTTCGGCCAGATGATTTAATCCTTCCAGCGGTTAAGGAACCTTTCCATAGCCTCATCCGGCATGGGAGCCGGAGCCGCCTCATTGACAACGGTAGTCTGCGCGTAAGTCCTCGCCTGCGTAACCGTCGTGGCAACCTTTGGCGCACCACCTTTTGTCGTGAAAACCGTATATGCGCTTGTAGGATTCAAGCGTTTCATATTCTTTGCGGTGATGGTTGAACCAGGTCTATACATAACGAACACCAAAAAAAATAAGATGCAAAGATATCCAATCAGCTTATCATGCAAGACTTTTTGACGAATAGAATCCTCACGAATATACAGATTTGGGAAAGATGCCAAAGAAAGAAAAAAAACCATACCTTGGCTGCATAGGCGCATATCTGATATCTCCAGTCTGTTCGCCATAGGGCACCCCGAATTCGCCACCATTAGGATCCGGCACCGGCGCCGCCTTTTGAGGATGTACCGCATCCGGTTTATCAGACCCAGCTGCTTGATTCGCAGTTATCATGGCAGGGGAGAATATCCCCAGCATACCCTCCAATTCGAATCTATCAGACCAATTGATAACGGTACCGTCGATTGTTGTCCACGTAACCCGAAGGAAGCTAGATTTGTTTTTTGATTCAAATGTCGGTATAAGACAGATCTGTCAAGCAAAAAAAACAATACCAGGTACCCGGTAATTGTGATATATGATAAGGGAAAGAGGTGGGGAAAAAACGTGAGTAGGTTTACGTACTAGTACGGACCGTCTCCTGCAATACCAGGTGGAATCGTAACCGCAAGAAGTCCATTGGCCGTGCTGAATGCCATACCGGGGGTTCCCAGCGTGATAAGTGGAAACTGCAGCGTGCGAAATATTGCATTAGAAAGACCCGGCCGGCCGTTTCATACCCCTATGTACGTATGTATGGCTGTAATGCACGAAAGGAAGGGGAGGGGAGGGGAAGACCCAAAAAAAGAAGAGGACAAAGTATCCAATTGAGTCGAAAACGTACGATCTGATCATTACTGCCTGTGCATAGATCCAACGTGAATAACCCATTCGTCGGGACTACAGGATCCTCTTCGTCATCCTTCCATCTCACTGTTAGGGCGATTCCGACCTCGCCAGCTGTATACTTGAAAGAATTTCCGGACACCGGACTGGTGAAGACTACCTCGCCGAGGATGATAGATGGAAGAACGGCGGTCAGCAGGACAATGGAAGCGGCGAATGCTTTCATTTTTTATTTTTATTTTTATCTTTTCCTTCAAGAAAATTTTTTATTCAAAATTTTTTTTTTTTTTTTTTGGCTTCAAATGGTCATATGCCAACCCCCCCAATTAGGCCGGAAGGCGCGGGGGTACCAGGTCGACGTCGACGGAAGCTAGGTGGCGACCTAGGAGGAGAGGTAGCTAGCTAGCTAGCTAGCCCTTTGACAGGACAGGCCAAGGAACAGTCCGGCGCAGGAACCCCTCGAGCTCGAGCCAGAGAGCGCTCTCTTCGTTTTTCTTTTGTTTATGATCTGCTTTCTGATTTCTGTCCTTTTCGTGCGATGCTGAGCTGTGCTAAATTTGCAGGCGCGGGAGATTTCGACGTGTTGAGTTGTCGTGGTCGTTCTGCAAGTACAACCTGAAAACAGAATTAACAGGTGCGATTGCAATGCAAAGCTGCCCCTGCCAATCGGGTATCGGGACGGATGCAGTCTGTCTCGTGTCTGGTATGGTGGAGTACAGGACCGTACAGGACCGTACAGGACAGTATACAGGACTAGTCTGCGAGTTAGCCGTGCAGGATTCGATTGTCTACGTCGGTATGCCGGTGAGAAAGTGTGTAAGTGTCAATGCAATGGGGATATCGGACACAGGAAACTGGCAAACCCGGTGCCAACAGCTCAAGAAACACCGGCCCGTACAAGGAAGTACAAGGTTACAGTTGTAATTATAATTAAAACGAGGCGAATTCAGTAAAAAAAAAAAAAGTATAGTGAGTACGTACATACCTAAGTGGGCAAGTAAGTAAGTAAGTCAGTCAGTCAGGATGCTAATCATGTTGCGGGAAAAGAGAACTCTTCTCGAAGACCCAGAGTTTGATCAATTATAACCCAAGCCAGGATTATAATTCGAAGCATACATACTACCGTACATGTGGAGTCTCGTGGTCCGGTCCGTTGGACTTTTTGCCTTACAATATTAATATTAATGTTGGATTCAAATCTGCAGGGGAACCGGTTTGAATACTTCACGTTACATTCGATACCGTTTTGATCAATTGATATCTTCCTCCCTTGGATTCCTCTTTAATTCTATTTTAGTTTCTCTTCCACGGCCTTGCGCAACCACAGCTGCTACCACCTCGATGGAGGCACCTTAGCCGAACCAGGTGTCAATGCGACTCTACATTAGCTCTGCGCCTGTCGCCTCCCCCCCTCTTTTCCTCCCCGAGAATCGATTACTTACTAAGGTAGATGTGGGAGTTAATTCACCGGATACGTAGCCTGCCTGCCTGCCTGTTCATACAGTACAGTGCAGTACATTACATACACAGGTAAGTAGGTAAGTCCAGACTCGCCGACAGACAGACAGACAGGCAGACATACATACATACATTGCGATACTATACTTACTTACCTGCTTGCATTTGCATGCTCACAATACCCAGTTTTCCTTTCTTTTTTTCTTTATTAAAAAAAAAAATTGAAATCAGATTCTGATTCCAAAATAACGTAAAGTCAAGTCAAGTACGGTGTGCATGTATGTAAGTAAGTATGTAAGTATGTAAGTATGTAAGTATGAAGTATGTATGTATTGTCCACACCTCATGACTACCTCCTACCTCCCTCTACACGTGAACCACATCGGCGCCCAAAAAACTAGTCGCCCATTGCATACAATTGACGAATTAAAACCCGATACGTTGTGGAGTTTAAAAAAAAAAAAAAAAAATCTAAATCTACTTCAAACAGAAACCAAAATCTTAAACATGTGAAAGATGCATTTGCATTTTCTTGTATTCAATTCAATTCTGGTATTCTGCATGCTAATGTAAGTACGTACGTACGTACTCTGCAAAATCTGTGGGGTGAATAATATTAATACCAAATTCGACCCCAAATTGTTCGATCGCAGCTTCAATTGGCCGGCCGGCGTCGGTACCTGCGGCCTTACCTTGCAATTGACATGCTCTGCTTTGCTTTGCCTTTGCCTTTGCTTTTACTTGCACTTAACAGGACCATGGCCATGGGATTGCTGGTCGGTCGCCAACAATTGCAATACAATTAACTTGCAACCTCCAACATTATAATATTTCCCCACGCTTAAAGCTAGGTACCTATTAGGAGCTAATGATATCGTAGAACGTTGAAAGAAACAAAATAGGTATGTACCTGGTAAGGGTAATCCCATGTGTCTACGTATACGCCTTGAAACAAAATGTTGGCTCTGCTCTGCTCTCTCCATGAAGAAGAAAACAAAAAAGAAGAACTGTCACCGCAAATATAGTTCGATCACAGTTAATTTAGTTGGGGAACAATTGTTTTTTTTTTTTTGTTAATCCTTGTATTGTTTTAGCCAGCGTAGGCTTTCCATTCTTCTTCTTCTTTCTGTCTGTCTGTCTTTCTTTCTTCCCTTGCGGATGGAAGTCTGCTAATTACATGACGCTGAAATACATCTACATGTACATTATTTTTGCTAGCTAAACAAGAAACAAGCAAAAGGGACACACAAAAGAAAGCCCGTAGACCCTTGGTGTTCTCCGATATCCTCTCCGTTGGGGTTTGTGAGACATTCCCTCCCCCTTCCCAGTAGTAAAAAAAAAACTCAATTGCAGGATAAATCATAAACTAGAATTGAAGATGCCTGGCGATCGAGCTAATGAGCTCTCTGTCCCAGACAAACCGATGATTAGAAATAGCGAGCGCTCAATGGTGATTGTGGTGACCGGAAACATCGCTGGCAACATGAAACATGCTCGACGAGGGAAAAAAAAAAAAAAAAACAAGTAGAAAATCGAGGTATCTTTCCCAAATAACGCCCCTCTTGCTAATTTATCCCAGTTGCTCAGAAAGATAATAAAAAAATATAAAAAAATAAAGATATAAAAAAAGAAGATGTCGATGGCAAGTGCTCGAAGGTCGAAGTAAAAGTCGAACAAAAAGTTTGTACAAAGGGAAGAGTAAGTGGTCGTAGAAATCTAAAAGGTGTTGCAAAAGTGATGACAATGCGTCCAAAAACCCGCTGTTCTATCTGGGATATTCTTCGATCGAAAAAAAAAAAAAAGGGATGGCTCTTTGTGGAAAATGCATTCTGAATCGAAGAAGCGGAAAAGGAAGGGGAAAAAAAAAAAGTGGGATGATAAACCGGCTTGTGAAGAATAGTGGTTAAGGATGGCGAAAGGCGTAAGAATAGAAGACGCTGAATATTATTCGGATAAATGCAAGTCGGTCTGGGAATGTGATAATAAATGCTGTATATTATCGATAGAATCGCTTAAACATCAATCATGACCTTTCGGGGGGCTGGGCTCTTGCCTCGAACGCGGCTTCGGCTGCGTTCGCGGACAATTAGATCACCCTCATCGTTCATGGCCAGTCTGCCACGCTTCATCAAGCCAGCAGTTCCAACCTTAATTTGCATCTCGGCCTGTCTCCTCAAGACTTCGGCTTGCTTTCGTAGCATGGCTTCGTTGACGTTCAAGTCAAAGCCGGTCAAAAAGCAGAAACTAACTTCCAGTTTTGATAGCTCGACTTCGCTGAGACCAGAAACTTTAGCAAACAGCTTCTGTGAGTGGGTGCAGTCTTCGATCGACTTGGCAGCAACCCGTAGGGCAGCGACCAAAGCACGGTGAACACTAAGGGTGGTGATCGGGAGGATGTTGTCCTTGATGGCTAAGCGGTGAAGGAAGAGACCGGCAGCTAGGTAGACGGAGGTCGACAGAGGACAGTAGCGATGGATTCGGAAAAGATAATCCTCAACGCTGATTGGTGGCGCCGTCTTCGACCAGAACTTCCTGGTTATTGTCGAGTACTGTGTCATATTGTCCATAGCTTCGACACCTTCAGCAATAACTTTTCCGGTGAAGCGGTCATCAGGGCTGTTCAGGGGTTGCGGCGAAGGCGAGAACGGCACCCCGGAGTCGGCGTGCGACACAGCCTTTCTCCTTACTGAAACTCCGTCAATGTTATCGACACATGTTGTGTTGAATGCGAACCCTGGTTCCGATTTCTCGGGGGATGTGGATTGCGAAGGTGGAGAGACGACAGGGGATTGGTGTCCGGGGGATGGGTTAACCCAAGAAGGATTCGATGCGATATTTGGGAAGGTCGATGATGGTTTCGCTGGAGGTTGGAATTTCGACTCGGGAGTACACGAAACCAAGAACTCCATCGACCTTGCTAAGAGCTGTAGGGCTCTAGTCGGTGGCATCTTGAAGATGTCATAGGTGGTTGTCGGATCCTCAGTCGGGTTGGAGGTCTGGGATGCGAAGCGGACGGTAGGACAGGGCCCTTCCATGTCGGCTGAAGGGTGAGAGGCAGCAGGGTGAGCATTGCTGGAGGTCGAGTCTGCTGAGGAAAAGCTACTTCTCGAGCTAGACCTTCTGCTGGAAGAAGAGTATTCGGGTGACGACGCCGTTGCTGGCGAGTCTGGGGGTGTTAACGAGGCATTTCGATGATGGACGCTCATGACGCAGGACGACGCTTTTTCGGGCACTGTTAAGGAAGCCACGAAAGAGCTATCCACATGACGGCTGGTAGCGCCGTTGAAAGGAGGAGTCAAAAGGGAAGCCACTTTGCCGGATGTGCTATGAAGCACTTGTCAAGGAGCTTGTTGAGGGGTTGGAGTGGTGGGTTAGGTATGGTCAAGGGAAGGCCTTGTGATCGCGAACAGTATGAGTCGAGAAGGCTCACTCAAGTAGGTTCCACAAAGAGAGAAAAGAATCTGTAAGAGATAAAATTTTAAATGTATTAGCCTTCTGAGTCTCCATCAGGACATGATCATATCTTTTCTTATATGATATCTTAAAATAAATAAATATGAGTTGTTCGTGACACTATGTTGAAGGGGGGGTAGCCTGATATGCGACGGCTGGAAACGAGGAATGTAGAAATTTTGGGTTGATTGAACCACCATTCTTTATCCCAGGTGGTCCGTGATATGGAGAACGTAAAGACCTACATACTCTTTTGGTTTTTGAAAGTGTCGGAAGAGGAAAAATAGGGCGGACAGGAGAGCCGGTCGAGAAGGCTGGCCAGAAAGTGCGATATGTGATGTGATGTGATGTGGAAGTTGCAGTGGAATGGTTGCGCAAAACGCAATGTGACAAGGCTGTCGTAGGAATTGGTACCTTTAGGTGCGTAATAGGAGTAGTCGCTTATCAAGTATCGAAGATACTAGCTGGGGGGTGGTAGTCGATAATATCTTATTCCGTAAGAGGGGCCAGGACAGATATTTGTCGAGGACTGGACTATGATCAATGCCGACGACGATGTTGTTTCTGATGCCGATGATGCTAATGCTGATGCTGATGATATATATAAGTATTACTTATATATAAAATAGACAAGAGTATGTATGTTTGTATGTATGTGAGAGAGGAAGAGAGGAAGAAATAGAAGAGAGAAAGAGAGAGAGATAGATAGAGGCTATGATATGGGCGAAGTCTGGGGTAAGAGTGAGGGAGACCAGTAGTATAAATGCGGTCGGTCGGTCGGGCAGGCACTGTACTGACTTGTCCTAAGACTCAAGGTGTGGTCCGGCGGGTGGTGGTGTGGTCCGAAAATCCCCAGACAGAGAGATCCCTACCCAGTACAATGCAATCGAATAAAACCAGACAGGTAGAGCCCGGGCAATGCGCTACTACTACCTGGGCTTCCTTGAAGGCTGCAGCACATGAGCGGAAAAAAACACAGTCAGCTTTCAGCTTCTCTTCGGCTGTAAATTAATGGGTGTGGGATGTGGGTGGGTGTCAATGTTCCTGGCCTGGCTTGTGATATTTTGGACACTGCAAAGGGGAGGGGAGGGGAAGGAAAAAGGAAACATTCCCAATTCACCGCCGAAATCATATAACACACCCTCTGCTTTGCTTTTGACATTAACCTTTCCGATTAGTCCTAGACGGACGAAGCAGAAGCAGTTTGGACGCATATGTTTCTCGTGCTGTACACTGGGCTCCGCTAACTAGTCTTTTTTTTTTCCTTCCTCCCTAAAGACAGCGAGAGTGCCGCCAGAAACAGAAACCCGGGCTTAGTGCCCTTTTCCGCTGGCTCTCGCTGTTCCCCCGAACCGAATACCAACCACGACAGTGACAGATTCGTTTCGGATGATGGGACGATGATGTATATTTGCAGGATCGCGCACACACTAACACCCTTGAAGATGCGGAAAATAGAGAAAGGCCTACCTAAGCTTGATTCTTTTCGTGGGGAAAAGTAACCTGGTCAGATCTCAAATCCGACTTCCTGATTCAATAAGAATTGCTCTAATTGATCCTGCTTGCGAAACTTCGTTTCCCGGCTCTGTTAGACGGCTTTTGTTAGTGGGGATAGGCTCGGATAAAGCGAGAGATTTTAAGATCACGGACAAACGCCATGTCACTATGGCAGGAAGCAAGTGCATACATACATACAGCTTTAGAAATGGTCGACTTTGGGGGGATCAGAAAAGAAAAGAAGAAGAAATTATTATGCAGTACCCCGCAAAAGATTTCTTGGAAAAGAAACAAGTCGAAAAAAAAAGTATCAAAATCGGAATTGGTGTTGAAGACTTATTTCCTAAACCGACAATGTTGCTAGGATGCTGTCGTATACTTTACAGTGTTGAGGATTCCAATAATATTTACTCGGGCTTTGGCGGCTGCGAGTGTAAATTCGAACACGGAAAAATAATCTTTCCAGAGTCAAGGTTAATTGGTGCGAGTCAGAGTTCCTAGTGATAAAGTTTTATACTTAAAACTCCAGGAGATCTGAACTTTGCAATCCAGATATGCTTAAATTATAACTCGAAACTTGATATCTTGGATCCTCGAAAGTTCAAAAAAGATATTCCTCTCGTATTGTAGTATTAAGTCGACGTAACCAGAGTATATCCAGGCAAGAATAACAGTGGAGCACCGGAAATTCTTGTTATCGTGGGCCGCTGCAGCTTGGTGGTTGCCAGAATCTGAGCAGACAGCGTAGATCGAATACTGGATCGGCAAAAAAGGACGAGGATGACAGTAGACGCTTAGTCAAGGTCTGACTCCGTATGTTTGATGATGAAAGTCGTGAGGGCTCCCTAGCCGTAGGTGTTTGATATCCCTGGTCAGACGAGAGGCCTGTCGAAGTTTGTATGTGTATGTGACTTGTCGCAATTAGTTGAGATGTTGGAAGACCCGGGATTATGTCGAAGGAGTGTCCGGACGAGTGGTATGCCTTGCCTGGGGAAAGGAAGAAAGATGCGGCAGGGTTTCAGTTCCACAGTTCCACAGTTCCAGTCGGAGTTTCCAGTTCCAGCTCCAGCTCCAGTTGCAGTTGCAGTTGAGCTGATGTATGGAATATGTATGTACGTATGTGCTGGAGTACCACCGTTTATGTATATCCAAGTATAGATGTATGTATGTATGCCTGGATGTATGTCTGGATGTATGACCTTCAACCACCAATAGACGACGAACAGTCAGCAAACCACTGAACTTCGCCGTTTACTATCGGAGTCAATTGCAATGAACAAAAGACGCCGAAAGAGAAGAGAGGCAGGCAACAATGAGGTGCACCATACATGTACATATAGAGCGGAAGGCTTGCAATATTAAATACCTTTTGTAAAACCCGTTGTAAAGTCGAAACTAGGTTTTGTTTTTCTTGGTACAACTTTCCCCAAATTACCAGTAAATCGAGGTGGCAGGACCGGCTACGACTTGTATGTCAGGTTAGATAGCTTTTAGGCTGTAGGCCGACCTCCAGTTTGGTAAGGTCCGGTGTGGTCTGAAAGCTTGAAGGGTGATGGTGGTGGTGGTTCAGGTGATGCCTTTTTGATGTGATATAGGAACAAAAGCCACACCTAAGTCTGCTAAGTGTGCAAAGCTATAATAGCAGAAAAAAGAACTAGAGCTATGCAGGGTGATATTGCAGGATACACGGCCTCCCACGCTGCAAGGCAAAAGAATGAATAAAAAAAAAGTGCGATATTGTAGACGTATGTATGAGTGTATGTATGTATGTCTCTGTGTATGTATGTATGTAGTATGGGGGTGGCCGGTGGGCGAGATTATGGGCTGACCAGGTGAAGGCAAATTAAAATCGCTGATACACCTTTCTCTCTTTTCAAACCAGCCTGCAAGGCAAAAAAACAATTATTATAATTAAGCAAATACCGTACGGGCAGATATAAGTAGTGTGTATGTATGTATAAGTGAGTAGTATGTATGTATAGCAGCAGACGTGAGCGGTTCAGACTAGCAGACAGCCAAACGTGGGGAGTGAAAGAGAGACTTTAGAATTGCTATCGAGAGAAATATGCCAGAACTTATGTGCTCGCCAGAATTCTCCTTTGATTCAACATAGCTGATTGATTAATATGATTTCGATGACCTGGCTACTGTCCGCGATCCGTTCTCGCTCATGCACCTTCGACCTTGACTGTCACAATTAAACCTCCAAGTTGGCGGAAACAAGCAGCATATACCGGACAGCCAATGTGGACCCTGGATCTTTTCCTGCCTGTCTCTCTTTCTCTCTCTCTCCTACATGCAGCCTGCTGTGTAGATTAAGGTCCCAGAATAAACCCTTCCCCTTTCGTGCTACCTGGCCTGCTTTGCCAGCAAAAGAAATTCTTTGTCTTGCTTAGAAAGGATAGGTAAGGGAGAATGAAAAGGAAAAAAGAAACGGGAGTCGGTCGGTACGGGTCACTTACGGCGGACTACATGTACATGACATGCACAGCGGCCTCATTAATTTCACATCCCCTTTCATAACCACCATACAGAAGTAGGTAGTTATGCACGACCTTTCCGAGCGAGACGAGGCGGACATCCGCCGGCGCTTTTTTTGCTAACGAGTTAGGCTGAAGGGCTGTCCATACATATCGCGGCTTCTGCTCGAGACATGTATGGATGCCCTCCTAATATACTATCTAAGTATGTAGGTAATCGAACACAGATGGACATCACGATCTTTCTGCGACGGGATGCCAGCTCAAACGCGTCTCATCTCTCAGGAAAGCAGGAACAGAACGCCAACTCACTGCTTCCCATATGTGGTAGCTCCCTTGTCCTGGACCGGATCTTGCGATTCGCAAGCTCGGGACACTAAACCAAAACGGACAACTGCTTCTCAACTCTTGGGACTCAAGGGAATATGCTCCTTGCACATCTTCACCATGGCAGGCACACTTGCCTCAGAAGTTCAGCGTCATAAGTCCCACACGGAACAGCTCCCGCCGAACTCGAATGCTTTTACCGATGCATACATCTCCCTGATATATGGACCTTAACCAAATTCTTAGAGTTATCAGTGTTCATGGGGGTTTGCGTCTTAATTTTCCAGCGAAGCCGGCTAGAAATCGATGCAAGAAGCTCGCCCTACCAAGTATGTTTGTCTCCACGTCAGACCTGCCTCCTTCCTTGCGGCTTTACTGTGTACAGTGTCCGTACTGTGGTAAGTGTCCTTAAAGCGAGGGAGGAACGGGACTTATCCAATTGCCTTTTCAGCAACAGTTATGACCAACTCAGCACACTCGCCCGTGCCCAGTTATTCGCTGGAAAGCCCAAACACCGACAAGTCGAAGCGGGTCTTGTCCTGAAATACTGCATTTATAACCGAGCTTGGAATGGTCCGGGCTTACGATCTTCATTCGTCCGCTGCGGACTATGTATGCGCATCACATCCGAACCGTTTAGCCACTGTAGCACTTGCATTACCATCAATTGATCCAGCGTCTCAGGTTTCAATTGTACGTCGGAACCGAAGTTATAGATGGTTCATAATTGATCGTGAAGGGACCCAGCCAAGCTAACTTCTTAGGTCTTTCATGCTCCGGGGATGCCAGTGTAGCGAGGGAGAGAGGATTTTTCTGGAAGCACCGGCTAAAGCAGACTGGGGGAGAAAATAAAATGCTTTCCAGGTTCGGACTTCTAAGGTGGTAGATTAGCGTGCCCTGTCGATGCATTCTATCGAAGCCTTACGTGCTACAATACGAGCTTTAAAAATTCTGTGGACGGATTATCGGCCCTCGAACCGTCCAGGAAGGACGACCATTCTGCTCAGTTCTTGCCTCCCCACGTGGAGCCAAAAGCTGGTTGAACAGGGTCGACCAATTATAGGTGATGCAGGTTCCGTTTATTTTCCGACAGTCGAACCGTCTGCCAGCAAACTGATGCCTGTGTCAGTTATCAGCCCTCGGAAAAACTATTCTTCCAGCCACATGAAAAAGAGCGAATTTCCCAGGCCTAATCAAAAAAATTTTGAATTCGAACAGCTGATAGTCGAAAAACCACCGTATCGTGTTTCAGGCCCTGCCTTGTCGATGGGAGCACTGGTCCATCGGATCCCCTCAACCTATATTCATCGAATATACCTGTAGACGGTTATTTGCATACAAAGATCCGCAATCCGGGGTTTCGAACAAGACCAACTTCCCTGGTTCGCATAGCCATTCACTTTTGTGTGCCGTTTACGTAAACTGCAGGGTAATAGGTTCAAACCGTCAATGATTTTTCTACACCCAGCGGTCACCTTAAATTTGCCTACATTCCATCCACCACGGACGGACATTTTCGATGCTCTACACTTTCTTTTCGGACTCGTCATCTCAAACGGTGAATCGATTTTCCAGCACGCAATTAGCGGGTCTTCTTAATATTCATGTTATCATGGTATCCCAGTAATCCAGTAATCAGAAAACCGCCCATTGCGGATGACCATTAGCCTAAATCTGTCGAATATTCTTTCGCCTGTAAGCGTTTTATGGTTGCGATCCACTTGTCAAAAGTTTGTGTCTTATCGTACTGTTCCCGGGATGCTAACGCCCGGTTAAGTCGGCAGATCTACGGACCCCGGTACACAGTAGCGGCCCTGAGCAGAATTCGCACCGCCAGCCTTCCGAGTCGCAAAGCGTGCGGTCCTGTGAAATCAATCCTCATGCAGGGCCTCTGGTTTTTTTCTCTCTTGTACTCCACGCCGGGTACTTTAAACCCTTCATATTGGACCAATCCCGATGTCTGTTTTGGATATAGCAGCTCGTTCATATTAGTGCCGGTTGAATGCCGAAACGCAGGGCAGCTCCAGGATCAGGAAGCTGGAGCTCAAGTTCACATCCAGAAATCGGGTTTCCATGCTTTTAGCTCTTTCTATAAATGGGGGTTTTACGTTTAACAAAATTTTTGGGGTCACATGGACCCTTTCTTCTTTCGACTAAACCTCTTTCCGTCACTAACCACGATATTTCACGAGAATTGAAATGGTAATTCTAAAGATGTGCCGAAACAATTTGCCAATTCGTACCAAATCACAGGCCTTCCTTCGGAAAGTCGACAGATTGTGCTCGCATGGGCCTACGGGAAATACACGGCCACGAACGGCCCTCGATGCCGTCCGGTGATCAGTTGGACTTTTTTTTATTTTTTTTTGGCTTGTGCCTCCACACCCACCGCCTTAAGCTTAAAATTTTAAATATTTTCTTTTGGAAGCGCTTGACAGGATGCATATAGCAGACGAATAACGATGCATGCGGATTGTCAATGACTTCGAAGAGCTCTGTGGAGTCTCCGCATTTCTTTCCAAAATATTCTGGTCTTTGGGTGGCGTTTGGACAGTTTGGACAGGCAAAGAAGGGAATTTGAAACCTCTTAGCTGCATCGCAAGAGCTCGAACCACCTCGGTTAATGTGGGATCGAATATACCCACTCGAACGCCTACCCGATGCTTGGTTGAAAGTTTATCCTAACCCACTCGATACGACCCTCAATGGCAATCCAACGATAAGGATAAACTGTGGCTTGGACTTCGAACCTGTTCTTGCCTGTGGTCCAAAAGTCTTAGCTCTTTTATCCATCGAAACTTGAACGCTTCAAGTAATTTCCCTATGCGCATACCCTCCCTTTGCATGAATTGCCTGCCAACCCCACCCTTGTTCGATGATATCCTCATAGACACACCTCCCAATCGTCTGATGTCTACGAAGCTTCCAGAGATTGGTTGATAGATGCTTCTAACCTAAAATCCTTTCCCGAACCATCGATACCTGCATGAAAATACGAGCAGGGGACTCCACGAAGGCGGTCCATTTTCGCCACGGCTGATAATTCTGAAATTAAAGAAAAGGCTGTCGTCTGATCGACCCCCATATCCTACAAAGGACGCTTCATGATCGGAGGGCATGGGTCCTTAAGGACTTGGGGATTTGTTCTGTCAGCGGAATCGCAAATAGGATATATCATGATGATACAGTGATTTGAACGAAGTATGCCAGAAAGTTGCCATGAATCATGAATCATGATAATGATATGCATCTCCGTATTTTGTTTCTCAACCATACGGATATCTTCCCCGCTCCCGTCAGAGGCGCCGATTACGCCATAACATTCCTCTTCAGAATGTCTCATCCTTTCTTCTTTTACCCTGCATGCCCAATTTGGACCCGTGGGGAAATATACCAACATCAACCCTTTCAAATCGGTAATAGAGACAAGAAAGCTTTTTGTTGAAATTCCAAAACACCATCTTCAACAAAAACATCTAGGTAGATGCCGTCTACCGAGGAAAGGTCATATCTAGATCGAAAAGTGTCAACTAAAAATGCTAAATTGCGGGGGGGCCTTGTTCCCCCACATCGAACTACGAAGCAAGCTACGCTAGTTACTCCAGACTCCATAGCTTCAAAGCAAGGACCAAGCGAAAGGTTGCACGAAACGACCCCCAACTTCCTGCAACAACACCAACTCCAACCCCTCATTGCATACTTTAGTATCATCCTTTTTTTTTTCTCTTGCGGCAGCGCGCAGATTATAATTTTTTCTCCCAACATTGATTCCTGCAGGCTGCTGTGTAAAGTTACCTAAATGCGGGGCCCGAAGTCCTTCCGCTCCAATCTTTCTCAAACCTTTGACACCCCTCCGTTATATAATTGACTTTCAAGCAAGGTCCCCATGGGTACTCCTCCCAACCAATCCGAAGCTACGAAATGCGGTCATCCTCGAAAGCCTATCCCGCAGGCTGGGAATTTCAAGACCTAACTCAGCTCGCTCCGAGCCTTCGTCTACTTCCCGCTTTGGTTTCGGCGGGATCCTTTTCCCTTGCCCGGGGAAGGCCTTCATTTTCACATTCTACTCCGCCATTGTCCGACATCGCTAGCTGCATTTCATTTCGAGGAATACTTGCTGTTTAGAGGATACTATCCACATGCCTATTTGTAACAGCTTGGAAGTTCGACACTATCTTGAAGCTCTAAGCTCCATAGTTCCCTTCCTATACTCATTCCAGTATCCGTATGCCCACGGCTGTATTACTCATGGCACCACTCTACCTGCTATTACGGCAACGCGGGAACTCAATATTCTGGGCGAAATCTCGATTATACTAACTATTCTTCTGAAGGAAATCGTCCGTTTTTTACGTAAGTTTCGCAAGAGCTGAGCTTTAAAGGTACTTAGTTTCACTATCAGCAGCCAAAGAAATAACTCTTTCCGTCAAAGGACAGTTCTATCAGAAAGAGAAAAAAAATTAAAATTTTTTTACTACTTGCATTTTCGTAAGACTCAAAAAACAAAAAAAGAGATAGAGAGAGAAAGAAGGGAAGAGAAATGCGCATAAGCATGCGATTGCGATATTTTGCAGTCAGAATTCCTTATTCTAAATATACAAAGTAACCTGTGTTATGCAAGCAATTCATCCGGTTTTCGTAGGGTCGAAATAGCTTCCAATTAGCTTGAGCTTTTAGCTCGGCAAGTCAGCTCGACAATGATCTCATTAGAGACACCATGGGGTCATATCTACCCAGAAAGAAAGAAAGAATGCGTATACATACTTAAGTACATACATACATACATACACACAGACCAAAGACGTAACCCGATCATGACTTTATTTTTTTTCAATTTTCCCATGCCGCGATTTCCTTCCCATGCATCGACGAACCCTACCGGAAAGCCGTACCTTCGTCCAAGCTATGGTTTTTTAAACGTTGCCGTGCTTATTATAACCATGTTATAGGCGGATCCGCTTTAGCCGTCCCGAGTCTGCTCCAAGATACGAAAGTTCGAAAAAAAAAAAAAAAAAAAAAAAAAAAGGGTCAAGAAATCGAACCACAGGGCCAGGCTGGGCAAATAGATATCCATGAAACCATAACCACCATGGAACAGCCCCATTCTTAAATCAACAAGTATGTCAGATCCTTATAGAATTCGAAGATCCCAAAGGAAACGCCCGACGAAAAAAGGAAATAAAATGCCTCCATCTGTGTTTTTTATATATATTTATACTGGAGTACTTGGGTACCTTCCCCAATATATTAAATTAAGAATCCTACGAGTGCGATTACAATTGATATCATTGTCGTTGACGTCGACATTTGGTATCGAGAATATTAATTCCCTACCGAAACCTAGTCCTGTAGCTACCGGGTCATATCATCGGATATCAACCTTCTAGCTTACAATTGCTCAGGAAAACCAATGCGACAATACACACATATTGCTGCGCTTACTAGTATACATGTACCTTTGCAAATCGCTATCTATACAAACCCCTTGACCTTGCTGTTCAATGTTCGGTTTCAGTTCAGCATGTTTCGTAATATCGTGAACACCACTACGTATGCCGCTGCACATGCCTCCGTAGGCTGAATGGAAATATATGCAACCTACATGTGTTGTGTAACCTTCTTCGTCACATTTCCCTTTCGAATCGCTTCTCTCTCAAACTGAATTGAAAATTGAATTGATCAGATTAATTCGGTTTCCCTTTCCCTTCCGGCCCGAGAACGTCTAGACCGTCGCAGAAGCCCTTTTTCTTTCTTCTTTTCTCTTCTCTTCTTTTATCGCTGACTCAAAATAGGAATTAATACCTTTTTTCTCGGACATCAACATCGTATGAAGAAGTTACAAATCAGTACGCTCGACTAGGTTATGTATTCAGGCCGAGGATCACGATATCACACATGCATCGGATCCTCCGTCTCCTGACATACTTGCATGCACATCTTCGTCAAGGACTCGACATGAACTTTGCATAATTTTAATTCCGTTCCGGCATAAGGTCAAAAAAAATAAAACAATAATAATAAGGTAGAAAAAAAGATATATATCTCGAACAGGCTGAGATCGCTCATACATACATACATACATACATACATACATACATACATACATACATACATACATAAAACCCACATACTTACATACACATCCACACATCCACATAGACACATCCACCCAGAAACGACGAATTAGAAAGAGAAAGAAAAGGCAACAAGGCGGGATGAAAAAAAGGGGCCAAGAATCAGGCCATCTCTTCTCTCTCTATTCCATTGCATAGTCATCTTGCGTCATGCATGAGGGGGCCAGAGTACAGAATAACTCGACGGGATCCCATAGGGTAGAACAGTTTATAGAAATACCTCACCGATGTAAGGACCCAAAAGCGAGGGGTCATTTACGATTCGCAAGCACTCTATTTTTTTCTTCGATTTCCGTCCCTGCTGACCTTTTCCCCCCGTTGTTGCTCCATTTTAACCTTGAAAGAAAAAAGAAGGCTTAATGATTTCATTCATTCGCCTTCCTCGCCTGCATCAAAATCGTCGATTGCGGTTCTGATATCTCAAAAGTGGGGTGACAGGCTAATTAATCAATATAACACTCCAAGTTTTTTTTTTTTAAACAAAAAAAAAAAAAGAGAGAGAGCGAGAGAGAGAGTCGCATATGCATGGTACCGAGATAGACGGAATGCACATAGTAGAGATATAATTAATTAACATAGGCGAATCCCAAAAAAAAGAAAAATGTGCTCACCGGCAGACAGATACATCATATGGGACGTTTATCTTAGATTTCGTCGTCGAAAAGATAATCGAATATATCCCAACTTATCGTAGTTTTCGTAGCGCAGACCGTCCCAATAAGGAGTCGACATATCGACAGGAATGCTGCTGGTGCAGAGAATGCAAACAATTATTTCTCTCTCTCTCTCTCGTTCGCTCTAACCAATGCGAATCGGTAAACCCCCCCCGATTGCATTGGCTAGACTGGTCTAACCTGTGGTACAGAGCAGGGGGGGGAAAAAACCAGCTATGAACTTTTCAGGTCCATGCGAATCGGCGAGAGAGAGAGAAAAAAAATCAGTTCTAAACAAAAAAAGAGGATGAAGATGACTATCAAATGATATGTCATTTTGCCGGAATATCATTCCATCTTTGATCACCGTAATACGCATTAATACGATGGCGCATGAAAAAAGTTTAAAATAATAACAATAATCAAAAGCCCGTGACCAAGTAACGCGCAAATCGCGATTAAAAAGAGTGGAAATCCTGTTCGTGGGTGATAATTCAAGGCAAAAGTCCGCGAACTCGAAGTCCGTACAGGCCAGGTGAGGAAGCCTAAGCTAAGATTCGAAGTGGTCTGTTAATCTGTCGACGACGACATGTTGCACCAAAAACAACACATTTTATAAGATTGTCGCCTGACGTCTGCGAAAAGGTCAATGTGAAAAGTCTGTGCCATGTCCACTTCCCAAATTTCCTCAACCTGCTTCCTTCTCCAAATCTCCATCATCCTTCTTCTCCGATCTCTATCTATGGGGGACGGTATGAAATTAATAGGTATGTTAGAAAAAAAAATAAAAAATAGAAAATCTTGCATGCATAAGTAGTCAATCATTTCCCCGGATTTTTACCCAGGCCGTCATACCTACCAATGGCGAAATCTGCAGCCCGAGAACCAAAAAATCGAGAAAACAAGTTTCCGATGTCTAAATTCTCCACAAACAATTTAAAGAGCCTGGTCGTCTCAACATGCCCACCCCCAAAACGAATAAAAAAATAAAAAATAAAAAATAAAAAAATAAAAAGAAAGAAGGGGAACCACAAAACGGCTAAGTATGAAAGGATGTCCTGCTTATCCGAACGGTGATCGACAGTGAAAACTTCTTCTTTCGTTGGCATCGTGGGCCTGCGTCTTGGGGGCTAGGACTGGAAAAGGAAAATCTATATCGTAACGTTTTATAACCCCCAGGTACATACCCGGGCCTGTCTCTCGTTTGGGAGTTGGGAAAACCGATTCTAATGAAAACATGCGATTTTTCAGATTTCCCACTACGGCGCCACGGTCTCCCATGAGATTGTGTAGATACCACCGGGGCCCGCCGGGTCCCTAGCCCGCCAGCGCACGCTGCCAGGTGGAAAAGTTCAATTCCCTCGCCCGAGTCGGGTTTGGTGAAGCCTTGATGGTGACACCGTGATACCCAGAGCTCCAGAGGGTTTTCGACGACACTATGGGGACTTTGGAAGAAGGATGGTGAGGCAAAAGTACGGCAAAAATAGGAACGAAGGGTCAGAAGACCCCAATGCGGCGAACTACCATCTACGCCCACCAGGCGGAAAGTCTGACTGAAACTGTGGCTGGAAGAGTGATGACGGGGCACGCCGCCGACGATCAGGCAATTTGGCGGTCAGGTGAACAGGTGACGTTGCTCGCCTGTGGTACCACCCGTCTATAGAAGTCACAATACTTCACGATACTTCATGTTATTTTGAGGATATTAGTGACTGGTGTTTATGGGAAAGGGACTGTGGTCTGTCCTACTTACCTATAGACCGTGAGGCGAATGTTTAAGGGCTTGCGTATGGTGGTGTTCCGATTCGTAGGCGAAGTGCGCCCTGCGTTCATGCGAATAAGGGACCACCGCCGTCTCGCCGGAACGGAGTTCCAGTTATCGGGATCTGTGCCCACGCTCTCCAAGATGGCAAGGGAAGAAGGTACAGAAGGTCTCACCGAGATTGCAATTGTCTGTGTCCGCTTTCCAAGATGGTGCACAACCCCGTTTAGACCCGCACACCCCCCTCTCCGTCAAGGCCATATTCATAACCACGAGGCCGCACTATCCCCCTATCTTCGTCGTAACATTATAGTAGCCTTCTTCCTGACGTGTATGTTGTCCCAATGAGTATGTGGTTTAAGTTTGTCCGGCAATGTTACTCAATAATATTGGCCTCCGCCCGTGGCGTGACCTGAAATTTATTTCCTCTTTGGAAGCCCTTCAGTCACCTGTCTCCCCTTTGAAGCAATTCCGCCCGGAGTCTATCAATCTACCTAGGTACATGTGAATATCGTTGTAATCTAGCATGAAACAAAAAGCGAGAACCTGGGTATATACATATCCGAGATCTCTAGCGCTTTAGAAGGGTCTCTGTATGCAGAAAAGCAGGAACAATAAAAGAAATATTTAACTAATAACAGAAACGAGGAAACCCGTTTATGCAGACCGGCAACCGTACAACCAAATAAAACGTTAAACCAAAACAAGACCGTGACTGCTCCCAAACGCCATAAAAAGAAATGGGGTATTGCTATTTTAATGTAGGAAAATTTTTTATGATACCGAAAAAGAACCTATAAGAACCCGAGGACAGAAGGAGACGAAACGATTGAAATTTGGGAAACAAAACAATCAACAGCAATGAACACGAATGGGAAAGACAAAAAGCCAAGAAGAAAAGAAGGAAGCAGTTAGAGCCCATAAACATGTGGGAAGGCTTAAGGCATTATCGAGCACCCTTTCGCTTACTGAGTCTCATCGGGTGTTCCGATGAAACTTAGGTGGGTATTAAAAGCCCTTCGTTACCTCCTGATCCTGTCGACCACTTCCTGCATCACTTACAGAAGGACTACCTAGACTTCCGCCTCTGGATCGAACCATCGGCTTCGTCGACATCAGTGCTGCCGCCAAATCATCCGGCTTTATCGGTTTAGCTATATGACTCAACATTCTAAACATTATTGTTAGTCAAAATCGGTGTAATTGCAAATGATAGACGACTCCGAACGTACCCAGCCTGCAAACACTTCTCACGATCACTGGGAGTAGCATTCGCAGTCAATGCAATGATCGTAGGTCTCTGCGAATCCGGATATCGCTTCATTAATTCTCTACTGGTTTCGATACCGTCGCTGCGAGGCATTTGAACCTAAATCCAACAATGTCAACAACAACCGACCGACCGACTCACACCTGGCGCATACGGCTAGGGAATAAAACACCTACATCCATTAATATGACATCATACTGGTTGTTCTCACTAGCCGCGACCTCCACCATCTCAAGGACTTCAATCCCATCCTTCGCATGTGCCGCAGTGTACCCCATGCGCTTTAGATGTTGCAAAGCCACCCTCGTATTCAACGGATTGTCTTCGGCGAGCAGGATATGCAGCGGGTGTCTACTCCCCAAAGATCGGATCATCTCCTGCTCCGGGTCTTCGACTTTGATTGGCTCTCGCTTCCTTGGGTCTAGCGCTTCTTGAATATTCTGGATATACCGCTGGCGCGGGGCCGGCCGCACAATCGAGGCGGTCACATTTTTATGTTGATCTAGAGCCGGCACCGTTGTCCCGAACCGCGCTTGCAGTATAATCTTAACCGAAGGATCGATTTTACTGATGCTGGCCGCAATGCGCAAGCTCTCGTCCAGCGAAAAGTCGATGATCGCGACCCGGATTCCTCCGCTCCGTATGGCCGTCATTGTTGAGATAACCGTGTCGGTTCGGGTAATCACCAGGCCTTCTCGGGAAAGCTCCTTCTCAAGGGTCTTGGAGGACAGCTCATGGGGATCGGCAATGAGTACCTTTTTGCCCACCAATCGTTTGTCCAACTGAGGCTCCTTGATTCCGATGGGGGCTAAAATTGTAAGGTGGAATGTGGACCCTTGCCCTTCCACGCTTTCCAAGCTGTAGAAGGAGACCAATTAGCATCGATGCAAAAAGATAACACTAACCAAATCCGCGTGTTGGAATCATTCCAAGGCGCACTTACACAATGTCTCCACCCATTGACTGAGCCAATTTCTTCGAAATCGCCAGCCCCAGTCCCGACCCACCATAAAGCCGCCGTGTCGAGGAATCCACCTGCGAGAATGCCCGAAAAAGTTTTTCCCTGGCTTTCAATGGAATTCCGATGCCGGTATCGTTGACTGTCACGTTTATCCGAACCTTTCCATCATCGTCTTGGTTACTGGTTGCCTGGTTCAGGTGCTCGACCCATGCCGTCACAAGAATGTGGCCTTTTTCGGTAAACTTCACTGCATTCCCAACAAGGTTGATAATGATTTGCCGGAACCTTGTAACGTCCCCGAGGACGACCTCAACCGTAGGGCACTTGTTCTCGAACACAAGCTCAAGGTCTTTTGTGGCAGCCGGTTCCGCAATGAGCTGTAAAGCGCTCTCTATGCAGTCTCGCAACGAAAAAGGTGATTTTTGGAGGTCCACGGGCCCATGCTCCATCTTGGAGAAGTCCAGGATTCCATCAATAATCTTCAACGTTAGGACAGCCGAGTTACGAATTGTTTCCACATACTCGCGCTGCTGGTCAGTTAGAGTGGTATCTAAAAGGAAAATTGCGTAGGAAAGGAGAGCATTGAACGGAGTTCTGATTTCATGGGACATGTTGGCCAGGAAAGACGACTTTTCTTCCGTAGCTTCCTCTGCCGCCTTCTTTGCCAACTCCATTGCCCGGTAAAGCCGTGCCTTGTCTATTGTTACAGCGGCTTGTGTGCAGAGGAGATTCAGCAATTCCAATCTCTGCGAAGTAAACGCGTGGTTCACATGCTTGTTCTCGAGGTAAAGAACGCCCATGGTTTTTATCTGGTTCTGGATCGGCATGCAGAGAACAGACTTGGGGTGTTTTGTGGAGAAATATGCGTCTCGACCATATGTCCCGTCGAATTTCTCATCGTGGCCATTTCGGACAATTGGTTCGCCGAGTTTCCAAACGATCGATGCGATCGAAAGAGGGACAAGATCTGGGCGAGCGTTTAGGGGTTGGTGATCAAGAATTGTAACCTTCTCCATGAAGAGAATCGTTTCAGCATAAAGATCACCATCCTCTTCTAGTATCAAAACTCCATAATCCGCCCCGGCAGTCTGTAGGACGCTTTTCATGAGCTTTACGACAACCTCATCCATCTGGACGCCTTCACTGATGTACAATGATGCCTTCATAAAGGTTTTGTAGTCCAACTCCGATTCCGCGAATGGCTCAATATTGGACGACCGTGAAACATGGGATTCATCGTCGTCTTGAATGACATTCTTGGAAGCTCTGGGGGAAATATTTGCAAATCCAGCCTGGAGTTGATGCGGTGCCTGCATCGCGCTTTCGCTTGTATTCCTCGACAAACCAGGGCGGACGGCAGAAACTGGGAGATCGGCATCACTGTAACGGCTGGGAGGCATTGCATGCCTAAATTTCATGCCTAGTTCTTCGCTGTAGGCATTTCTCAAAGCTTGCAGCTTAGCATTAGCCCCCCACCACGAATACAGCTTGTAGGCTTCCCTCAGGTAAAACAGCCAGCGCTTCGTGCCTAGTTTCGAGAGCCATATTGCGCATCTCTCATTTATCAAGGCTGCTTCGTGGTAAAACTGCGATTGATTCGCAAGTTGGATAGCTTCCTCAAACCGATCCAATGTTGTGAGCGTACTTTCGGTATCTTTGTGAAGCTCTGCCTCAAGTGCGAGGTATTTATGAAGGAAAGTTTCCTTAGCATATAACGACCAATCCTTTAGTTGTTTCACAGTATCATGAAGATACTTAATCTCATCTGGCATTAGCTTGTCCAGTCGGTCGATAAGGGCAAACCCACCATAGAAATGCGACCAAGAGAGGTATATCGACGAAATCATAAAGACAGACTGGGGCCTTGTGCCTTTCATGACACTCTCGTACGCCGCATCCATGTCGCCAAAAAAGACCGCGAGGATAAGTCTGTAGAGATTTAGAACGTATAGATGGCTGACGCTCTCACTGCACATTAGGGAGTTGAGATCATCTTGTGTCATTTCGACGCCTTCCAACTTAGCTGGGTTGGGGTTCCCAAGTCCTCGGAGGTTGAGAAGAACTTGATACGGCATTCGGAGCCACCATTCGCCTAGTCGGTAGTTTTGTCGGACAGTTGAAGCCCTGTTCGTGTTCATTTTCTGAGCAACTGATTCCAATCTTTCCCCAGAAAGCATTGAAAAGGCGGGGATTTCTGCAGACGCAAAGCCCTGATAGTCTACTTCAAAGATGGCTTGTGCTGTGACTAGGGCTAGGTGCTCGTATTTGAGAACGTCGCTCATCCCTCTATGAAAACAAGCAATGTGTCCTGCGAAGACCTGGAAGATGGCGGGGGCGTTGGTAGGAGTAACATGGTGCATCTCCTTCTCCACCAGAGTCACTGCCATATGCCCTAATTTCCAAGAGAGCGCCAAATTATGCTCCCCACCCTCCCCACTGATCATGACCGCAAGCATAACCATCGGATATGCACTCTCAATGCAAACGCCTGACTTAAGGGTTGCGCGGAAGGATGTTAGGCAGATCGACGGTAACAATTCCGGCCGCGACATATATATCGGAAGGAGGACCCCGGCGCAGATTTCGTGTAAAAGAATATCAGCGATACTGTGCTTTCGGTTTTCCATCACTTTGACTTGTGAAAGGTCGATAGAATCAAGTTCACAGGAAGTGCGCAGCGCCGCTGCATGTTTCTTGCAGCTTGCATCATCCTCAGGGATGTAATATCCTAGCAGCGACAATGCAGATAGTCCCGCAGCAGTGGTATCCTGCAGTCTTCCCATCGCCATAAGATATTTCATTTTGAGCAAAAGGCATCGACTTTTGTTCACGGAGAGAGTACAGTCATCTAGCAACTTCTGTATCGTCTGGATAGCAGCCTCATAGTCCGATTCCGCGAATTGAGCTTCGGCCAACGACATTGTAACATTGAGTCGCAGCTCACCGACGTTCACCTTCCTGATAACTCCCAAGGCGTCCTCCATATAGTTATCCTCGTCTTCATTTCCTTCGTCAAGGAGTTTCCTGGCTTGGTTGAAGTAGTTTAGCGCGGTGTTGAAAGCGGTAGTTTGCAATGCTCGTTTCCCTGCCTCGAAGTTGAGAGTAATCAGCTTGCGAGACTCCTCCCGAGTTAACGGACCCTGCCAATAATTCAGATGATTCGTTATCTCATAAATCATGAGGTCCATTTTGTCGGTACTGGTATTAGCAAAGAGCCTGGTTCCGATAGTTCTGTGGACCTGTTGCAGCTGATCTTCTGGGATAAGGGAATAAGCCGCTTGTTGTACTCGGTCGTGGAGGAAGCGATATGTGACGGCCTGTGTTAGGTCGGCGGGTACAGCAGGGTACCGATTAGCCATATAAGGTGTTATTCCTCCACCTTCAGGTTGAGAAGTAACTTCATGTGTTAAGCCCGCGTGGTATTGTGTGTTCATAGGCAACATCAATCCGGCCTGAGGTGCGGTCATGTCAGCCATTTGCCACGTATTATCACGTTATCATCAGTCGTCCAACTTACGTCGAGAGCACCCCATAGCGATTCCTCCGCCTGTTCCAAGGTCTTCCCGCATGCAATTGACAGCGTTTCGATCGAGATCTTCCCATGGCCCAGACAAGCAGCAACCGTCATTATTTCCCTTGTTTCTTCGCCTAGACTCATCATTTGCTTCACAAGAAGGTCAACGACTCCGTCGGGTAGCTCATCCGTTTCGATAGTTGACAGCGAAAACCTCCATATTCGTTCGTTGAAATCAAACCAGATGTGGCCACCGCGGTGAAGACTCTTCAGTAGTTGAGTAACAAAGAACGCATTTCCGTGAGTTTTTGCAAAAACTAGCTCTGTTAGCGTTCGTAGTTCAGCGTCATGCGGTCGGGCGGTATGCTGTGAGGCGTGTTCCCCGGATTCCTCCGTCTCGTACACCTCTAGGTCGGTTAGTATAGGCGGGAAAGGTCGATGAAATGTATCTGCCACAATCTTCCCAACACTCTCAATATCAAGATCCGCGATTTCCAAGTCGTTGACCGGTACCCCATGCTTCCTTACTCTGTCAACCATAGCGTAGAGCGGATGGTCGGCTGTTACTTCGTTGTTTCGATATGCACCAACTATAAGGATACTCTGCCCCTGCCCATTTGAATTTGCTTGCGCCGCAATATTGGCTATCAAGTTGAACTCCGTACTCGAGCACCATTGCAAATCGTCTAGGAAAACGACCAAGCTGTGCCTCGCAAATATCGACAGGAACCTCACAAAGACTGTCCGGAATCGTTGTTCTCGCTCAGATGGTCCCAACGCTGCGAGTACGTCTGGTTTATAGTCCGGACCCAGTAGCAATTTCATCTCTGGGATCACCTCGAGCAATACCAAAGACTCCCCGTCAAGCGCTCGGATTGCATCCACCCTCCACTTTTCGAGATTCTGTATACTCTCGGAAAGCACTTGTCGGACTAGATCTTGGAGAGTTTGTATCAGACTGAAGAAGGTCGTGTTCCGCTTGTATTGTTCAAATTTCCCACTAGTAAAGTATCCCTTGTTTTTGACAACAGTTTTCTGAACCTCCTGAACCAACCTGCTCTTACCGGTTCCGCTACTTCCCCCGATCAATACCAAGGCGCTCGACCGCTTCTCTTTTACGGCTGTGTACGAATCCTGAAGTGACTTCAGTACATTTTCTCGGCCATACAACTTATCCGTAACCGAAAATTGACTATTTGCATCCGCTTCTCCTATTATATAATCATCCAGGCCGAGGCCCTCGTTTAGTCGTTTTATCAGTACTTCTAGATCCGCCTGCAGGCCACTCGCGGTCTGATACCGATCCTCAACATTTTTCTCTAGGAGTTTGAGGATGACTTTTGAAACAGTAATTGGTATCGATTGGTTGGCTTCTGATGGTGCGGCTGGCGGCTTCGCAATATGCTGATGGATAAGCTCTAAGGGCTCAACTGCTCTGAAAGGTAGAAATCCAACGCAGAGTTCATACATGGTGATACCTAACGAGTAGAAATCGGCTCGGTAATCGACTACCCGGTTCATCCGACCTGTACACTCTGGAGCGATATACTGTAGCGGACTCGGATTATCCCGTAAGGCAATTATTGTTCCCGTATGGTCATGTGTGACCTCGTCCCGGCCGTGGCGAGTCGCGAGGTGCCAACCGAACAGGTAACCCTTCGGCGGGGTCCCCGGAGTTACTAGTATTGTATAAGGGTTCACATTGTTATGAATAATTCCTAGTGAGTGTATTACGCCCAATACATTCACGATATCATAAACAACGTTTAAGATACCAATCAAGTCGTTCTGGGTCCTGGGCTTTGGCGTCGGCGCTCTATTCGACGGTGGAGGGGGAGGTGATGGTGCAGTTATCGTTGCTATCGAAGATGTCCTCGACCCTCTAGCTACTGGTTCCATTAAAGGTGTCTCGTACGGCGTATCTAGCGGTTGAAGATTAGGATCTTCTTCCATTACCTTCCTTTCGGGTAAAAACCATTCCTTTGCTGTTTGATATCCCCGTTGATCATCATAAACTAAACTGATAGCACCGTCCGGGAAATAATCCATTAACATTGGGCTAGCGATATTCGGGTGACTTGAGAGGTTCGATAGCGAGTAATTAGATGAACTCGAGTGTGATGGCAGTAGTACCCCTCGCTGTGAATGAGGAGATGGCGAAGCGACTGAACTTCCTGGAACAGAATGTTGTAAAATGGTATTAAGAGACCCAGGTTCCGCATTTGAGCCAGAAAATAGCTTCCATTCCCATCTCAGCCGAGTCAGTGAGTCGACATTGTTAGCGTCTGCCGTTTTCAGGAGCATCGGGGCTGAAGTTGATTTTGACTGCGCTCTGTAGACATGCATATAGTTCTAAATTAACATTAGGTCAGCTAATTCCACTATTACCACTCCCAATTTGTACGCCCCAACTCACAATCGAATACATTAGATTTAGATTCGTATATCCATCTCCACTAGTCGTTTCGGTCATTGCCGCCGAGTTGATGGATATTGAATCATTGGAAGTTTTCCCAAATCTGACTGTAGCAACCATATCGTTCCCTACACCATTTATCTGGTGATCCGTGTCTAGTGGACTACCTTTCTCCTCGATATTCGGCATTCTTGCGTTCAGATTGCTGTACATTCTAGATCCCAAGGGATTCGGCCCTATGCGTGAAACGGGACTGGCAGATGGCGGTGTACTAAAGAACTGTGGATGGGAGTCATGACTACTCTCGGACCCGGAACCGGACCTAGAAATAGGCGGTATTGAAACCAATTGAAGGGGGCCACCAGATGACGGGCCCAGTGTCAACCCAGCTAACGAGTGTGGTAGAATTGAAGGAGAGTCTGTCGATGATAACGACGTGCTAGGAGCACATTGTGGCGAAGTTAAGGTGGATGACGATTGGGAAGAATGCCTTGTCTGGTGGGGAGATTTCCCTCTGGAACGAGAATCCCTACCGCCACCGTATGACCCACGCGGGGCGGACGAAGGATGGTGAACTGGAGCTGATGAACTTGAACTTGTATTCTGCTGTTGATTCAGTTTTGTCGGCGAGGACATAGTGAAGAGCGAACTGAAGAACTTGCGCAAGGACGCCAGTGTTGGAAGAAAAGATGATTATAACCTATCGCCGTCGCTAGAGATAGCTAGCTAGGGCAAAGGTTATCAGCTTGTGCTAAGTCGAGTTGAGTTGAGACTGCCTACGCCGTCACCAATACAATTGGAGTAGGCCTCACTCCGCAACCAAAACGAAATCCTCAAGCAAAATCCCGGCCTGGTTATAGCTGCTTCGCCCTGTTTCCTGCGGAACTGCAGTGGCACCTGCGTCGGACTGAGGATCGTATCACCGGTTTCAGTTGCAACTGCGGTGCAGTATACTATGTGTTGTTCTTGTCGTCGAGCGCCGCAAAGACCTGCACAAGCGATAGGGTCGTCTTTGAATGCAGAATACGACCTCGAGGGCTTGAATTAATCGATGAAGTATAGTATCTGTTGGGAAGGACGTCGGTAAAAGATGTGGCGGAGATGTTCATCAGCGCATGACCGAATCTAGGAAGAAAGAATTGCGGGTCCCACTTCTGCAGCACTATTGACAACCTTGGAAGCAACTATCCGTGCAAAGATTGGATGGATTTCGCTGTCCCGCCGCAGTGTTATAATGCTGGTACAATAAGAGACCGTTAGCCCTGTTTTAAGTAAAGCAACCTGGCGGAAACCTGGCGGAAACCTGGCGGCCCCCGCTGGATCGCCTGCTGCGATAACCGGATTCAGGATGGTTTGAGGGGAACCATATGATGGATTTACGGTAGCTACTTAAGTAAGTACCTGTTTTTAAACGGTAAAGCTTGAAGATGTCTATATAAAAAAAATGTGCCTCGTGGACTTACAATCCCCTAGGTATTTTATCAGCCCAGATTTTAACCACCTGTCGGAACGGCAAAAAATAATCGCCCGGTGGTATGAGTCGCGGAATTAAAGAAATGTTAACCTGGAAGATCGAACGTAGGAAAGAGCGAGGAAGAGTGATGTATAATACGGGCAAACTGATTTTCCGAACTCGCCGTGCAGGAATAAGAAGCTGATTACGAATGTAAGATTGAAAGTCTCGAAGAAACTGAAATCAATTAGGGTTCCTCCTTCAATAGTGAGAATTAAGAATCGCCGTGGAAGAGCTAAGCACAGAAGCGATTATTAGAGTTGACAACGTTAACTTCAAAATAACTTTAGTCGTCCTCGAAGTCTAAGCCAGGACTCGCCGGGGAAGAAATGAAAGATGTCGGCCGAGGCTCAGGACTATGACAGAATTTTGCCTGAAGGTTTTGAGAGATTGAAAGTTATAATCAAAGGGGAAATGCAAAAACGAACGGCCCTTCGTAGCTAGCGAGACGGAACTGCAAAGTGTAGACGGGTCACGGATTTTTTAGACAGGGAGGCATCCGTGCGGGTTTTTGCATGCTGCACATGTTCAGTCCGGTCCTGGCTACCCTAAATCCTGTTCTGTTCTGTTCCTTTCTCCTGCTTGTTCTTTCTCACGAACTTCAAACTTGGCGGGGGAGTTTCAAGGAACAGCAGGTGGGACGCAGGTCCCAGTTGGCTTCGGAAAACCCTTATTTTTGGAGGTATCGTGGTCTCCTCTGATCACATATCTGCCACTGGGAATCCATTATTCATCATAGGAAATATTAGACTTCCAACGGATGCAAAAGCCTATTAGCATCTGAATCCTAGCCATTGACGTTGCCGGTGCCGCAATGCTATTGGACATGTGTCGGGTGCCCTGTTATTGCAATGACGTCGCCTGCAGCGAGCCCAACGACTCTGCATATCAAGGACCATAATAGTAGTCCCTTTGGTGTATCTGGTTTGTCACGGTACGGGCTGCAAGAAATCTTTCAGGTGGCTCCGAACCCCGATCTCTCGATTGAAGCCAGTTAGATATAAATCCAGTCTGCCCCTGTTGAACCCTTTCTGTTCCGTCTTTCAAAAAAATAAATAAAAATTTAGACTCCAGGAAAGCTCCCCGGAAAATTTCGACCTTCAGGAGGGCTTGTACAGCGCATGCAAGTGTACCGTGTATGTAGGTGGGAGCTACTGGAAGCAGGAGCGGGTGGGACTCCAACCCCAGCCCAGGCGAGCGCAAGATCGATCGGACTTGAATTATGTAAATCGAAGACGACGTCAGGAAAACTTTTCGACCATGACTTTTCGATGTTTTAGCGTGCATCAACTCGGGATCGGGAACTGGCACAACATCGACAGTGTCATAACCCCTGTCGTTCTAGCCTAATACAGCCTAAAATTATACAACACTAACAACACTGACATACATCCTAAATATTTACATATGTCAGTCTCAGGTCCAGACTCTCGCATGACAAAATTAACTGAAAAAGACGGTCCTTAGTGGCGATGTCGATACAATTCTAGAAACTTCTAGATGGAATTCGGAATATATGTATTTTATTGAAAAAAAAAAGTTGTTAGCTGAGGTGAAAATATAGAGTGACTAGGTACCTACGTGGTTATATTATTGCTCCCATTACTGGCAACATAATAATGTTATATATATTATATTGAGGATGTATGCGGGTCGAGGCTCTGTGCAAGTAAATTCTGTTACACATTTTAGATGCGATATTACAATCTCTGAGATATAGTGCAGCAAAAGTGTCCTTTCTTTCCCCTTCTCTTAATAGTCTCGTGCATACCTAGACCTGAAAGCGTCTTCCCTTCTGTCGGCTCCCGGGACAGTTTTATGTGAAGAGAAACCAAAACTGCACCCCAAGATATATTTTACAGTTCGTTATGCGAGTCTTGTATTAAAACGTTTCGACACACCCCTATTACCCTCAGATACTAGAGCTAACATTGATTTTCCAGTATCATATCAACAAGCAGACTAAGGGATCCAAAACGCAACTTCGGTCTTAAACTCGTGTGGGTTTCCGGACGCTTGTATATGTATCTCTCACTAGGTTTAACTCGAACTCTAGTATTTATATACCATTCTCGCTCGCACGCTAACCGGAGGGCCTAGGGTCAATTTTTGATAATCATCGAAATTAATGTCAAGGTATAATCCCGAGCTTCGAAAGTACCCATATGGCTGTAATGAATAAAATCCTCTCAGGCCCTGGCCTTCCTGCTACATAGTTTACTCAAAAGCCGGAGCTTTCTAGGAAGATACAAACCCATGCATTATTTCGGTGTTAGTATCAGCCAACGATTAGTTTGTACCAGGGTATAATTAATAGACCTGAAGTGTAGCTGGCATTTTGAGGTTATATAGCGGTCGGTTGGGGTCATGCAAAGTGCCATTATATCTATCACAAAAGGAAGTATCTTCAAGGAGTATTACGAAACTTAAGTCTTCCTCGACAAGTTCAATTAAGAAATCTTGAGACTAAAGCTTGGGGGGGGCCGGTTCCCGGAGCACTTAAAAATAACATCTTAACATGCACGGCCTACAAAGTCTGGTTGCCGACTTAGGCCTGGTTTAATCGCTTCATAAATTGCGGGAATAGCTCTAGAATAGTCTCCCTTTCAAGCTTTACTATATCTCAGCCACAACCGGTCCCCAGAAATCTGGCATCAGCTTGCCAGCAACACATGATAGCGTTGCATTTGTGAGATTAGTCAGCACTCACTTGGGAACTATATTTCTTCAGTGAATCATCACGATTTTTAAGGATAGGTTCTGAACTACTTTTTGATATGCTTTTTATAGTGTCAGACATCAATTAATTTGAATTTGAAGTTAGGGTTATATTGGCTCCATTTAGATATAATAGCCAGCTATGATATCATGCTTCAATTGATCAAGCTGAAGCTCCAAATACTTTTGGGTCGACATATTGTTTTCCCATATGATCATATGAAATAATACTCTAGCCCTGGATAAAACCAAGATATCCGACCAAAACGAACAAGATTGAATAAGTTGGATATACTGAAGATTTTTGTCTTTTCTGTATCAATTTTAGTAGACATTTGTTATTCTGAAGTGTAGAAAGTAGCATGGGATTGAACTCGCACCTGCCATGCCTCCCAGCATGGGATTGTAATCGGAGCACTTTGTAATTAATCACGAAATCCACGGCGAACCTAGGATTATATAAAAATCGGGCATACCTTTCCCAGTTTATTAAAGCGCTTAGCGACAACAGGGATCCAGTAAATCCCAATTTTCCCAATTTTCCATGTATACATGCTATATTGATACTGTTGCCTTCCCCTACCTAGATATAGCTATCCAGTCCCATGATTGCAATGATAATCTCAGATGTGGCTATCTGGTAGATTATTCGGCTAAAGATATCAACGTGGCTGCAATAAATAGGGAAAATTACGAATGAAATATATAAGACCATGCATGAATGGCCCCGGTCCGCGTTTCAGAGATTCCGTCTGATACCCTGGCTGTTGGTTGGTAACGAATGATCAGAACCGACGAAGGTCGTGGCCAGACCTGTTTGCCTGCCCGCCTAGATGTGTTGCCAAGCAACACCAACCGGCGTGACAGGCATGGCTAGTAGGGCAGCCAGTTACCCAGTCCGCCATATGGTATATGCCATGTATGCCATATAATGACATGGTCATAGTCGACGCATGTTAGCGAGTGCTACGATAATTATAATCGATCATTGAAAATAAATTGGTTCTCAGAAACAAGCATCAAGATCTTTATATCGTATGATGTCGTTTCAGATCCCGGCAGGCCTGCATGGGCCCGACCCTTTTTTCCCTTTTAAATCAAAAGTCGGGAGGTTGTAACCAAGTGTTAAATGATCCGAAGTATAAAGGATCTCTCAGAGCCGGATGCTGCAGGCGCACTGCAAGGTTTCGCCAGTATATTGAGATTGCAAGCTAACCTCCTCTTCGGGCAAAGCTGTGCGACGAAATACCCATATTGCATCTACTTCGTCGACGTACTCCCGTGGCTTGGACGGAGAATAGTGGCAGCCATGCAAGCCAATCTGGTTGCAATGGTCTAAGAACTAAATTATTTAAAATAGTTCTTTTGTATATATCACTTGCGGGAATTTTGCGAATCTCGGCCTGTCATATGTCGTTATTCGGGGTGCTGTGATATTTACCGAAGAACCGTTCGAAAAAACAGACGTGTACGTAATGAATTCATGTCCATGGTCGTCAAATGCAAACTCGACTTTGGAATGTACTTTGTCACCGTCGACAGAGGAAAGGAGAACCTTTCGACCCCTGGCTATATCTGAAGCATCGGGAGTGTTGCGCTGTCGCCGTTTTGGCTGGATAGGACCAGTCCAAGGCGGGACGAAAAAAAGAACTTTGAGACGGAAGCTTGAGGTATCGAGACACAGGATCTCGGGACATGGGATGGTTAAGTTGAAGCTAGCGAAGACCCATTAACTTGTTCGGGTGATCGCCTACGCAAAACCCGCCTGTAGACGAAGTGGATAAATAGCAAAACGGGCTCATGATAGCTCTTTTTGGTTCTCTTGGACCTCCTGTTTTTCGTCTTTGCTGCGACGCTATTTTGGACCGAAGTGACGGAGTGGTGGTGCTTGGAGAGGTTGAAGTACTCGAAGTACGCACTGAACTGCTATTTCCAGCCATCACCGCGCTTAAACAAGCTAGCACTCTGCCTTATTCGAAGGACATTTAATATTTCCAGTCCTCGACAGGACAGATAACCGACAGCCAGCGATTCGTGGGAAGCCGTGTCGAGTTCTGGGTCCCTTGGCCCTGCTGCCATTTTTGCACATAACTCACGTAAGTAGCAGCGGCCGGTGCAGTGCAGCTGAACTAGCTCGCCCTCTCCTTCTTATCGCTCATACTGCCCGTGCATACACAATTGTGCCGTTGGGTTTCTTCACGTTTCAGGTTTCCAAGGACGGGCAGCTGTTTCCTTCCTGCCTTCGTTTGCCCGACCGTGCTGCGGTGCGTCTGTCTGTCTGTCTGTACTGTCCTGTACTGTAAGTGAGTATTGGCGGTGGTATTTGTGAAGGAAGAAGAGAGAGAGCTTAATTCGGTGTTTGGCCCTCTCCCAATCTCGTATGTAGTCAATCCGGCTCTCCCCAAAAAACTTCCACCCCCAATTTCCCTCTCCCTCTCCATCATCACCATCACCTCCCTCCAGATCATCTCCAACCTCGCCCAACCACCGTCCTCCTCCGAACGACTGTCTAGCTGCCAACTTTCCCCCGATCTCCATCTCCCCAGATCGTTCATTCCCGAATTGACAACATCTCCTCCGACGTTATCCCGTGAAGCTGTTCTTATTCTTGGAATTCCAGGGCCCCAGTCCACGTTTAGTAGCTCCTTACAAAGCTACCTATCAGTACGTACTTCCCTACATACATACTGCTTGCTTAGTATGTACGTCTCTATCAAACCAGTCGCAACTCGAACCCTGAATGAACCTGCCCCCCCCAATCATAACCCCTTGACCTTCCATCCTCCAAACGTTCTCTCTTCTAGGCAGGGTCACCTGCACTCATTGATTGTTGCTGCATGCGGCTCCCCCCTTTCACCTTTCAACACCTTTCCAGAGCTCTTGTCCTTACGCGAATTCCTTGAATCTTTTTTTTCGTTGTCGCGTTATCATCGCCTTGATAGCCTCGTTGTTATCGAACCCTTTCGACATCTAAAGGTCTGACTTTGATATCTTTCTAATTCTCCAATAGAACCACTTGACGAAAAAAGCAACGTCTATTATACCCTTTTGGTAACGATGGTTGTCGCGACCATAAAGTAAGCTCCAACCGGCCTTCCCTTTAACCCCTGATCGTTAATGGAGTCGTTATCGTGATAGCTAACAAGAAGCTTCTTACCTTTGGTAGATGTGTCGTCGTCGGTGACGGTGCTGTTGGCAAGACCTGTCTGCTCATTTCCTACACCACTAATAAGTTCCCATCGGAATACGTTCCAACCGTCTTTGACAACTATGCTGTCACTGTCATGTAGGGTCTTCGCTGATTGCAACTCTTATCATTATCGTTATCGTTATCATTTCTAATGTCGTTATAGGATTGGTGATGAGCCATACACACTTGGCTTGTTTGATACTGCTGGACAAGAGGATTACGATCGCCTGAGACCCTTGTCGTATCCCCAAACCGACGTCTTTCTCGTCTGTTTCTCGGTTACTTCCCCGGCCAGCTTCGAGAACGTCAAGGAAAAATGGATTCCTGAAGTCCGACACCATTGTCCTGGAATCCCATGCTTGATCGTTGGTACGCAGGTCGACTTGCGAGATGACCCCGGTGTCATCGATAAGCTGAATCGCCAAAAGATGAAACCCATTCAGACAGCCGACGGTGAAAGGTTGGCGAAAGACTTGCAAGCTGTCAAGTATGTCGAGTGCTCAGCTCTCACTCAAAAGAACCTCAAGAATGTCTTTGATGAGGTAGGTCATTCACCGATCCAATTGACTTTTGAAACATTCCTACTTACACCTCTTCTTTAGGCGATTGTCGCAGCTTTGGAGCCTCCCAAGCAGGGGGACAAGAGGAAGTCCAAATGCGTCTTGTTATAAACGCTTGTTTGAGGTCTTAGCCCTTTAACGAACAACGATGTTTATGATAATTCTGCATGCTCTTTTTCTATTTCAAACAGCGCAATACCGACTTATGTACACTAGGATCGAACGCAATTGCGGGACAGAATCTTAAATGTGCAGCCGCCTGTCACTGGGTCTATTGGGAAGCTACACAAATGCATGGGAGCCTGTCAAGGTGCTAACTGACTACAAATTCTCTTTATTCCCTCATTTTTCTTCTTCAAAGGCGAATTGGGGACTACTCATGTGGTGTTTAGAACGCTTTGCTCGATTCTTCTAGCCTTTCGTATGCAATTAAATGTATACCATCTAACGGCTTTACCATATTATCATTCCCGGGCTCTCCAAAGCGAAGAAAATAATTGGGAATCATGTTGTGCTCATCCCTCGGATATAGGACCTGTATGCTGCTTTTCTTCTTTCTTCCCTGTCCCGGTTTTCTCTCGAGCTTCCCGTTATCGTTTGCTATTTTGAATTCCTCACAGCTCCGTTTAAAGTTTTCTGTCTTTTATTCCCTGCTGCCCTTTCCGATATCTATCTTTGCTTGGGTTTTGATGCAATGCTTCTTTGATTGTGACGCGGGTTGTACTTGATTTCTCTTCGCCGCCAGATTAGTTGGTGCCTTCAATTGAAGCTTTCTTGACCTTTTTTTTATATACAAGCAATGCATTTCGCTCTTCACATTTTTTTTCTTCTTTGCTTAGTTACATTACACTACAGCGATCTTGAGTTTGGATTTGTGAGAGCGAGAACTGGCTGTTAGTATCTTAACTTAACTTCACCATATTCACCACAAGCCAGGAAAACCGAGGTTGCGAGATATACAGGCTAAAGCCAGCGTTTCATGATATCGGCTTATCAACTGAAGCTGAAGTTGGCGAGCAAGGGAGGTGACCAGGATGATTGCGCTGTAAGAGTAGCTTAGCCTGATCCAGTAGTATCTGATGTTTAACAGGCGAGGATGACGGATTGAAGACCCAAACGGTTAATGCTAGTTATCCACGTTATGATGACATCAGGATCTTACCTGTTAGCGTAACATGGTGTATCTATATTCTAGTATTCGGCTGGCCTGGTCGAGGCTTTGGTCAGGCGTCACCGGAATGGGGAACTACCTACCTGCTAGGCTCCTCCTAACCTGCTGGGACAGACATCATTCTTTAGATTTTGGTGTATATGTCATATACACAGGCTTCGAATATAGATGTCACATAATATAGGAGATGGTAGCAAATTCTTCTAAACAGTAAAATATAATTTTATAGGTCGTGATAGAAGTCAGGAAGCGTTCACCGGGTATAGAACTGACTCGAGGTTGGCGTTTTAATTAGTGTCGTTTGCATTGGTCAGTGTTGCCGTTGGCATTTGGGCTGAACCTCAACCTCAACCCTCCAACCCCGAGTATCCCCAAGCAATCTCCTTGACCAGGTCAACATCACCACAAAACTCTCCGACTATCCACCATCCTGACCTCTTACCAACCCCTCGAAATGGCTCTTCCACCTCATACTATCAGGATCAAGCGGCGAAGAAACGAGGATCCCGTACAAACCCTGCGTACGGGCAACCCCGCCCTGTCCAGACTCTCCAATCCCAGCAAGCCTTCGCTAACCCACAGGAATTCAAAATAGTCGTCGAGTCTAAACGTCGAAGAGTCGACGGGGAATTCTGTTTCATCCTCCACGATACCGTCGAAACTGCTACTAGCGGCACCGCGTCTCCTTTACCTTCCAATGGCTTGAAGCCTCAACAACTCACCGTCCCTGGAAGCTTCAAAGAGGGACCAACACGACCTGATGATGCCCTGAGAGATGGCCTTCAACCTGGTGGCCTTAACGAAGCGACGTCGTCCGACCGCGAAGGTAGGCCGATCGCAGCAGATAGGCGGCTTCCGATAGGCGGGAGAGAGATCAAAAAAGCCGTATCACCGGCTAGGTCGGTTAGATTGAAAAAGAAACCAGTACCAGTCGCTGCACGGCATCGGCTGTCAGAATCGATATCAAGCAATGCTCCTATTGACGAACTTGGACCGTTGAGTCCTACTTCAAAGGCTGAGGTGCGGAGATATCACTTATCGAAAAAAATGAAAATAGAGAATGGAGCATTTGGGCAAGTTACAGGGAAGAAACGGGAAAGAGGACTGGTGCCGGTGTTCATGGAAGGAGCGGGAAGAGTAGCAAAAAAACGGAGTGCTATAAAGATTGGAACAAACGATTACGATATTGGGTCAGACGAAGAAGACATGGAGTACGATAGCATGGAGGAGCAACAAAGGCCTCGCGCTAGGAAGAAGCCACAGACCCACGCTAAAGAGAAGGCAATGTTACAGCGACAAAGAAGTAGAGATGCTTCAAGAACTCGCAATGCAGCCAAGGAAGAGAAGCCTTTGGATAAGTCTACTGAGGGCCTAGAGTTTGGCTTCGACTCTGACGAGCTCGCGAAACAGCTGCAGGATATGGTCCTAGATTACATCTCCAACCAACCGGATCTCGACAACTATCCTGCCAACCCAAAATCACCCGTTCAAGAGAAGAAAAGCAAAGTTATCAACCCCCTTGGCGGCGGGGTTGGGGGTGGCACGTGGGCAGATGTCGAGAAGCGCATGGATGTTGATGCAGCAGGGGATGTTATGAAATTAGATAGCGACGGGGAGGAGGGCGAGTGGGTTTATGACGTTTATTTCCGCCAGGAAATCAAGAAGAGTAAAGACGGAAGCACTGCTGTCACCAACGGCGACTATGGCGTTTTGGTGTATGTTCCGCATGTATCCACGCCCGCTTCTTGATACATTGGCTGACTTGTGCACTAGGATATCGAACTCTGATGATGAGCAGTGGTGGTACGAAAACGATGAGGATGAAGAAAGTGCATCCGATGTGTGGGGTAGCGAAGATGAGGATAGCAATGGTTCGTCTATCTACGTATCATTTTCTCCAGGATGCTAGGTTAAAGCTAATCCTGTGTCAAATTACAGCGGAAGAATATTACAAAAACGACTATCCTGATGAGGATGACTACGATGCTGCTGATTCTGATAACGATTATGACAAGGTCAAGCAGTATACACAGCCCAGGATCCGTGGTCGCAAGAAAAGGGGAGTCTGGGATTACGAGTCGGATGGGTCGTATGACCTTGAGCGGGAAGATGAAAGCGATTGATCTGATCCTTGGGTGCTACGATGTCGGATATGCAGGTTTACCTGCACAGTGGTCTAAGCGGCCAGCTTATAGGCAGGCAGCATGTGGAATATTCGACTATTTAAGAAGCTGCAGAGTGATCTTGACACTAATATCTAGCCAACCACGCGGTTTTTATGCATATGTTGGAGCCACGAGGCTCAGCCGTAGGGTGTCTGGGGTATTCACTGACTTTTTATATCGATTTGATCTTTGATCATGCAGCATACAGACTCCGCACATGGGTACATACCTATATAGATACATTTTTGACGTTTTGGTCTCTCTTTGTTTTTTTTTTTGTTTTTTTATTGTTCTTTAGCGTAGACAGGACCGCATTTCGAAATGATAGCACGTTTTTGATGACTGAATACGCAGGCTGCTTATAATCAATCCAGCTGCTTGATTGAGCAATCGATTATAGCATCCAATATCGATACCTGATCTCAATTGAGCAAGCGCACGCGTCAAGGCTACACTTTCCTTGTTTGGCCTCTGGCGCTGTCTCGGACTTGGCGGGCATATTTCCATTCGAAACGCCATCTGGTGTGGAACCTGAAGAGAAGGGTGGGTGTGGGGAAACTAAACTCCATCGCGTAATGTTCCAGAAATTTTTCGACATAATCGAAGACATATGTGGTGAGCGCGCTGGTTGCCTAGAATATCGAACGACTGGGATTGTTCTTTCGCAGCTTTTCTCTTCCGCTGGTTGGTGGGAGAAAAGCCGCTTTTTAGATGATTGAGGGAGAAAGGGGTTGGGATGGCACGAGTTAGGCATGCTTCTTCTCATTCGCAGGAGAAGCTCAGTTTTCGATCAGTGCTCCACCGCCGTAGTATTGATGACAATCCATATCGACGAAGATTCAAGATGTCACTGTTGATGCGATCACAAGATCTTATCGGATTCGAGCTGCGGGCGCGGGGTCTGATTAAGAATACCTCCATGGAAAGTGTCTAGAAGCAACCACAATCATTATCTCTGAATCTTTCCCGACGGCACCATGCAGCCTTCGCTTGCAACGTGTACAGGACCCTCTCCACAGTCTTAGTTTTACCAAATGGGTTCCATTCCGTCTATACATGTATGTATGTAAGCGTGTAAGTGTGTATGTGTGTACTTACAAGGGGAGAGAAATGTTTCAGCGCCATGCGCTTTGAAGAAACCCGGAGACTTGAGGGACCCTAACGTTAATTGAAATCTTATTATTGCAAATGGGCCTTTAATATCACGAGCACAGCCAGACCTCGGATGAAAGAGCGGCGAAGGCCGTTGAGCTCGCTGGTGCCTTTTGGCTTCGCATGCGAAGTGCATCTATGGCTGAGCGGGCTGGCAACCTCGGCGTCCTAGTTATTAATCAAGCTCAGAGAGTCAACAGATTGAATAGTTTAAGGGTGAGACATATACAGACCAGCTTGTAGTATCATATCAGTGCTGAATTCCGATATATCGATTCTGATAGGTTACAATGCTTAGTGATTATCTTAGTAATGAAGTTTTTCAAATTTCAGAGATCCTAAGTCAAGTTAACTTAACTTAACATGCAAGCAAGGCACCCAAGATATCGAACCCCGCCGCGGGAGCCTCTATAAATGCCAGTTCTTAGGTAGTATATGTTGACTTAAGGAGCTATAGGCATTCAGGCACTCTTTTCTATCTATAGAACCAGACATATAACCCGTCTACTGGTTTTAAAATTCACAGGAAGAACCTTGAATTCAATCTGGATGTCTATCAATCATGGAGAATTAATTACCAGGATCGAATGTCAGAGCCTAGTTCCTCCTCCCAATGGGGCAAAAATTTCCCTCGTTCTCCTCCAACATTTAGCTTCATGGTCCAGCTGCAAGGTGCGGGCGATACCAGGACCACAATCTTCGTCCTGACAAGGGAAGGTCGGGTTGCTTCAGACCGCATGGAAGGCTGACCACCCCTTAAGTTATGGACGAGCCGGGCCAACAGAAGCTTGAGCACCTCTGGTGACGCGATTTTAAAGACATACATAGTACTTACATGCAATGCACATTATGCACTTGACATGGGGCCTAGGCTTGATCTAAGGGAAGTTACGGTGAAAGTTCGCAATTGGGCTCCATCGCCCGGCGCCCGTATTGAATCGCCAGACAATCATGATTTATTTTGATAGCTAGCGGATACTATGTCTCTCCGACATTAATTCCTTTTACCTAAGAAAAAGGACATTAGAGTTCGAAATTTTCGCTCGATCTTTTTCGCTACTTAGCTGCTATGGAGTAAGTTAACTAAAGAACGGCCTGGCGAAAAGATATATATCCTGCCGGCCGGTGCCACGGTGCGCTGCAGTTAAGTTGTCGAGGCTTTAATATAGGTAGGGTCTCAGTTCAGGTATTCCGATCGTATCGTAACCCTTCTCGAACCATTTTTAATTCGAACTCTCCCGCCTCCCAACCATTTTTATACTTCCTTCAAGTACTTGGTACCAAGGGCCTATAATATAGCCTAGGCTAAGCATTTAAACATCCTTCTTGCATTTAATATTTAATTCTGCCGCCCCAGATCCGTTCGCCGCCTTCCCGAATCCCGCAACTGTCAAATTAGGAATGTGCAAAATTGACACCTACAGCTCGCTTCTTCCAAAAGATAAATCTGCAAGTCCGTGCCTGGGCCGTCGTCTGATTAAGATAATTCTTTTTATATAAACAATCACCTTCTCCCTTCTCGACAAGGCCTCTTTTCATCACTAGGATTGGTTGTCGAGATTAATCTATATATCCGCCTAATCGAATCCCCGCCACTGCCTTCTGACAATCCGACCTTCTCAATCCGTTTAATGGGAAACAATATCAGGAGGGCTTGGATGTTGATATCATAAACGTAAGGCCATATTATCCTTGTCTTCCAACGCCCTATCTTCAAAACAAGTTGGAACCCCATAGCTTCGGACTTAACTTTGAGAGAGAGAGAGAGAGAGAGAGAGAGAGAGAGAGAGAGAGAGAAACACACCGTCTGACTTTGATGCTGTTTATATAGTTTAATCACTCGAACGACCATAGCTAGCCTTGCTATTCTGCAGAGTGCGTTCATCAGTTACTTTCTTCTTACCAAAGTAGTGCTGGGATAAATTATATCCCTTGCCCTTTGCTCTTCTCGATTTTGTCGCATTCCAGGGCCTGCTTGAGCTGCACAAGTAAAACCCGTCTTCGGTATATTTCTTACGAAATATATACTCTTGCGCATTGCGGTGGCATTAGATAATAGAAAAAAGTCGAAATACAAAAAATGGGCCACCTAACGCAGAATACCAATAGCTCGATGTCGAGTAGCCTGAACAGCTCGAGCAGCAGGTCCAGCACAAGGTCCTTTTCTTGTGCAACCGTATGCGACGAATGCGTATTCCATGCGTATGTTTACTCTGATATTCTTTACCTATTAAATCTCTAGCCGGTTTACTAAACATATACATATATTTTCTGTTTATTATAGTACCGTCCAAGGACACAATCTATATCAAGGGCCCAGAGGCGTTCCCATTCAGGTTCACATCCTTCGTCGTGCCGAATACCCTCACACCCCCTATCTCTACTGTTACAGCAATGATCAAGTCGATAACTACATCGAATTCCCAGCCTACCGACCTGCATTAGTTCGACAAACGACCGGGATAGACGATTCTTCAAATTCGGAACCAACATACAAGCCAGCTCCTATCGTCTCTGCTGAAAATAGTCACCATATCGCAGAGATAATCTACGACTTCGATTTTGGGGAGGTCACTTTCGATGAAGGGAGACGAGTCGCCCTGTTTCATGTTAGGCCGAGTTGGGTGGGGAGACCGGTGAATTTGATACTGAATTTTGATTCGCACAGTTTGGCGACACAATTCATGAGACATTTGCTGGGAGCCATTGCTTATGATAGTGCGGGAGAGACAAGTTGTTTATACTTGTATGTTTATTTATCAAGATATTTTTGGGATTTATTTTCTAGTATGGGAATTTTGGGACTAATTACTACTGGGGATATGCTAGTGAACCGAGGAGTTTTCGATTGGCAAAGGTGGGATCGAAATACCCTCCTCACGAGGGTTTGAAAGACAGGACATCTATAATTCAGATCTACAAGGATGTGAATGAGAGGAGAAGAGGGGCGATGACCTTTGGCGAAGGTCCTTGTTTTTCGGGATGGTGTATGTTTTCCGAAAAATCTTCTTGTGTAGATTTCGAGGGAGTTTGCTAATTGGTAATAGTTCATGGCCACCCGAGAACACCAGAAAATCCTCCATCGATGGATATAATTATGACGATGCAAATCACAGTCGTTGGGCGAAAGGTTCAGAGCGCAAGGTATACCGGAAAGTGGGATGACGCACAACAAGCGCTTTACCTTTCGAAGTTCAAATATAATGTCGAGTCACAAGTCGATATTTACTTCCAGGATATCACAGATATGTCGAGCGGTAAGTGCCCAACTTATTTTTAAAAAGGGATTGGAGTAGTACCTAATAATTCCGGTTTAGACTTCGCTAGAATCGCCTCAGGGTTTATCCGTGGCCAAATCCTTTGCGAACGAGACGTCGACTTTGTATTCCAAACAAACTATGGCCTCCGCGAGGAAGAGAAGCGGGATGCCACCCTTTACCTCTGTCACCGCTCATCCGGTGATATCGCCTTCCAACGCCTCATCCGTCCGAAGATGTATGGAAAACCAGCAAAAAACCTCAACATGATGGTGGAAGAAGAAGGTTATCCCACGAAATGCGCACTGGTATTATATCTTCGATACAAGAATTGGGCCCAAGTAGTCGAGGTTTCGGCGTGTGATGTCAAAAGGGATAACATCGATCCTTGCACTATCCGACTTACAAATCAACCACCTAAACCGAGGAGAGTTTATGTTGGAGAGGAAGATTCAGACCGCTTTCCGTTCTGGTCCCTAGACGACTATCTAAAACAAGAAGATTCATTCCAGCTGGCGAGGATTCGGTTTAAAACTCGGGAGGGTTAGTAAAATTGCTCATATCGATATATTGCTTTTCATTTACTGTAAGAAACATTGGATTCTAATGCGCTACGAAACAATTAGATACAGACTTCTTTATCCGACAGAAGAGCATATTACACTCTCGAGGCTGCAACCTATGCAAGACTCGAAGTCGAAGGATGCTAGCGGCGAGTTTACCACCAGATGACATTCAAACTAGTCTAAAGACTTGCTTGATGTCGAGTTTGGCGGTTGCATCTCTAATTACCTTACTCCCCGAGGATGAGGAAACCAGTCAACTCATACACCCATATAGCCATACCGTTAAGACCTTTTTACAAAGGCAAAAGAAGTCGCTCGGACAGTAGACCGAGTCAATTAACTTGCTGGGTTTGGGGAAGTCGCAAGCAAGACGTAATTTTTCTTAAAATTCGCTGTATATATTGATATTGTTATTTCATTGTATTATAATACCAACGGAAGGAGCATATATGATCGGCGTATCATGATGGTGTTTAGCAAAGCAATCGACCGATCGAATTACCATGCAATCTATACACAAGTACTCGCTTAGCTTAGAGAATTACAGTTCGTCTCCATGAACCCTTTGCACTTTAAACTGAGGTGCATCTTCATCCGAGCCAACTGATCCTCGAGACCCTACAGTCTCATATGGATCCTCCTCATGCTCATCAACCTGTATTTGCGAATTCTCTAGGTGTCTGGTACCCCTGGCTCCTTCCATCTTCGCTCTGTTAGAATCTACCCCACGTTTGACTATACTCGTTATAATCTCATAGACGATTTGTGCAGCTGCGAGTGCAGTTTGTTCTCCAGTCCCATCGTACGCAGGCGCGACCTCTACGATATCCGCCCCAACGACGTTAAGCCCTTCGAGGCCACGGAGTATACGTATCATCTCGCGAGTCGTCCAGCCACCAGGTTCTGGGGTTCCGGTACCCTATTTTCGTTTAGTATAGGTGTTCAATCTCTTCTTTTATAGGTATCTGTGTGTATATATATATAACATACCGGGGCCATGCCAGGGTCGATAACATCAATGTCCACACTTAAATATATCGGAATATCCTTGCCTAGATTATCAAGAATTCTCTGAATGACCCCATTGACGCCAATGTCGTCTATATCATCGGCTTCTATGCGGTACCATCCTTGTTTAGTATCATCTTCGTAGTCTTCGTAGTCAATACCAGAAAGTCGAGTTCTCAACCCAGCATGAACTGAGGAATTTGGAAGAATCAATGGCGGGTCATAGGCGGTTTGGGCGAGCCAGAACATGCATCCATGACTTAAGCTCATTTGTTCGGAAGACCAAACAGAGGGGTTTTTAATGGGATTCCAAGTATCCAGGTCTATAAAAAATTTTCTCAATTGTTAAAAAATAGATATTTAAAGTAGCTATGAGTCAGGAACTTACGAGCATCAAAATGCAGGACAGCGACTTGGCCATGGAACCTATTTAACGCTCTTAAAGCAGCAAGAGCTATCGTGTGATCCCCACCTAAAGTTACAATCTTTGGAATCTTCTTGTCAAGAACCGAGTTTCTAGCATTGTCACTTCGGACGGTTTGGTAAATGGCGCTATCTCTGGACAGTAACTCTTCCATGGCCTCGGTCATTTGTTCCATTGCGAGCGCATTGTCGAATGGAACGACGGGGATATCGCCACAGTCTATAATTTTAGCCCAACTTTGATACTATATTCCGTTAACTTACTCTTGATGCTGAATAATATACTAAATACCGATCCGATACGGGTATTAATTGAGAAGACTTACAGGATTAAATCCTGCCCGATGGTTGAATCCCCTAAAACTTGTTTGTCGCGCCGAAGCAGCTCTAATAGCCCTAGGACCAAATCTGGCACCGGGGCGATAGGATACTGCGGTATCAAATGGAGCACCGATGATTGCTATATCATACGAAGCGTAAGGATTGGTAAGACATCTGGTGTACGGTAAATGGGCGAATGTAGAGATTCCAGAAAATGCCCACTACGGGGTAATATTAGCTGCGTAATCAACAATTGGAACTAAATACTCCTGAAGCCACTATGACTAAAGCTTTGGATAGTATTATAACGGTCAATGGTTGCACTTACATCCCCAGACCACTTTTCGTGGAGTTCTTTCAGACGAACTTGATCGACCTTGTCGTCGTGGTGTGTTGAGTGTGCGGTTATCAGGCTTAAAACTTGCAGTTGTAGAAATACTCTAAATGCCATGATGGACAAGTGTAACAGGCCTGTTATATAGGCTGATATAGCTGTAGTCGATATCGTATCCACAGAATATAATGGTTCGCTGAAGGGGGATATTTCAACCCCTAAGGAGCCAGTTCACTAAGCTAGTATTTAATGATAGATCTAGATGAGCGGGGTTCCACCCAGGCTTAGACCTCGATTATGCATCCGAATTCAAACGCCTGGCCAAATCAGTCCCATGGACTGACTTTGCCTGTTAGTTTGTATCGCATACAAGCATTGGACCGAAATAAAATTCTGACAGGTAGGTATATATTATCAACAGCATAAAGCCCATATGTACACTACGGTGTACATACGTATCCAAGCCAAGCAGTACCTATTTTGACCGCAAATACATTTTAAAGCCGCGGTTTGTACAGTTAGAGTTGAGAATTAAATCGTAAGCCATGTTCAAACCATGTGGATTCCACTGTTCCCACACATACGTTCAACCTCGGTATAATATGCGCAACACAAGCTATGGTCGAAATACCACAGCGGAGATCTTGAGTATTAGCACATAGCATATATGACCGCCTAAGATACTGTATACTGGGGACATTCGAAAGATTTATAGCTTACGAAAGGGGCGATTTTATTACCTTTCTTACGGTGTCGGAATTGTTTTGTAGAAATATTGGAGAGGCTAATGTTTGCTTTATATAACTTTGGGTATTGGCTTCGTCTCTGATGGATCGACAACGAACCTCACCAGATTTGAACAGTTTATTCCCTCAGGTCTGCACCATATGGACGTAATCTATGAGGGCGAAGTGAGTTTTAATTGGAAATCCGCTTAGAGAGGACCATGGACTATGAGCAATGACGGGCTCTGCGAGGGAGGTTCATGGTCGTATGTTCTCCTTTATAAGTTCGCATTACCACCTCACTGCTTCCAAGTTTTACGAGCACGTACCATACAATCTTATATACTCAACGAAATATTGGCCATGAAGATTGGTGAAGGATAAAACTATACTATCACTGACCGGGAATAATTTGTCGTTTTTCAAATAACCTAGTTAGCCGTTCATTACAGGTATATATTTCTATGATTTTCTAGCCCCCGATCCGACAAATATACAATCTAATAAACTGTAAATTTCATTTCTCAGAACCACCCGATATGGCGCCAACAAAACCCCTTGAAATCCGATCTAAATCTTCCAATATCGCATTCGGGCCAACCCTCGGTGGACTGATTGGAGGATTCACCTTCATCGCACTTTGTGTCATAGGCTTTTGTCTTTTTAAGAGAAAGTTTAGGAGGAGAAGAAGAAAGGCAAGAAGGCAAGAGTACTTGAAGGGGAGAAATACATCGAAGGTTTCTGAAAGCCCTGTTAGTTCGAATGGAAATGTCAATTCTGTTAAAACTCACGGGGAGGCGAGTCTAGAGGCGGAAATGGCAAGAGGCTCGAATGGAGATGTAGATTCTCTTTCCAATCGACGGGAGCCGGTTGAAGCTTGATTTATTTTGGTGTGGGCATCATCTTGCAATTGTTGATATTTAAATTTCTGTTCTAGGTATACTTTGGGGATTGTACCATTCTGGAGGGTTCCGGCAAAACTTCTGGACAAAAGACTTCTGAGACTGGTATACAATCTACTAAATCGTATCAAGTATCTCTCAAAAAAACACTCTTAGACTAGTACTCAATCAAAAACCCACTTATTAGAGTCTAGTGCATTTATAATTATTTAGGGGCTATATAGCTATATAGTATCATCTAGTAATGGTGAACGGGTTTCCTGTCAACTTACACTAGTGTAAATCGATTAAATCTTGACCAAGTGCAAGTGGATGGGTTCGTCACCCGCAAAGAAAAATGTGACAATCGAAGCTACGGATCTGCAGGCATACCCGCATAGGTACAGTCATAACTGACCCCACTCTTGCGGCTGAAAATCGTTATCACAGAATCTCGTATACATGAACAATTTTTGGAAAGAGGTTTCCTGCGGAACGTCGGCTTGTTGCGTTGAGGCAACCGTATGCAGCCTCGCGCTGGTAGACGGTTACAACATATGCACATCAGCGCAAACGCGGATTTCTGTGGCTAGCTAGCCGTAGATATTAAATCCTGACGAATTGCTCCTTTGAACGGGGGAAAAGAATAATGTACTTAAAATGCATTTCCAGGCCTTGTAGGACGCACGGGTAAAGTCGTGCATGTATGCGTGAAAGATTAGGTTTATAGTAGGCAAGGTTCTGGGTATGTAAGTACATACATGTACTTACGCGTATACGAGGCCAACAAGGCTGGTTTCATCTACAATATATATCTACCTTCAAGCGGTTACTATTTTCTTCCGAGGTTGGAGCCCAAACGAATTTAAAATGCTTTCCCATTATACTAGTTTGGTTTCAAGTTTTCTAAATAGATGTGTCAGTTATGATCTTATAGACATTGATTAAAGTTTGATACTTTCTAACGTTCTAGGCTCTAAGAAAATGGGAAACCCAAAAGGAAATAGAATCCAAGGACGGTCTATAATGTACCGAGAAATAAGGAAAGGATATTTCACAGAGCCCCGGCCTTGTATGTCAATATGCAGTACTTGGGGTTGTTTGTAACCACAGAACCTTTTCCTGCCTCCGAGACATAAACCTAAGCTTACCGCATCGAAAATTCCGGGCCTGGTCCTGATTTTCGCCAAAATCGCCTCAACTCCGCGACATGCCGCGTTGGATTTTATATTATTCTAAATTCCAGACAAATTTAGAGCTCTCCTTAGTCCACCCAGTGGATATCGATGCTTCGTGGTGGAAGATCTGAAATCGATTCGGCGGCCTGTAGCTGTGGAGCCGTTTATCAATACCGGTTTAAATTCTGGGAGCTGTCAAACCAGTTTGATCAGCGATGCGTAGCTAGGGTCTAGCTGCGTTACAATCTTGCATACGTATAATTTCTGCGCAGATGAATCCATAGGTACTTACATCTGACTCTAAAAACTGGTAAGAAAAAGCTATTTGTTAGGTTTGCGGCTTAAGGTAATGTTGGCCACTGCACACTTACATTAGTGCTCATCAATTCCATCTGCATCTGCGCTGCGGCATGGGATTTGTATATTTGGGTACAAAATACAACATCTGTAGTAGACACACACTCAATATCGCACACCACAATGTATATATGTATATAAGTATGTACTGTCGGCGGAAGTACAGAGCTTGGCAGCATCCTCACTGAGGAAGGCAACGATATTTTGTAAAGGAAACCCCTTTATGCATTATGAACACGGCTTGGGCCATGGGGTTATTGGTGTTCCACGGCACGCTCCAGCCGAAGGGTATCTGCATCTGAGCCCATGTGACCATTCTGCATGGCGCGGGATAGACATTACACTTAAATCGAGGATGAAGTAACCCAGTTGAAGACTCTATGATCGGTGCCTCCACGAAGGCTATCGATATTGATATTCAGTGCGGTCGGTTCACCGCGTTCTGCGTTATTGTTTCTGCATGCAGGTGAGTTGGCCGTCGAGATCGATGAAGGTGAAAGCAAATGCAGTTGGACGTTTCAGAATTTCGTGATGAGCATTGGTAAGTTAATTAATTATGATTTCTGTGACAACTCTATGGATTTCATATGATCATTTAGTTTTGAGTATCTATCAGAACGGCGCTGTATAAATACAGGCGAGTCTTGCTTGATAGTCCGCCTCACATCCTTCAGCACTCATATAACAGAACCAGCAAGTACTGTATTCGATTCCAAGTTTCCTTTCTCTAGAAATTATATTAATTAGAAATCTATTACAAAATTACCGCGCAAGCATTTTTTCTGATCGTCGGATTCGCCTCGGATCTCGAAGCCTGTAACTCCAAAATGGCAACTGCAACATACATCTCCACTGGTCAATTCCCAATGATGGGACAGCCATCGATGACTTACGAAATTGATCCAATTACCGGCCAGCAAGTCTACCACGCACCCGGTGCCACGGGCTATGTCCCAAATACGGCACATCCACACCAGCAGCAAGTATTCCTCACCAGCGGCCAGCCAGTCCAGATGGTTGCAGGTCCTGGTGGCACCGTTTTTCCTCAAATGAGGTTCCAAAATCCTAATACCGGCGTCTATATGGTAAGGGCCCTTTTGATAATTATATAAGTTAATTTAGAATAATTGAGGAGATTTCGATTCTAATTCCGAAATTGAGTAGTCACACCCCCAGTCGAATATTATGTTCTCTCCATATGCGGGTGACCTACATGCGCATGCGCCACCAGCGTATAGCGACGTAGATGCGTCGCGGTTTCCGAATCCTAGATCGAGAAAATCATCCTTCTCGATGAGTTTCTCCGCTGGACAATTCGGGTTTCCTAGCAACCAAATGGGCCAGATGGGAAACCAAATGGACTATGCCTATGTCGACAGTTGTGTGCTTTGTAGAGCTAATCACCCCGGACCACACCCCCATGGACCTAACATGGGGGCGCACGACATGCCAGCCATGTCTACGCACCGTCAAATGGCCATGGATGACACAATGTCCAACTCCAGCAAAATGAGAAACAGTGCATACTCATATGAAGGACCAGCATGTGATCCAATGGACTGGAATCCTAGTTTCCGGGCCCGTGACCGACGTGACCCTTCTTGGGACTACCGTAGTGCTTCAAAGCCGGATATTCGCAACCGATCTAGGTCTCGGGGTCCTCCAGGACGCGCCGGAAGAATGCCATTCAACGGTCCAGTGCTAGTTTCAGAAATTTCTGATGACGATAACTCTGAGGATGACACTGCTTCCCGAGGAGGTAGGATGACTAACTATGGAAACCCTCCTCGTCGTTCAAGCAGCCAAAGGCCACAAAGGCCACAATCTCGAGGAGGTCGTCCGATGAGTGCCTCTGGTAATAATTACTTGTAAACTACCGGAAGGTCTACTGTCCACTCTTTTCTTCCTTGTATAAATAATTTTGGGCTACTAGCGCGCTTTTATTTTTTTAGCCCCTGTATCCGAATATTCCACAATTGACGACAGACTCTGAAGCTCGGGAATACTCCGCATATTTTCCTTTTTTTATTAGTTCCAGATTGCTCATCTTGCTTCCTGATATCTATTATTTCCTGCCGGCCTGTATCAAAACCGATTTCTCAGGGCGCAACTTGTGCCCAATACGCCTGTACTTATTTCAAAGGTAACTCAATCCCCTGTATTCAGATGCTTGAAGTATGATTTGGTTAATGTTTCCAAGATGTTAAGAAATCAAATGCTAACGTTCCGATCAATTGATTTGAAATCCGTCCGATTAATGTAATATGACAAACCAATATAATGATCCGTTGAAGCGCTATGAGTCAGTCCTTGCTCCTGTTACAGCCAGGAATATATTCAACAAGACCAATATAGTACTATATTCATTACAAATTTAATTATTTGTTGTTACGCATTGTGGGGTAGCTACTTATACCCAGAAGTTACTGACAAATATCAATGCATTGGTAATTAACGAGACTAACGACAATCAGTTCAGCAAGTGAAATAACCGATTGATCAGGATAGTCTTTCTTTCGCCGTCTTTCGATATTGGCTTGTAAATATGCTAGCTCCTCATCTCTATTACTCACACTCTCCTTCGCTTGGCCATGAAGAGAATCTGGCAGCAATACTACCCGATATGCCTGCGAAACAACGATCCAAGATAATCGATCTAGGAGAGATAAGGACAGGTGTGTGGCCGGCTTTATCGAGTAATGAGACAAGGACTCTTGATTGTGAAATAGAAAGTACATGTACCTCAAATGCAGTTGTATTACATTGCATTGTAAGTATAGAACCCGTAAACAGATCCCGGCCTGGTTCCTGTTCTCGAATCTAGCCGGTTCGAACCTTGAGCTTCTTGGCTTCGGTCGGCAGTGGATTGTCAGGATATATCGAACCCGAGTTAACTAACATAGCCAACCACCAGACCCCACTGACGTACATACACTATCTCAGGATCCACTTTCTAGACCACACCCACCCATAAATCGAACTGCAAACTCGGTACCTGTATCTCGGGTGTTAATATTCACCAAGTCACAACTCAGAGAATGTTGCATTGTCCCGTTAAGGAAAGTCCATGCGATTGGCTAGTACATGGGAAGTGGCGGGTGCATAAGGCTGCGAGGCCGGAAACTTCTCGCCAAAAAAGTGAGGGCTCCGCTCGCATGGACCTACTATATCTAGTTAGCTTCGTCGATGCTGTCTGTCTGCGTGACCCTGTGGTTCTGGAGAGTTATCGATACCAGTCGCGTGGGTCTGAACTACTGCTTCCAGGGTGGGTGGGTCATCTAACCTATCAATCCGTCAATCAACTACGTATAGATACAATTCCTAGGCTTTGTACGACGTGTTATTTACCTAAGTAGGTACATCTACTCCATGGCCATGTCACATATGGGAGCTCGAAGCTACTTCCGGGACCCTGTGCAGCGCTATCGCGATACCGTCATGACTAAATATTTCTAAGGTGTTAAGAATTGTTAATTGTTTATTCTATACCTCGAAGGTCCACGCAGCCGAAGATCTTGCCGCTGGGAAACTTTAAGCTCTCCAAATGTATAAGCTTCCAGCCGGCTTTGGCCGCGGAGGTCTCGATAACTTTAAAACCTAAAATCTCTCCGGGACTTCACGATTAATTCCTTTTTGCCCTCCGGAAAAGTATATAAGTTTTAGGCTTTCCAGGAACGGTGAACCCAAGTCAATGTTCTAGTCCTTTGCGTCTTGCTCGAGAGCCATAGATATTTATATATAATATACAGCAAAACCCCCGTGGCTGGATTCGGATTCATTTTCTTTCGTATTCTACATCTACCAAAGCTCTTGATATTCTCCAAAAAAAACTGCTATCATGTCGTCGTTTTCGGCAGCACTTAATTCTGCTGCACAAGCGAATGACCGCCTAAAGACCCTGCAGGGTCAGGTGCATCCGGCTACCCAGCAATATGATCATCCTCTTGATCCCTTATCGGCAACGGAAATCTCTGTAGCTTCATCCCTTATTAAAGCGAAGCACCTTGGAAAGCGATTCCAATTTCGTTATGTCACGCTCGTAGAGCCTCCAAAGAAGCAATTGACAGTGTACCTGGATGAGGAGCTGGCAGGAAGGGCTCCATCCCAGAAGCCGGACAGGATTGTCGAGTAAGTACCTAAACAGCTAGAAAGCTTCAGGATGTTCTTGTGTTGGGCCGCATTTGTTTATAGAATTCTAGAAGGAGTGATTTCTAATGACGGTGATGTACGAATAGGGCTCTATACTCGGTCTTCGACAATGAAACCGGATGGTCATATAAATGCTATGAGAGCATCGTGAACTTGACGACAAGCCAGGTCGTCAAAGAGCAACCCCTGCCCGAGGGTGCCGCTGAGCCGTTGTCGTTCAAGACCATGGCTAATGCACAGGAAATTCTGGTTCAATCAAAAGAGTTCAAAGATGCTGTTGCCAAATTGAACCTTCCAGAGAATATCGTTATCGAGATTGATCCGTAGGACACCTTTGCTTTCCCTAGTATGGACTATCATAATTGGATTGGAACTAATTCGATATAGTTGGATGTATGGCGTCGACCAACCGAAGGCTGGGCCAACCCGCTTGTCCTTCCTCTGTTATGCTAGGCACCCCTCGAATAACCACCCGGATGGAAATATCTATTCCATTCCGCTACCAATTATCCCGTTAATGGACCTCCAAACGATGACGGTTCTTTCTATTGAGCCGGCCGCATCCGGAGGTACCGAAGACGGCTTCACTTATGGCACCCATCCCGAAAGAGCCATTGACCACTGTATTGCGAACGAATATGTTCCAGAACTACAGCCGAAGGGGCTAAGAAAGGACTTGAAACCCTTGCAGGTCGTGCAACCTGAAGGAGCTAGCTTTACAATTAAAGGAAGGCTCGTTGAATGGCAAAAGTGGCGCTTCAGAGTCGGCTGGAACTACCGTGAAGGTGCCATCATTCATGATGTTACCTATGACGGTAGAAGAGTGTTTCATAGGCTTAGTCTTTCTGATATGACAGTACCCTATGGCGACCCCCGGACACGTAAGGCCCCGTCTTCTTGATGCCAATAATCTGCAGTCTGCTTCTAGAACTATGCTAATTTTCTTCTTCTGCTTCCCAATACAGCTTATCACAGGAAACAGGCGTTCGATCTTGGTAAGTCCACCCGAGCCGCGACTCAGATCCTAGAGTTTTTTTGGACTCTGGGAGAATTGCGAAAGCGTATCGCTAATATACATTTTGTAATTGTGTAACAGGCGATCTCGGTGCGGGATTATCCGCCAACAACCTCGCACTAGGCTGCGATTGTTTAGGTCTCATCCATTACTTCCCAGGAGCTCTGACGACTCATACCGGGGAAGGAGAGGTCAAGGGGAACGCTGTTTGCTTGCACGAACAGGATATGGGAATTGGCTGGAAGCATACCAATTACCGAACCGATAGGGCAGTCCTAACTAGAAACCGCATGCTCGTAGTGCAACAAATTTTGACCGTTGCAAATTACGAGTATATCTTCGCTTGGCAGTTCGATCAGGCTGGAGCTATCCATTTTGAAACCAGAGCTACTGGTATCCTGTCAACATGCATGATCGACCCAGGGAAGGTGTCAGAGTGGGGTAACGTCGTATCCCCGGGTGTTTTGGCACAGTATCATCAGCATATTTTCTGTCTGAGGATCGACCCCGCCATCGACGGATGGCAGAACAGCGTTGTCCAGGAGGAGGCAGTATCGTTACCGATATCTGCTGAACGCAATCCTTTTGGCAATGCATTTGTCACTGAGAAGAAGGTCATCAAGACTAGTTCATATGCGGACGCTGCACCCCATAAGAACAGGGTTTTCAAGATCATCAATCCTTCCAAGTTCAACCCTCATAGCAAAAACCCTGTCAGCTATAAATTAGGTGGGCGTCTAATGGTCCAAAAGTTTTCTTAATATACTTACCTCTAACGAAATTTGTTCGGCTCGCAGTTCCTCATACGGGTCAGCTCCTCCTGGCAGACCCAGGTAGTGTCGCAGCTGCAAGAGCTCGATTCGCGCAGCACCACATCTGGGTCACAAAACATCGAGATGAGGATCTTTGGTGCGCCGGCAAGTTCACCAATCAAGCATCCAGAGAGGATGGAGGCGTCCAGGATATGATCGAAAGAAATGAAAATGTGGAGAACGACGATATATTGGTCTGGCATACATTTGGAATGACGTGAGTTTCACTCGTTTTAGCCTCCCAACGTCCGCATGCAGTATCCAGATATCATTTGACTAACGAAGTATTTTTCTTCTTCTTTGCTTTCTTTAGGCATATACCACGAGTGGAAGACTTCCCAGTCATGCCTGTGGAGATTCACCAAGTCAGCCTGAAACCTGCAGATTTCTTTGATCGAAATCCAGCAATCGATGTCCCTGCGTCGAATCAATTGGCCAACAAATCAGTTCTATATGACGACTTCAACGCCAAGTCCGGGTCTTGCTGCTCGTAAAAGGAGAAAAAACGGTCATGTGTATGTGTGTTAGTGACAATTATAGTTAGTTCAGCATAGTTCATACATGTACGCAGGCGATGAAGTATCTCGGAACAAGCGATACAATATTTCTAAAATAATGACTGAAAAGCAAAACATTATTAGAATGGGAATGCTGCGCATGCCTGGCCATGTACTGCGCCGTAGACTAGTTCCGAATCGCATCGCCGCATCATTGAAAAACGTGGCAGCTCGTTTGGATTTTAGCGTCTTCACGCCAGACCTAAAAGGGTATTATGTCTCGGCTCGACTTTCCACATACTGGTAAGGTGTGTCTTCTCGACGCAGAAGAGTTCCTGTACCGTACGACTTGAAATACCTCTGGGTTTCAGCTCATTGAACGCCGTTCTTGCGCGGGTACGACTGCTGTCTGTGTAGACGCCCAGGGTCAGGATAGTTTTCCCAGATTCAATCTAGATCTCAACAGCCATAACTTTAAGGATCGATGCTATGAGAAGTTGCCTTTTTTCCCTGGTAAGATGGCCACTCGTTTCGTTTCAGCGATGAGATGAATAGGGCAGTTACAAGTAAAGAGAGTAAAGTAGGGGACTCCTCAATCTAATTTACATATTTCTCTCAAATTTCTATACATGCCATACTGCACTGTAGTGGAAACCAGGCATATAGCTGTAACCAGTATGATCTCAAATCATATTGATCCTCTGGTGATATTAATCTCGTCAAGTATATTTCCGAGGAGTTCAGACGAACCAACAAGGAAGTCCTAATCTTTCGAGCCGTTTTAACGTTTGAGCTTTTGATAACGGGTGCCGGCGCCGAAAGATCAACATCCATTACGACGCCACGTGCATATCTCATTATCGTGGTGCAGACGCCGAATATAATATTAGTTAAGTTCGATGTAATGTGATACGTGATACTGTTGCGGTACCTGCAGTATACTCGGGTACGAAGGTACTATCCTACCAGGCAAACACAGCAATGCCTAGCATCCATCAGGATTTAACATTTAACCGTCTCGATGCGACGATATGCATCTCCTTCGATTGGTATGCGAAATATCGATGCGGTTTGTGGAGGCATATCCAGCCAGGCCTGTAGTAATTACCTAACCCCAGGCCGAGAGGTTTTCAGCGTTGAGGCCAAAGCAGCCCGGTTCGATTAGGCAGTCGAACAGGCACCAACGACACTGACATAATACGAATCTGATCCTGGTCGACAGCATGGCAGCATGGCAGCCCACACTTAAAACCGACGCCACTGGCTGGATCTTTCGATACAATCCAGAAACTTCAATCATGCAACTTCGGCTAGGAAAGCTTCAAGGATGTTCTTGCTGTTTTTCCCGCAGCCTCTCCACGGAATATGCACTCTCCAAAAAGACAATTCCATGATCTGAATCGGTGGCTGCAAGCCTCTCGATTCGATACCTATCTATTGCCTACCAATGTTTTCCCACGTTGCCACTAGTTTGCTCGGATAGCGATGCGTCCTGAAAGGAAGTTTGGGTCGCTAAAACCTTGCCCTCGTCGTCCATTCGTCGACACTGGAAATGGGTGGATCAATTGTGGTTTCTCGCTAGGAAGATATTCTCACATGCTGCCTAGTTAACGAGCGGCGGATACTGGCCATGCATTGCCAGAAGGGTTCACGACAAAACCCCCTTCGAGATATTTTTTACTTTATTGTTCTTTTTTTTTCTCCCTTCGCAATTTTGAATGGATAAAACGTGGGAAAGCGGAAGAAGAAAGGAAAATTTTTTCTGCAGTAAGTCATTAGATCGACTGAGGAAGTAGCTTATGTCATTCCCAGCCAGTTCTTTTGAGCAGTTCATCTTAACCAAACGTATGGGCCTTTAGCACTTTCCTCTCCTGGACCTGGATATTCCAGAAAAAGATTCGATGTCACACGAAAACCACATGCTTTCTCGGTTGCCTGTATGCTGGCGAGTTGCCGCAGCGGCTTCAAAGGAGCCCTGGGAATGGATGTCGGATGGACTTCCTTTATTCAACCGTTATGAAGAATTGAATAGATGTATCAATAGTTTGATTCACTATTCGGAGTATTCCATCTAGCGAATATCTTGAAAAGGAACCAAATACTGCAGCTGCCAGTTTGTTTTTTTTCCCGCACTTCGAAACCCACCTTCGTCATCCCGCCGATTCGACAGGAGAAAAATTCCTGCAACTCTGGAACGAAATTTCCAAGAGAGATAAGGTCTGGCTGCAAGGCTCTCCGAGGCTTGGACCGATCAAATTCAGGCCCACAGCGGAAGAGGCAAGTCCACCCTGTGGGGGGTACCCCAGGATCCTCAGGTACTAGGTTTTCTAAGCAACTACTGGCCTGCATGGAATATTCCACGGATGACAGGGAATAGTTCGAATGATATTTGAAGGCTAAGGGAAATTGTTTCAAGACTTTGGAATACCCGCAGTTGATTACCGCAGAGCTATGCGGTATAAAGATGGTTGTACCGTTGTGGTATCTGGTTGATCGAGGCTAGCTGCTGCATGACACTATGGAAGCTGCGAAAGGAAAAACAGAGTTATCAAGTCACTCGACTAGCGAACGGGCTCCTATGAGAAGCAGACTTTTTCTGTTCCCACACGTACCCCTCGCTCCCTCTCTTTCATTTAGAAAGGAATGCGAAGGTTCTGACCAGGGCTGGAGATGATACTGACGACCAAAAGTCGTATTTTGATCGAGATGTATCAGGTCGTCCGCTAGCATGCATGCTAGATAGAGCATCTCGAAGTTCTCTACTCACTCGTACTTGCAGAAAACACGGCACTCAATGCATATGCAAAGCACACACCACTTAAGGGACTAGCCATTAACGCCGCTATGGAATTATATGCGATGTATGGGATGTATGTAAGTAGGTATTATGTATGTACCAGGTAGTTCGATGTGGGTACAGCGGTCCCGCAGGCAGTGGGGTGTAAGTACCGTACTGTACCGTACCGTACCGTGTATATGACGGTCTCGAAGCTACCACTCACTGCTAGTTAAAAGTTTAAAGAAAAAGAAAAGATAAAAGCAAAGAAAAACAAACGAAAAACGAAAAGGAATCTGGGAGAAGGTAGATGAAAAAAAAAAAAAAGTAAAGCGAAGGCTTGAAAGCTCTTCTCGACGTGCAGATATGGATCGAGAAGCAGCAATAACGGACTCTGCTATTGGGTCACCTCTGCTGGGTCTTCCCAGGTCTTCCCAGGTCAGCTCATGATACATAACGACGCCCATGTCCACAACCCTTTTTCCCTGCCCTTTTGACCGAAATCCTCTTTTTTTTCCACTTGGAAGCTGTCTTCTGCCTTTCTAATTGACATCTCCAACGACTTGCACAAAAAAAAGAGAGAAAGAGAGAGTCCGTCTACCGAGGGTCATCATTCTAGCCAAAAGGATTATTTTTATTCTTATCTTTTTCTAAACTTCCCTCCATTAAATTCTTTTACGAGCTGTCAAGTTACGTTACCCAACTAAACTAACAACACCGCCTGAGACATCGCCAACACTTTGTCTCTCCCTGGCCTGAAGGAAAGATCAATGCAATAGTATTGGCAGCGAGCAGTTCCAATTCATCATAGTTCGAAACCTTTTCCATCTCTAACGCCCTCAAAGCCTCAGAAGCGGCACACACTTACAGACTTAGTTTCTTTTCTTCTCCATATACTTGGGGCGTTTCGATACAGAATAGAAGCAAGGCCAGCCATCAATCCAGCCAGGGGATCCGGAACTTGGTGGTGAAATAACCCCAAAAAAATAAAATACGTCTTCTCAGACATTTTAGGGCTGCCTGGGAAAGCCTTCATCCTTTGCGGCAGCTGATTGACCCCTTCAGACTTCGAGCATCCCTGTGACGGGCTTCCTCCCCAAGCTAAGGGAACAAGCATATCGTCGATACTTCTTTTGATATTTTTATTTTATTTTTTTATTTTATATTTTTTATTCCTTGTTTCGATAATACTTTGAGGCCTTCTTCACTTACACCTCCCAGCCAGTTAACTCTCAACGTTACGTCGGTTACACTCAAAAACAAAAGAAACCACTAGGCCGAATAAGAAACTAGCAGGTTGTCCCCTCATTTGATCTCCCACTAAGAGGTCGACTAGGTCGTCTGCCATGATAAGAACATCATAGCCTGCTCACATACATACCGATCATACCCAGTCAACCTTTCTTCTGCGGAAATTGAGCACGCTTTTCTTTCTTACTACGATCCGATTACCTGGTAGAATTCTTTCGACGTGGTAACCGAACCTTCCGTTTTGTTCTGAGATCTCCACTTCATCCTTGCTGGATCCCATCGTGGTTGTTCTTGGCTCGCCATATATATCTACGGCCCTGTCGGTGCATATAATATTTAGCCTATCCTCCCGGAGTGTCTATCGGAACTTGCCAACCGTTTTTCTCCAACCGGTTTCCTATCGAGTGACCATCAAGGTTCAACATTAAACCATACAACCACATTTTTTACCAATTCCAACAAAAAACTTGCGCAGTTCTCAAAATTATATTCTTCACGGTGGCGTCGATTTCTTATATCGCTGCTGTATCAATACCTCGTGACTACAAAGCCGCCCGACGGAAATATTCCGACAATCTTGTCTGATCCGCTGATATCGAGGGGACCCCGTACTGATTCTTTCGATATAAGATTTTATTCCCCACCTTTGGCGGAGATATTTCAGAAGCACGTTCCATCTCTCTACTTGTTCCTGGCTGGTTCTTCTTTTTCCTTCTCATACAGCCAAAAAAATTTCTTGGAGGGTTCCTCCATATATTCTTCGCAATTCTTTAACTCTAACAGTTACCCCATTGTTCACTTATTCGACTTATTCATCCGAACCCGCCCTCTTTTTTGCTACTGAGGTAGTGCAGTTTTAGACTGCGAAGGGAAAACTTTTTTCCATCAATCATTTTTGAGTAAATTTTCTTTTAAAAGAGAAAAAAAAAATGTCGACGACGTCAAATACAGTAATAAGGTTACGGGCCTGCGATAGATGCGCGGCAATCGTAAGTTTTCCAAGATTCCCCAAGGATGTCTCAAGAATAACGAATGACTAATTTCTTGGTAAATAGAAGCAAGTATGTAACCGCAAAGACGGACAGAAGGACTGTACTAGATGCGCGAGTAAGTACAAATTGCGTGATCGATCTGTTTCAGAGCGGTGACATCTTCTATGGGATAATGGCCACTGACAGTAGGTTATTTCTCTAGGGCTGGGCATTGTCTGCCAGATTACGAGAACACAGAAGCCTATGGGGAGACCTAGAAAATGGCCAAGGAAAGAGAAGGTGCTGAAGTCCGAAGCTGGATCTCCACCGTCTCTGACGAACTCCCCGGTATCACCGGATTCGTCAGATAACTCTTCATGTTCCGATAGTGAAGTTGAGAGATCATTCCGTCGCTATGAAAGGGCTCCAGCCCCGACATCGGGTATGATCGTTAGCCCTATATCTTTGAAGGACAAGAGAGTCCGTAGCGGCTGTAGCTCTTGCAAGTCCAGGTAAGACTTTTTTTTTATATACATATAATCCTGGCTAGTATTTGTAGAGGACCATTTTTTAACAGTAGAATAGGAGAAAGAAGTGTGATGAGATCTTTCCAAAATGCGGCGACTGTTCAAGACTTGGTCTAGACTGTCAACGTGGATTCATGGATAGCCCTATTTCGGACCCGGCTTCTCTCATGGTCCCTTACATGGCAGCAGCTCCAGGGATTTTGCCGGAATCACATCTTCACGACGCCTTTGATTTCCCAGAGCTTTCGATTTTCGCGCCATCCATGTTCCCCATGGGTCCCGTTGGATCCGGATCCGAGGAGAGTAACCTTCTCCAACACTATGCCTGTGTTGTTTCCAGGTCCCTGTCAGTTGTGCCTGACGAGATTAACCCATTCCTGAGCTTGTTTATGCCAATGGCTTTTGAGCATCATGCTATGCGCTACGCTCTTCTTGGCCTTTCTGCCAGTCACTTGAGAAGACACCACCCTGAATACGAAACCGTCATGACAAAGTATTTGGCCTTGGCAATGGAACGAACTAGGGTATTGCTATGTGAGGCCGAGACATCCGACGAAGCTGCCGTAGAGGGTCTAGCGACCATTTTGGTGCTTTGTCTGCATGAGGTATGTAGTGACTGCTTTACAAATAGATTTTCATGCTGATTATGCTAACTTGTACACTTTTTTCGACAAATATAGATCTGTGAAGGAAAGAGTCGGAAATGGGCTCTTCATATGAGAGCAGCTTGCTCGCTAATCAACTCTCGAAGGAGATCGAAACCTTTCCCTCCCGCAGTTAGGTTCCTTCTGGAATCAGTAGCTTACTTCGACTCCATGGCCACCCTGTCATTTTCAAAACCTGCCATGCTAGAGGATGCTCTCTACCCAGAAGGATTCGAGGACATCCGCCCAGACGAGTTAATGCCGATGATCTGCGCCCCACGGAGTCCAGTTCCCCATGCTCTTTTCGGTACTGCTTCGGATCTTTTCTCTGTCATCAATGAGATTGCTGTTCTCGCCCAACAACGAAGCCAGTTTTCGGTCTCTGAATTTACAACCGACAACTTCATGTCGAAGGCTATGGCTATCGATGCCAAGTTGATGAACTGGAGGCCGAAGCCGTGTGTCAATACCATGACAGACCCTTTCCTTTGTGAAAAAATGTCTGCTGCTTCGGATGCCATCAGGTGGGCTGCTATTATGAGACTTCACCAACTCGTCTACGGCCATGACAAAGCACACCCTAAGATTCAAGCTGGTGTTAAGAACATTATCATTAATGTCTCCAAGATCCCAATCGGTGATCTTTCTGAGAGTATCCTTGTTTTCCCAATGCTCATGGCCGGTGTCGGTGCTGCAACACCCGAGGACAAGCATGCAGTCCGACAACGAATGGTCATGATGGGGGCTAACATTGGCTTTGGTAACGTCATTGAAGCCCACGAGCTAGTTGAGAAGGTATGGAGAATGGAAGAAGATGCAGAGATAAAATCTGGCCCTGGCGTTGTCAAGGGAGTGCCATGGGAAATCATGATGAGAGAGAACGGCCAGACATTGATTATGAGCTAAGCTCTTTTAATGATATCTACGATGCTCACGGCTCACGAGGCTTATTTGCATTGCGAAATACTAAACTTTTTTTTAAAAAATGGTTCTCTTGGATATGTATTTTTATTGTCAGCGGTGGTATACTGGGTATATTTTTTTTCTCTTCGAGCAAGTAATTTTCTTCACTTCGCCAGCAGCCCGGATTTTACCCTTCTATTTTCTTTTAACATTTGCATTTTTTACCGGTGTTACTTTTTCTTTATCTGTTGGATCGATGTGTCCGCAAAAAAAGGGTCTCTTAGTTTCTTTTGCATTTTCCTAGTATCTTTGGCGTTTTTCCATCCTCTCTTTATTCATATCTTGTTCCAAAAAAATGGTTATTACGGCGTGGAAAACCTTCATTACACTTTTTCTTTTTTCTTCAACAAAACCAAAAAGGTTTAGTATATACTTCTACGAAAATTTTCGGGGGAACACTTTGTAAATATATCATTACCATAGACGTGCCTGTACGGCTGTCTCATATTGCTTAATCCTAAAAAAAAAACACTCTTCTATCGACCAATGGGCCCCCTCTATTTGACGCTGGTGATTAGGCAGAAGCTTTATGAAGCCTAAGTCGCTTCCTCAGGAAACTCGATGCAGATATGAAACATTCGCAAGTACCGTTAAGATCTCGCATCTCGATTCCTTGTTCGAATCCGTACGAGATAGATGATGCCTGACGTCGACCCTTTACTTTTCCTGTTTCTGCCCCTCTAACAAGCTTAAGTAATTCACGCTCATTGTAACTCCAGATCCGCGACTACCGCTCTATGATCGCTCACAAAGACCCCAATATCCTTGAATTTGTTGGGCATGACGGCGTATCCTGTTACCTTCCAATCCTTCTTTGCCACTGAAGTCTCTCCTTCAGAGTTTTCACCCTGTCGAACTTGTTTTGATACCGAGCCATTTAAAAAAATAAAGTCGATTACCTTCTCAGACTCCCCCTCGTATCCAAACCCAGTGTAAGTATTCCGTTCACCGTAGGTCTCCGCCCAACCGACATAATTCTTAACATCAACAACCCCACTATCCTCCTCCGCCAGACGTTTATAAGCCTCCTGGGTGACTTCCGAATTAAAGTCACCAGCTAAAGCAACCGGTAGCCCCTGTTTTACATACTCTGATACGATGTTTATGATCATTTCTGCAGAGTGGAAACGAGCTTTTGAACCTTGATCGTCGAGATGGGTTGACATGAAGACTATTTCTCTATCCGTGGGGAGGTGTTTGAAGATTCCGTGGGTGATTATACGAATACAAGCTGCATCCCAGCCTTTACTGGGTTTGTCGGGGGTAGGAGATAGCCAGGTTGTATTGTTGGTCTGTGGATGAAAGATGGTGGGTTGGTAGAGGACTGGTGAGGCTTCGCCGGAGAGGTGTCCGTCGTCGCGGTGGAGACCTATGGAGGCCCAGTGGAGATTGGGTGGGAGGTTGGAATTGAGGGTGGTGATTATGTCGGTTAATTGGGAGTGGAGGACTTCTTGGAGACAGATTATGGAGGGGATGGAGGGGGTGGCGGAGGTTAGGTGGTGGAGTTGGGAGATTAGGAGGGGGAGACGGGTAGGCCATGGTTCTTCGCCGCGGAAGGGGGAAGTAGTGGCGTAACGGATATTATGGGAGATTATTCTGAGGGGGAGCGGGGAGGAGGGGGATAGTTGCATTGTTGAAGCTCAAGATGGGGGGGTGATACAGTACTAGGTATATTGATTTTAAGGGGGGGCTACTCGGGGGAGAGGATATAGAGATGCTCAGTAAATAAGATATAAAGATATTATGAAATTTATAGAGAAATAGTACACGATAATTGGTGTATAAGATTGAATACTCGAGAGAAGTCGAAATGAAAAGATTACAGGTCAAAGTGTCACCGGGGGTACTCTTGGGTAAATTCGGCCAAAATACAAGAATTCCTCGGGAGATAGTTAGTTCAGACGGTATTTAGGCCCTATCGAATCAAATCAAAGGATTCTACCACGGGCGGCCTCTGCAGGTTGTTTCGATATCACGGATATCAACCAAAGACCCCGGGGCGGGTTTGTTCTCGATAGACGGCTCAGGAAGAGATTTGGGTGGAGTTCAGGAATTGCGTTGAGTCTGTTGGATTTTTTAATTTGGAGTGAGAGGCTTTCTTGGACGTCATTTGCCGGACTGCCGCCGAGTCCGAAGCCTCCCGTAATTTGCTATTTGATAAGATAATTTATAACGATACTATCATATGATCTCGAGCAGCACTTCTTTTTTTTCTCTTGGTGTCGTAATTTGACATCCAAATTTTTACCCAGTTCCAAGGGAGGATAGGGAAGGAAGGAAGGTTTGAGTCTAGTCCGGGCTACGAACTGTCCAGGGCGATATAGCTTATAGACAACTGGAACCGGCAGCCGGCGGTTTTCGATACAGTGGCTTGGCGGGGCACAATGACGACTCTACCTCTCACTATGACCCATTAAGAATCATGGGCAGGTTTCTATCATGAAGAGGTATCATGGGAATTCTCCCGTGGTTTTATGGGTTTGTCGTAGATGCTCGTTTCGGAGGTGATGTTCGGGATAGATACTTAGATATGCCCTTACTTCGATCCATATTTCCCCTCTTCAAATGTTCCCTCAATATTATGCAATCCTTCCTTTCCCTCAGCCGTAGTTCAAGGTGGACAGGGCTGGTAAAGGTTGTGGTGACGTTTGCGGATGTAGAATTCGACGACTCCAGTGTTTAATCCGTTGAGGTCATGTAAGTGGTACTTATGTAAGTCATTTTATATATGCATCCAGGATGTATATATACTGAGAGTACCCTTGGACCACTTTCTCTGGACCGGTAACTGTACATCCACCATACCAAAGAAGTGAGTCCCCAAATAGCCTGAGTTACTTTTACTTCCCTTCCCGTCTATGAGTCGAATTTAAAGTCTAGCTTGTCTGTCTGCAAAGAAGAAGAAGAAGTGCTGTTTCCCCGCTGCAGCCAGCTGCTAACTAATTTTTCGCTTGTAGCCGCAGGACACACACAAAAACACGCCCAAAACTGCCCGCTTGAAAAATACAGTACTTAGCTGGTATTAGTTCACGAGACTCGTTTCTTTTCCTGCTTTCGATTCCCATCGTCATCGACCACCTCCGAGTCTCAATTGGAAGCGCCTGTTGTTAAATCCTTAAACCCTTCAGTTTTATCCTTTTGCCAGTTCAGGTCTTATCTCCCAAAATGGCTGAAGAAAAGAAGGAAATCGGTACCGTAGCCAACTATCTGTTTTTGTCCCGCTGTTTACCCTTCGCTACCCCGCGATCTGAGGATTTCGTCATGATGCGTACTCGAAACCGGTGAATGCATCAGCAATTTACTTCGAGAAGCGGTATCGGTGGTTTCAATTCGCCGGTCGAGGGGGAGGAAGATTCGAAGAGAAAGAAAAAAATTCGAGGAGGGGCTTGGATTGCTAATGATTATCTTGTTGGGAAACCTGCAGACTACACCCTCGCCAATCCTGATACCCTCACCAAGTACAAGACTGCCGCTGAAATCTCGAACAAAGTCTTGAACCATGTTGTCAGCCTTGTCAAGGAAGGTGCTACCGTTCTGAGCCTCTGCGAGGAGGGTGACAAGTTGTTGGAGGAGGAGACATCGAAGGTCTTCAAGGGAAAGGATATCAAGAAAGGTGTGTGTGTCTCATTATACCATATCCTCGATATTCTCTGGAATATTAGGCATATCTTTATTGGAGAGGCTTCATGAGGTGGCTTTATGAGGCTTCGGATTTGCTTAAGTGCTTATACCGATATACTCGGGATTTTAGGCATTTCCTTCCCCACGACTGTCTCTCCTGATGAGATCATCACACCTCTCACCCCCAATCCATACGACACTGCCACTCCTGAATGGGCCGTCAAACCCGGTCAGGTCCTAAAGATTCAACTTGGTGCACATATCGATGGATTTGCTGCCATTGTTGGATCCACAGTCGTCGTTCCAGCCTCCGAAGGTGCCGATGCTGAGATCACCGGCGAAGTTGCCGACCTTCTCCTCGCCACACACTACATCAACCAAGCCTTCCTGAGATTGATCCTTCCACCAAGCCTACACCCTGGTGCCGAGGAGGGCAAGGAGGTTAAGCCGCCAACCCATACCAAGATCAACTCTATTCTTAACAGCATCGCGAAGACGTACGGATGCAGTCTGGTTGAGAACACCACTAGTTATCAATTCGAGAGGAATGAAATTGAAGGCAAGAAGAAGATCATCTTGGCTCCAACTGAGGGGACGAAGGGTGAAGGCAACCCTGAGATCGGTGATGTCTGGGGTGTTGAGGTTGCTGTTGCTCTCGGTGATAGCGGAAAGGTATGGGATTCTAGATCTATATATCGCGGGTGTAAAGAGGGGGGCAATCAAGCTAATATATCTTCTGCCTTATCTTTAGTTGAAAGTCTCTGATAACAAGCCAACATTGTTCCGAAATACTGGAACTACCTTCGCACTGAAGCGACCTACCTCTCGTCAAACCTTCACTGAGATTAAGGGCAAGTTTGGAAACTTCCCATTCTCTTCGAGATACCTTACCGACCAGAAGGCTGCGGCATTCGGTTTGGTTGAGTGTGTCAGAGGTAACCTCCTAAGACAGTATGAGGTCCTTATTGAGAAGGAGGGCAAGATCACCTCGAAGGATTTCAGCGTCGTTGGTACGTACCACTCCGTCCGAAGGACCTGCCTACCATATATTGCATACTGACGATTTCTATAGCCGTTACCAAGAAGGGTCTCTCTGTCATCTCGGCTCCACCAGCTATTGATCTAGAGAAGGTCAAGTCGGATAAGAAGATTACAGATGAGGAGATCCTCAAGCTTCTCGAGATCCCAATTGGAGCACCAAAGAAGGCCAACAAGAAGAAGAAGAAGGCTGGTGCATCTACTGATGAGTAGCAGCTTTCTCCTATGAAGAGCATTACGGTGTCTTGATTTTACAGATATTATTATTTCCCCACCAGCTCTTACTACAGTACAGATGGAGCCAAATGTAGGCCTGGTTCAACGTGTACAGATAAAGAAGAAAATTCATTAAGTTACCTCCACTGTAGATAACTACAGAATATGATTGAAGCTGTTCTCTATGAGCTATCCGTAGACAACTTAGGGTTTGCGGGGCAATTATTATCGCAAAAGAACAGTTTCGGTCTGGCGGCTTTTCATAACTGTATGGTTTGATTGGTACGTCATGCATGGGGGGTCGGTCAGGTTCGAAAATTCTCACGAGAGAAGCAACAGGACGGGGACCGGAGCATTGGTAGTCGGCGGGATCTGGGATTTGATAAGGTCTGGCAATAATGTGTCTTTGTTACCGGGGGGGTTTATTTGCCCACAACAATGCTCGGTTTTGTAGAGGCTCTGAATGAAGACTCCAGTGTGACGTGCTCCTAGGGAATTTTTGAAAGTGGTGGTTATAAAACCCCCCACTCTCTCGGTCCCTCCCTCTCTTTTTCTTTCTTCTCTCTCCACCCACCCTCACCTTCTGACTTCACCTCACCACCATCACCAACCTTTCTTGCTTTTGCCTTTCATCAGAACCATCACTTCCATCACTTCCATCACTCTATTTATCTATTAGTCCTTGTACTTCCTTCTGCTTCATCCTTCTGGATAAGCCTGATCGTTTTTAGCTCCATCCGATCGCGTTCGTGGTGGTTTTTGTTCTCTCGATATTTTATCTATCTATCTGACTCGCAAGCTTCTTGGCCAAAGCCATCTACGGTTTCGTCTGATTTTCAACGGAGTCGTCAGATACCAGCTGCCAGCCAAGTTTCGTCAAAAGCCTTCTCTTAGACTAAGAAGCATCTAGCTCGAAGCTGGTGATACCGTGACGGCCACGTCACAATCACACAGACAGATCTTTTTTTGAGTAAGTAGTCTCGAGTTTTCCTACTGTTTCCTTCCAGCTAGTCGAGCAAATCCAATCGAAGCAGCCTCGTAGCTTCCGATTCGGTCTACTCTGCTTTCTTCTAGCTTGTCCGAATTCTTCTCCTCAGCTCTTTCATGTCTGTCGTTCATTGCATTATTTGTTCATTCCTCAGCCCTTCTGCATTTTTGCCAGACTGCTTAGGTAAGTTTCTTGCCTGTCTGTGGCCAGGGCTGTCGCAATGAGCCGTGCGATTGACTGGGGAAGCCGAGCTCTCCAGGGCCGGCAGTACATGCGTACATCCCTCCATCCGTTGCATTTTACGGGTCTGCAGTGCAGTGCAGCTGCCGAGCGTTGATAGCTGATTTGTTAATTGCATTGTTGTGCGTGTGGGATGTTTTATTTTATTTGACGAGACCAGTCGGGATTAATTCCAAAACCCGTTGCTGGCTGTTTTCCTTTCCTGTCTTCCTTTCCTCTTCTTCCCACAACCCCCCCCTTCAAAAACCAAACCTTAGTCCCTGCACAACCTTAACTTCCGACCCAGCACAGCTCCCTTCATTTACATCCTTCTTCATCATCATTCACCTGTGCATTTCCACACATCAAAAAAAAAAAAACCTCCCTGATTTCTCTGGCTACTAGCAGCTTTGCTCTCACGTTCACCCTTTGCAGAACGTGACATTTTGATCAGGCAAGTCTACAAATCTGCTACATTCACTCGTCGATGCATTTTTTCGCGTCTCGAATGCTTCGAGCTGCCATTATCATCGACTGTTTTCATTGATTTTTTTTTCTTCGCGTTGAGTGGCCGTTGCAAAAACCCACCCACTAAATTTGAGGGATAAAAAAAAACCTACCCTACTCTACATTCCACTTTATGCATGATTAGGATGATTAGACACATCAGACGCTAACCCTGTCTTCTCGATAGCCAGATCATCATCTTTTTGCCCATCCAGCAGGTCAGGCTCGAAGTCTCCCGTGACTCGCCTGAGTTTCCGTTGCTGCCCGGATTTTTCGACAGCCAGCCTTGAGTCTTCGAACTCGGCTGTGTCTTCTGTAGGAGGAGGTTTCGTTCGTTGCTGTTGTCCCTTGGTTGTATTGGTAGGTGCTCCAATAGCTATTCCCCATCTCTTTCCTTGTTTTTCAGGGGCGGCCGAGGGAGGCCAGAGGGAAAAGGCAGAGCTACGATCCTACATGCTTGATGGATTGTGATGGCTGGGAGCTGAAAGTGTCGGAATCCCGCCCGTGAAGACTTTTTTAGCTTCTTCGGGATGGATTCTTGCATTTTTTAGCAACGGTCAAAATTGAGCCAGCCCTGGGATTCGTGTCGTACACGACCAACGTTATCCATTTCCAGTTCTGGAAGCTTTGGGTTACGTGTAGGTACTGGGTTCCAGGCTCGGTGTGCTTTTTTCTCAGCCGAAATCATCACGATTGTCAACCTGTTTACATATTGTTTGATTGGCTGGTGATCTCTCATTTTCCTCCGTTCTGTTGTTCAACCAGAATCCTTTACCCCTTTGCCGAGTTCTAGGGGTGAGATTCTGTTGACCCCCCAAAAAAAACCACACACAAAATCCTTGCCACACATTTTTTACTAACATTTTCGCCCACAAACAGACAACCATGCCAAAGAAGAGTGGGAACTCTTCTGCGGCCAGCGGGGGGAAGCGGGGGAAGTCGAAGTCGAGGAGCCAGACACCCGCTGCTGCTGTCGCTGCTGCTGCTACTCCTCCTGTAGGAAACGGTTCGGCCGTCCTACAGGAGGACGATATGACCGTGTTTACGCCCATTAATGGGCCAATCTTGTCTCTTGGGTCCCGAGACAATGCAGAGGGGAGGAGGACGCTGGAGTATCCGGCTTCCTCGGACGAGTCGGGCGAGTCCTTGCGACGAGGTAAGCACCAATCAACCCCAATTTGCATTTCCAACGCGAGGTATCCTCAGATAAATATCTTCCGTGCTCCTTGAGCTGGTTGGTAAATATCTGGAGGCGCGTCGTATCTTCGATGTGAAATATCCATGGTGGCAATCCCGGTCCCCTATTACCCTGAATGATGAAATTTCCTCACATCTCCAAGATTGACCAAGAATCTTTTATTTTTGGAATGTGTTTGCTGTCCTTTCGGGTTTCATCATCTTTTTAAACACAAAATTTACTGACACCTCGCAATTTAGCCCGCACCCGTCCGGGGAAGTCGGTGAGACAGATGTTGATGGAGGAGAGGGAGAAGAGGGAGGAGTTAAAGGAGAGGAAGAGGAGGGAGAAGAAGGAGAAGAAGGAGAGGAGGAGGGAGGAGGAGGAGAAAGCCGGGGGTCCTTCGAGACCCCCTTCAAAACAGTCGACCCTGGAGCGTCACTTTAGGAAAGTGACTGCTCCGGAGGTCGACTCCTTGGAGGGGGGCTCGAAGCCCTCGGTGGCTGTGCCCGGGGCCGAAACCGGGCAGAGCTTGAGGTTCAAGCTCACGTTCAAGAACCGGGCAGCTTCGGCTGCAGCCAACCAGACGGTGGTCCTCACGACCAACCCACCGTCGGACCCGTTGGAAGCGGTGGTCGCTCCGGGTGGCTCGTCCCCGCCGTTGGCGCCTATTGACGCCAACGGTCGTGGTAGGCGGGCCACTCGGAATGCGGCCCCGTGTTACAGCGGGTTTCCGACGGCGGCCCCACCACCACCGTCCCCAGCACCACCACCACCAGCACCACCACCCAGCCAGCCAGTTTCGTCGCTTCCGCGACAAACCACCCCAAAGCTGGCGAGGCGGTCCACCAGGTCGGCTAGCCCCCGACGTGGTGGTACCAAAGCCGAGCCGGCTGCGGGTGTGGGGCGTCGTGGGGGCAGGCCCAAGTGCCTCGATGAGGCGGGGCGGTTCATCGATATTGAACCGCCAAAGCAAGCCGTCTCGTACGGCAACCCAAAGCTCGGGGCCCAGCACAACGAGTACGGGATGATGCCTCTGGGGGCCCTCCCACCCAAAGAGCGGGTGGAGGAGGTGTTCAACAAGCCAGTGCCCAAGGAGCCCGAGGCCTGGTGTGATTTACATTCGGGCCAACAATACTACAACTTCTGGGGGACGGCCGGGAACAAGGACCTCCAGAAGCACAAGAACGAGCAGGCGCGCGCCAAGAGGGCCGCGCAGAAGGCCGGGCGTCTCGACGCCGACAACGACTGGGTCTTCCCGGACTCAGAGGGGGTGAGGCGCGTCGTGGGGGGTGGCGAGACGCGAGGGAAGGGGAAGGCGCGTCGGTTGAGGGTGACCACTTCGCGTGGTCACGACCTCGCTGATGCGTCGTCCCCTGACCTCGTGTCAGGGCCACAGTTTTCTCCGGCTTCGGAGAACGTCCCAGAGACCCCACGGGGGGGTGAAGACCCGGAACTTCAGACCACATGCGATACTTCTGAAGCTCCAGGGGCCGAGGTTGGGGGCCTCAAGGCGCTGGCGCCGAAGCCAGAATTGAGTACTGTGATCAGGCAAGCCAAGCTTGCCGCGGAGAAGGAGGGGAATACGGAGGTGATCGAGTTGTTAAACTCGGTCGAGGTGGCGGGGAGCTCCGAGGCGGTGGAGCTGTTGATGAGGGTCCTTAATGGACCAGGACGTCTCTCGGTATGTATTACTCTTATTCCATAACAACTCGATGAACCTGACTAACTAAATATCTTCTTTCTAGCCTGCCATTGCAGGCACCAAGCGAACTGCCCTCCAGAGGGAGGAAGACGAGTTTCTGGTTTCTGGGGAAGTCGCCTCTTCCCACGGGGGGAAGAGGCGCATGTTGCGGCCTTTTGTGCCGCTAATGCGCCCAAACCGACCCGACGATGAGGACGACCTCATCGCCGCGAACATGAACAGGATGGTCGACGAGAGGCGCAGGCATCTAGGAGAACTAGATGCCCGGTACATTCCCCGGGAGTACAGTTGCTTGCGGGGAGAGGTTGAGGAACCTCTCCTGCACCCCGATCTTTCAGATCGGGAGTTCGAAAGAGACGAGGAGGACAATGCGATGGAGTGGGAGAGGACCGCTCCTCAAATCCAGCGTGCCATGGACTTCAAGACTGAAAAGAAGGGCGGACAATCTCAGGATGAGGTATCCCGGAGACGTAACGCCAAAGAGAAGTATGTCTTGCTTGCAACCTACTTGTTTCTCCAAAATAGTATTCTAACAAATTTCTACAATGAATAGGACCCAGGAAGTTGCTGGACCAGAGGACGAGGCGATGGTAGATGCCCTTCCGGCTCCTATCCCTCTCATGGATGACGAGGAGTCCCCATGTACCGTTTGTCACGGTACTGGAGCACCTCTTGTCATCTGTGATGGGGAAGGATGCCGTGAAGAACAGCACTACTCCTGTGCAGACCCACCCCTCACACAAGAAATGGTCGACGAGTTGCCAGAGTGGTTCTGCCGAACATGCACCAACAAGAGGAAGGCCGATGGAAAACATAAGAACCCAACGTACAAGGGTAACATGGGCGGACTCTTCCAGGATGCAGACCAGGTTAACCAGCGAAGTTTTGTACTGCCGAAGGAAATAAGAGATACCTTCACCGGTGTCAAGACAGGGAAACTCGGAACCTATAGAGAAGCTACCGACCATTTCGTCCTGACCAAGTCTAAAGATAAAGAGTAAGTTCTTGATAACTACCAACCCTGAGAATGGTTAAAATGGCTAACTTAAATTTGTAGACTCCGTGCATATGACCATATCCGCAGGAACGACGGATTGGCCTTCGAACAACAGTTGCTCGGATCTGATGGCAATATTGCTATCTGTTATCGTTGTCGCGAGTCTCGAATCCGCAAAGACCGTGGTAGATTGATTGGGTGTGACTATTGCCCATGCTACTGGCACCAGGATTGCTTACCGACACCATTAGTGGAGCCACCTGCTATCAAGATGCGCACTTCGGACAAACCTGAGAGAGGTGACGAGGTTGTGCTTGTGAAGTGGAAGTGCCCATTGCATATTCCTGAAGATGTTTACGTAAGTCTTTACCTTCTTTTTTTTAATAAAAAAAAAACTGTTTGGTCAAGTAGAAAGCTAATAATTCCATTCACAGCCTATGCGTCAGCCCCGCGGTCCGGTTGAAGGAGCCGACCGACAGTGGCCACCAAAACATCGTCTCCCGCCAGTTACACCAGCCTCCCGAGATATCCCATCTGGAGACTTTCACGCAACTAGGATTAGCGGGAAAGAACTCCTCTTGCCTACGAGCGGCGTCAAGATGAATCTGTTCCCTAACGTGCAAAGGGCAGAGCAACAAAAAGAATTGGAAGAGACTGTCTTTACGGGTACAGATGTACAGGCTATTGAGATCATTCGATCACTCCGAGATAACGTTCAGAGAGCATTTGCTGCCGAACCCGTCGCCCAAATGCCAGCTGTCACTACAGCTCCTACTCAAGTCACTACAATTCCTACTCAAGTCACACCAGGGCCTGCCTTCCCTACCAACAACATTGCGGAATATATCTGGAATAATGTCCCGGAGCACTTCCGTCTTGGTGGTGTCGAAGCTGCAATTCTCAATGGGGAGATCGAAGATGACGCTGCTGAACAAATTCGTCTTATTACAGCCATTCAACGAAGCATGGATGCTAAACTTGCGCGCCTTCAAGCCGCCGGGAAGTTCAAGTGAACACCCACGATATTATCCAAGTCCCTAACAGAAGGTTTATCATGCATCACCCTTCATGCACCGTTCGATCCTTACGAATTTCGTCAAAATACCATCGATCATCCTCATAATACCGGCCGTCGTTGCCCGGCTTTCAAGTTTTTTGATCATTTTTACTACACAACACATTTTGAGAGGCTTTTTTACGTCTGTTTTTTTACACAAGCCTGCTTGTTGATAAGACTACCGACTATGCACCTGCATATCTCTCGCACCTCTCTGGCTTTCACCCAGTCTCCGTATCATCATTGAACCAACGCCAGGAGCCTTCATCCTTCATTGCGAATGTTGTTTACATATCCCTAGACACATTCAATTTCTTTCGCGAAACCTTCCCCTTTCGCGCCCGGCTTTCTACTGGACTTTTCTGTACCAGTGTGGATCGACTAAATACATTGCATCTCATGGCGTTTCTTGATTTCGCTGAATCGAACCATGGGAATTCCTCTTATGGCTTTCCTCTGTCTTTTTTTGACTTTATTCATCAGTGTCGCATTCTAGCGAGCATCTCGATCAGTGTGTTTCTATTTTCATTAGATGTTCTTTACTTTGCTTTTCATTCCATGCCATTGATTTTTAGCGGCTACAGACAGAATGAGAAGCGACAAAACCAAGTGGACTGTTCGATATACGTGGGAAAAAAGCTGGAGTTAGGTGTTTTTTTACTGGGTTTGTTTTCCATCCACTACCATGTTTTCAGCATTGCATCATACTCGCTGGTGTTTTATACAACCCATCCTTTCGGTTCCTGAGATTTTTTTTGAACCTTTCCTCTCGCTCAAAGACCTGTACAATACTTTGTGTTCTAGGAGGAAGCTTTAGATGCAGATTCATGGTTTCGGTGAGGATGAAGATACTTATTTTAATAAATACAAGCTAGCTGTGGCCTGTTGATGGTTACGGTTTTTCCCTTCTGAGAAAAAAATTTCTTCCTTTTCGCGACGTGAAAAATGAATATCTCCTTTGAATAAATAAACTTAAAGCATAATGTAAGGTCACATACCCTGCTAGACCAAGATGTCCCCGGCCCGATACCTTATCTTAGGCTTGTTACATCCACACGACATCAAGATAGATAGCTAGAGCCCAAGATAGAAATGCCAGTGGCGCCGTGCATGCACACGACTTGATCCCACCTTCGTCGTCGGCGTACGTACATGTACATAATTTGTATCGTGCCGTGTCCCGGCATTAGACAGTTGGAATATTTGAGCCACGGCTAGCTTTTTTTCCCTTTCCATATTGTCACGGATCACACTTTTAGTATGCGCCTAGCAATCAAAAATCACCCATACTGACAGCGGGAACCCGGTTTTTCTGCATTGCCGGGACTTGTATGCCCCTCTTTAAGGTGCGCTACACATGGATCCTCCTTAACCCCACAGATGCAACTAACATGCATGCCAGAAAAGACTGGTGGGTCTCTAAGTACTTAGTAGTTTACCGAGGGCGATGTCTCTTTTTTTTTGTTGCATCTGATTCTTGGGTATTTCCGGGGCTTTTGGCGACCCACGACGGCCACAGAAGCCTAGTAAAACAAAAACTAGGTCGATACCTTTTTTTTCCTAGGTCCTTGCACAAGATTAAAAAGTCTTGGACAATTGTTGGAAGCTCGGGGAGTGGAAGCACGTAAAAAAAAGGAAATTGGCATTTTGTGCAACAGTGCGGGGTATTTAACAGGGAAGAATGTTATATAAGTTCAAGTTAACTTATCTTAGATCTTTTATTTTCTCTCCCAGGATTAACCCTTCTGTCGGATTTTTTTCGAGTTTTCTTCTAGCTGTACTTTCACTTCCGTCCTTTTGATCTATATCTTTTTGTACCTGACGGCCGGGTGGCTTTAAGAATCTGGGGTAATTAGAGTTTTTTTTGTCCAATCTACGTACAATATCGCGATACTGTTATCTCGGACGTACCTTGAGCACCGATCCTGGCCGCTTTTCTTTCTTAACAAAAAAAAAAGGTTCGGCTGAAAAAAGTTGGGACATTTTGTTGGAAAAAGATGGCGCCCAACGCAAAATTTGAGATTTCGTTCGCGCCGGCGACGGGGAGGGACCTTTCGTTCAGGGAGAAGGTTGGAGTTCTGGTTATGGCTGCGAAGTTAGGTCTGTTTATTTAAGATCCTTCATAGAACCTTTCCCTTTCTTTCTAGTAATCGTATCCCTTTTTTATTTATAAAAAGCCAACTAATTATAATTGAGATATTTATTTGTGTTTTTAGTCACGGCACTACCGTTCCTTGTTATCAGGGCGTTCTTCGGCGGGAAGTCAAAGTCTGGAAAATCGTGGATTTATGAGTTACGAAGTAGATTATTGTATTTCGCACTGTCGAGGCTTCATCCTAGGCAGATTAAGTAAGTCTTATATAAAAACACGAACTGAATCGGGTTCGACATTACTTAAGGGCGTATATATATATATATCTATAAACTAACAATATAAATAAATAGCCTTATAAACCCGCCATCAGCAATCAGGATCAAAGCCGTCTCGAAAGAATTAAAAGTACCCGTAACTTTCGATGAAGTAGAAGGTGGTGGGAAGGTTCATTGGTGGGGGGAAAGGAAAGGAAGAAAGGTTTTCTTTCATATCCATGGTAATTATATAAACGTTTTCCACTTGCTATTGATTTGGGGATAGGGTACTAATTCTTGATTTTTTTTTAAAGGCGGTGGATATAATCTTGGAATTGGGTTGCATCATTTGTTATGGCTGCATAGGACACAGGAGCTGCTTAAGTCGAGGGGTGTAGAAGCTGACTTCGCGATATTGGAGTATAGTATGTATAGTTTGTATCCGGTAATATTGGAGGCTGGAAAAACTGACGAAAAGATATAAAGGTTTGACTCCTACTGCACGATATCCTACTCAAATGATTCAATCGGTCGAGGGATTGAGACTCTTGATTGAAAAGTATAATTATGATCCTGCAAACGTAAGTAAAACCCACAAATGATAAGAAGTATAACAGAAATCGCTAAAACAAGCATATAAAAAAATAGATAATCATATCCGGAGACTCAGCAGGAGGGGCTCTCGTCCTCTCCATAGCTTCACACATCCTTCACCCCCACCCATCCGGGGCCATCAAACCCCTAAATCTTCCCGAATCCTCTCCAAAACTCGGCGGTCTAATCGCCATGTCACCTTGGACATCCTTCGCAACAGAATACAACTCCATGCAAAATCCAACAGGGAAAGATGTTGTCTTCCCCTATTTTGTCAAAATCTGGTCAAGATGGCTAGTCGACCGTCCCGACGAACCAAGACACCAAAGTCTTCCACCTCTTGCTGATACGGATAAGAAATACACTTGGGATGAGTATAATCAAGCCGGTCAGGCGGATCCATCTTGGTGGACCGGATTCCCCGTGAAGAAGTCGATTGTGTTGATTGGAGAGGATGAGACTTTGAGGGATTCGATTGTGGATTTTGGGGATAAGTTTAGAGAAGGGGTTGAGAAGGGCCAAGGGGTGGTGGATATTGTGCTTTGTGAGGGAGAGATTCATACGGAATGTTTGTATGATACTCCGGTGGCTAAGGTGCAGAAGGTTCCTGGGAAGATGGCTGAGGCGATTTGGTCGTTTTCTGAGGATGTTTTGAAGGATAATGTTGAGTAAAATTTAGAATTGAATTTAGGAAGGATTGAATCAAAGGATTCCTGAGATATTGAATAGATCTGGATTGACAAGATCACTCTCAATAGGGAGACTTAATCGTTGTTCCGGTCCAGGGTGGTCTAATATTTGGGGAGGATCCGGTCGAGGCTTTCCCATCCAATGGTGGTCAATCCAATCCAGTATGGTGCTTTGTTTGTACTCTATAGCAGCAGCACGTGCTTCGTCTCGTGAATCGATGTCAACGTGAAGCAGGAGAGCCAAAAAGTCTAGTCTGCCAAGTTTGACGGCAAGCTGGACGACAGAAACGGAAAAACTTGGACTGTTTTTTTTCCTCCATTCCAGCCATTCCTCTGCTGTGCAAGACTTACCATCGATATAACCTTTCGATTCATTTCTTGATGGCACAAATGCGCCGTATTCAATAAGACACCTTGCGGTGTTCATATCGCCATGCTGGATAGCATGATGCAACAGAGTATGCTCGTATACCAATTCCAATCCATTGTTTCTATCCTGCCCTTGGTCAAATAACAACGGGGAATATCTAGACCATAGCACTCGAGGATTTGCACCATTCTCCAAAAGTACCCCTAAGCACTCAAAGTTTCCTTTACTTACCATGTAATGTAGTGGCGATAGCCTAGAAGGGGGTTGCTCTTGTTGAAGCTGGATAAGGGCTTCTGGACCGCCAAACGAAAATGTTGCACGTAGAAGCTCCGGTTCTGCAACAACGACAAGAAGCTGGAGAGTATTGAGCATCTGTAGGCGGCCCCAAGGACGCTTTAACTGCTTCAGTTGCCCCCCTGCTAAGTCCAAGGACATAATTTTCTGACGAAGATCATTATGAGTATCCGATACAACTGAAAGGGTACTAGAACGGAGTCCCGAAGATTTTAGAAGAGCGATGAAGGCCTCAATCCGCTGTTTTCTATCGATCTCCTTGGGAGGTGATTTGATCCAGCTAACCAATTCCAAACAAATTGGGTCGACGTCGTCATTCTCGATAACCATACCGGTCACGACCACGGGCGGGGGAATCCTAACCCAGCGACGTGTCCATGTCTCGACGAGGAAATCTATATTTGATTCCGTCAATGCTTTGTCAAAGCCTGCGTCAAGGTTTACAAGACCCCATCCACTCTTGGTGGTAATCCGCGCTCCTAATTGGAGTAAATGCTCCAGAAACTTCCTTCTATCCGCACAACATTCCGAGCTCTGAATATTGACAAGGATGTCGAGGGGGGTTTTTTCGTTGCTATCTAGAGCATTGACATCAACCCCAAGCCGTAGAATTAGGTGCGCTGTGTCCCACCAACCGGGTTTACCAATTAGGCTGTGGAGTACCAAGTCTGACGAGATATCCAACCTTTCTCGGATATCCAAAGGTATACGCAATGATAAATCTGCACCATTTTTGATAAGCCATTCGCACCATTCCGCTCGACCCTTCCAAGTAGTTTTGTCTGTTGGAGGTTTTCCAGGCGTGAAAGAATTACACAAGCTGCATTCTGTCCCCTGGTACAAATCCCCTCTTTCATCATAACGGGCCACCATAACCCAAAGCGCAGATGTGAGCAACGTTATAACACTTTCCTTACTATTGTAAGCTCTGCAATGAATTAGTAAGAACTCCCTTAGATAGGTATTTTGCAACTGATACGCAATGTGGAAGAGACAACTGCTGTCAAAGCTTTGTTGACCGGTGCTGATGGCCGAACTATCATCCCCGATTTCCTGTAAAGCCATCGTCACCACAACATTGAAATCTCCCATCCAGAGTCTATCCCAGATGAAACCCCCTCCATCAAAGTCATCCCAAACACTTTCTCCCACCCCATCATACGCCCTCCCACTTAGACTTGAATGTGGGAGAAGAGCCTGAAAGATTTCAACGTCGTTTCGAAGAATAGCTTGAAGCATGATGAAATGAAGATTCTTGCGGAAACCAAGATCAAGGCGCACCGAAAGATCCATTTTACCCTGAATTTGAAGGACGCTTTTTTCGTATATATTTTTATACGCTCGATCCAAAATATCTGGAGGGAGGGAGGGCAGTAACGTCTTCAGTATGCTGACCTCAATGAGCATGTACTTTATAGCCAAGTGAAGTAAAATGGCCGCGTCCTCAGCCGTTCGAGCATTCATCTTATATTTTACTATAAGATTCGATATAAAAATTACCGCATCCGGAATTTTATTCTCATTACCCAGGCCCCGTGGTACATTGTCTAGAGCCATGCCACGGTTGTAGGTCTGCACAGGGAAAAATATGTGTATACCAGATCCCGATTCCCAGACATTGAACGAGGAGCCAGCTAGACAGCTGAATATCTTGTACCATGCCGCATTAGTATCAGATCGAGCCTGATTTCTGTAAATAAGGTCGGTGAGTTCTTCATCTTGCCTCCACACGAGTATGGGCAAAATATTTTCTGCTGCCATCTTGATCGATAGGATATCCAGCGAAAGCAGTGCTTTTAGAGATGGCCTGTATCCGAGTTTCGTGATGTTATCGAGAAGATCGTTGACTTGCTTGAAATGGAAAAGATTGTTCGAAAGTCGGTAAAGAAGAACTCTGAGAAACTTGAAATAGCCGCTATTGGCGACTCCACTAATTTCTTTACCGTTACCATATCTTTGTTTAATGTGTTTCTCGCAGATCTGGAGAAGATGCTTTTCTGAGGTCATGATTGGAAGCTGCTGGAGAAGTTGTATTGGGATTTTTTGACATAGAGCTTGTGATGACGGGGTATATGCCTCTATTCGGCCAAACGAGAAGGGTTTAGTCAAATCATGGTCTATTATTCATAGCCTTAATTAGTGTCCTTTTTTAAACGGGAGTATAAATTATAGTAGATTTACATATAGGGCATGGCATAAGACTTACTTGATCGCTGATATCGAAAAAGGGCTTGTTGCCCGATCGAAAAGTTCCGATCAATCTCCTTCTTCACCGCTGATGGTTTGATCGTGTAGAGGCCGTTTATCCTAACGGCAACATCTTTCTGCAATTCCTGGCAAGCACAGAAGTACGGTGCTAACCTAGTCCACTCTTCAACTGTTACTTTCTTCTTAAAATCGGCACGATTAACGTAGCCACGATATTGGATAGTCCTACGAGGAGAAAGGTTATGGTTGGAATTATTTTGCGAGGTCTAACAAAAAGTTATTCGGTTGAATGGAAAGACTTACGTCGCACCCATCTCAAACATGATTTCCATTACCTCGTGGAGTTTTTCTAGGTTGTAGCCACGGGATATATAGAGGTACTTTATTGCTTCATCGAAATCAGCCAATTTTTTGATACGTTTGGCTCTGCGAGTTTGAACCTGCGGTTGAGCTTCTGCGACATATTCTATAAATTGATCTGAGGCTGCTGGCTTCTGAGTACGAGCTGGTCTTCTTTTGCTGATATTGCCGTGGATGACAACGGAAGATGACATGATGATGTGTAGCTGTGGCTGACAGGGCACGCACACTTGTCAGATAAGGTTGATGTAGATTAAGTAGTACCGGCACGTATGTAGTATTCAGATTGACAGTATAAAGTATGAGCTTTTTGATAGCCTCCGGGTCGTATCTGAAGTGGAAGGATGCTATAAAGTAGCGTTTTAAGGCGCTTTGTATGGTGGGTTTCGGTCCACCTGTAGACTGTCGCCTGGTAGATATACTGTTATAAGTCTACTTGTTAAATTTCCTGGAAATTGGAGACTCCTTCGCGAGGAAAAAGTATACGGATAGTCTCGTACTCGCGGGGGAAGAGTCGATCTATAGTATCGTGGGATATAAAGTATATGCAGCAGATGAGAAGTCCAAGCTGACTACCAGAGTAGATACCGGTCCTGGCATGAGGTTTTCAAATCGCAAATGAAAAAAATACTATGTATGCTCGAGACCTCAAAGATTTAGGTAGAATTTGGTCTGGCAAGTGCAAAAAAGACGGATCTTAGATCGTAGAGGTTATAGAAGAAGCCGAATATTATGTCGATAGCATATTGCATATGAAGAATGAAAATAATCGAACCCAAAGGGCGAAGAAGGCTTAAGGCAGGGAGTTTATCTCTACATTCTGAGCTGGCGAGGCCGAGCATCTCCTCAACCATCCTCATGTTCCCTTCTACCAACCCTCCTCCGCCCATTTTCTGTTAAATGACTATGCAAGGCGGGTCAGTTAAAATCCAGCTCTGACGCCGCATATGCAGTGTTAGGCATAAAACTTGGAAAGGTGAACCGAAGGGAAACTGAGCCAATCATCATCTCGAGTTCCGCGTAGGTTAAGTTTACCCGATTATGGTGTGTGCGAAACATTATTTGGGCGAAATGATGATCGATGATGAGATTCTTCATATCGAGTATGATCCTTCAGAGTTAGGGACCATGCAGACACATCGACAGGCACGGTACGGAAATATTCGTCTAGGATTGGTTGATGGATTGATTGGTATTTATTTATTTGGAGGCTACGGATACGTAGCTGATAGAAGTCATTAGCTCATTAATTAAGTAGATATACAGATTCGTTATCAAGGAAAAATCCGCCACCAGAGAGTGTGTGTATGCAGCGCCGAGTAACCGCGCCGAATAGAACCAGAAACCCGAAGTCATCTTGCTGGGACATAAAGCAAGCGACACCAACAAAGGAGAACTAGGATCGAAAATGAAACAGAAAAGAAAAAGGAAAAATTGTGTCAAGGAATGACTAGGTATAATTGTTGAAAGCTTTCTTCAAACCTCCCACCATCACCCTCACCTCCCGTTCCTAACAACGCCATCACTACTACTCGGTAATACGTCTTCAAAACATAGATCCCAGTCATCAACCTCCTTAAACTTCTGCCTGATATCAGCTACCTCTTTCTTCTCCTTCTTGCTCAGCTCGACATTCGCAGCAACAGCTAACTTGGAAACCGCAGATAATAGGTTACCACGACTCCGTCCCGGTGCAGGGGTATCGTTTTCCTTATTCGATACCTCCGAGTCCTGGCGTCGAGGCTTTCCATATGTCTTCTTAGGCCGTAGAGCAGCTTCTGGCTCTGCAGATACTGCCCTGGCTTTTCCTTTCCCGCCTCGGGTCGCTCTCCTGGGCGGAGAGGCAGGTGTAGGTGGTGCTGCCCCTACAGATGACGAACGGGCCGAAGTGTCCACGTAGATCTCCCGGCCGAGTTCATCATCAGAGAGGATATCCATTCCAGCTCCAAACATTGGTTTGGGTGGAGCATCGATGGCTTGGAGTTCATCGTCATCGAGAATATCTTTTGTGACGTCACCAAGCGCAGCTCGGGACTTTGCAGGTGCTTTGCCTTTGTCTCTGACAGGCTCCTTGGTCACTTTGGATTTTGTTTTTGTTTTTAGTATTGCTTTTGGCTTGGCCCTCCGTCTGGGTAATAAGGATTGTAATGCTTTTGTTGAAGGGTGTCTAGGCTCTTGTTCTTGTTCCTGTTCTTGGAGCAAACTTTCGCCGATAGGTCTCTTTCTTCGTGGGCGAGAAGGAATGATCTCTTCAGGAGCTGGTTCGTTTTCATCTGTCTCTTCCTCTTCCTCTTCTGGTTCGGAGTCTGAATCTTCTAGTATTTGTAAAACACCGAATGTCTTTGGCGCTGGAGACCTCTCGGGACTGGAAGAGTAGTTGAAGGTAATGGTTTCATCAGGGTTTCGTACTCTCTTTCCCTTATCTGCTATGGTGTCCCCCATAACGTTCAACAAGCCCGGTACTCCATCTGAGAAGCCAGTTGGTACTCTTTCCTGACTTAACCTCCGCTTCTTAATTCCACTACTCTTCGAGGGGGTATCCGGCATAGCATTCTCGTCTCCATCACTATCCTCAGCGGCTATAAGACTCGCTGCGAAGTCCTCTTCAAAGGCAGTCCTCGAATTTCTCTTCTTCCCTCTGATGATGTTGGTAGGTGTCGATGTGGCAAGGATATTCTCAACCTGAAATTGTGGCCCGGGAGACGGAGTCCTCGAGACTTCAATGTTGATTGTAGGTCCGATCTTCCGTGCCGAGGCAGCATAGTTTGCCCTTGTGATTGTGTTCTCCGAAACATGCGATGGTGTACCCGATGATTCGGTGATAGTGTTGGAGAGAGGTTGTGTTGATGGAATGACATCAACATCAGATGTTAGCGAAAGGACGGAGGCGGATTTTGTGATATTGCTGATTCTGGTACGACGGGTTAAAGGTGGAGATGATGGGATGGTAAAGGTTGGAGCGGGGGAGTCGACATGGACGAGCTTAGAGGCAGCTGTCTCTCGCTCGCTACGACGTGAAGCCGCTGTACGGCGAGGTGGACGAGGCATTGTATTGTATTGTTTCTTTTCTCCTTTACTTAATGACGAAGAATAGCTATGAGTAAAAATAAAAGCTGAAGGTCTGATTAAGTAAGTTGATCGAGATAGGAGGCTGTAGATGGTACTTTTTGGTACTTTTGGTAGCGAGGGACCGGATGTACTGGATTTGGTATGGTGATTGATTGATGGTTGTGGATGAGTGAAGTGGGCTGGAAAGGAAAGGGAAGCGGAGATTCTGGTTCGGCTGCGAGGCTTTGGCACTTAACGCGTCCCACGTCAGGTTTGTTTTGCATTGAACAACCCAAACGGGCAAAAGTTGATGTATGATTGCCTAAACCGGAATCCAACATTTTTTGGCCACCCGCAACTCAAAGCGCTTACCAGAAGCCGGCCACATACTAAATTACACGTGCATACCAGCCAGCACCATGCAACGTTCACAAACGTTGACAATGCGATCTAAATACCATGCTTCGTGATGTTAGTGCTAATATGGACTTATTGCCGATATTTACTGTTTATGGAACAGTATGAGATAACCTGATTTTTTTTTAGGCAAAGTACGTGGAGAGAGCTAAATGTGGTAATCGTGCACTTGCAATACTTGTAAACAACGTAGGCCGGGCTGACATCGATAAGATAGATCTATAGATCTTCTACCCCACGTTTACGATCGTCTGACTTCAAATAGCCTACTACTCTAACGGTCCAGCAGATGTTATCCTCAGTACTTTTATTTAGAAGTCTATATTTCCCTCTCTATCTTTAATTCCCTCAATCGAAAAAAAAAAAAAGGATGAATATCTCAATCTCACGATCTATCACACATCTCCTACAAATCGACCATTCAAAGCTTCTAACCATGCAAGTCCTCGCAAGCCACCCTCCGAATCCCCGGAGTGGTCTAGAAATGTCCATACCAACGATAGGCCCAACAACAGATAACGCCCAAGACCTGAGCGCCAAAACCCTCGATGAAATGCGAAGGAGATTCCTAACAGAATGTCAAATCATATCATCAATAACAACTGCATCTGCCCTGCAGCTGAAATACGAAGCTCTTCAAGAATTATTCCACCTAAACCTCAACAGCCGGTCTCTGGATACCTACCACCCTGCCACAAACGATTTACTTGATAATCTAGCACTTCTACTCGATAAAGGAAGATTTGAGGATTCGGTAGCAGTAGCACTCACAGCTTATACAGGAAAGAGTATCAGGTTGGTTATACAACTGGGTCAATCAAGTCTGAACGAGAAATGCCGTCGTCGGGATCCGGTGGAAGTTATACGACATGTGGAGAGGATATTCTACTTCATTCACCTCTATCACGATTGTAGTCCCGGAGGAAGATATTATCGAAATGATATTCTAGACCCTAGGAAAGATATCTGGATCGACTTCGCATCCTACCAACTAGAACAATCTTTTGAAAAACTACACGGACGGTTTCTTCATCTCCAGATTTTCTGTCAAGAAGCTAGGAGCTTCACGCTTCCTTTTCGGGTATCAATCACAAAATCTTCAGATATTGACGACGCATATCATATACCCCCAGTCGATGTAGAATGCCCCCATGTACTGGCCCAGTTATATGGAGAGTACCTAAACAGCTTAAACTTCTACGGACGATCAATATCTCCTCCGAGAAAATCTATGATGAGACTAACACCCGATAATTTCGGAAAGTGGTCAACTGTATTTACATGGTACTTCGGAAAAATAGAGAACAGTCTTCATGGATTCGACAAAAGCAAGGTGGATTTTAAAGAGGTGGCTAAGAGACTAACCACCCTCGCAGGGTTAGTTTCAAATTCTCAACTATTTCGCGATTGGTTCAGCATCATTTCCAGAGGTATTGCGAAGAAACGTGCCAGACGCAAGTACGAAGCTGCAGTTGGGAGGACAAAGGTACCGAATTTTAGTCGGCCGCTTGGTCCGAAGTATGGCCATGAAAGGGAACCCGGCGTTCCAGATTCCCCGCCAGAGCGGTCAATTACAAAGGCCTTACAGCTGTCACTTGTTCCAAAGGGGCTACGCAAGATATTCGTGGAATTGAAAGCGAGGAAAGAGGAGCTCGAAGCTTTGAGGGCCAGGTTGGAACAAGAATTGCCTTTACCCCAACTGGGAGAAAACTCTCCTGGTTCCGAAGACCCAGAAGATTACAGCGATATTGAAGGCGATGCTGATCAGGAGTTTTCTATGATTCAAGACATCGCTAGACCAGGAATGGTTGAAAACATTACCTTTAAGAGGGTGAGTCTAATAGCCCAGACTCTATTCCTCACAAAAGAAGTTCTGCAAAGCAGACACCTCCACCGGTACATGAAAGGTAAAAACCCCGAAATCACCGTCCTCCCCTCCATCAAAAATGCAGAAACAACAGAACTCGAATGTGAAAATCTCACAAGAACAAGTTCTTGGTTACTCCCGCAACATTACGGCCCTGGAAACCAAACCCGGGAAGTCACGGTCAAAAACTTCATTTCCTCAATGAAAGAATCACTAGCATCCAGACCAGCAAAGGCACGACAATTAACCCGCATGGTAAAAGATACTCCAGAACACCCAAGAATATTCGTCCCTCAACATCCCGAACTTTCTTTATTAAGTTATCTCGCAAAGCAGAATAACGCCGGTGACTATCCGTACCCGTACATTGGCCTAGCAAAGCCGCCATGCCTAGTATGTGGGATGGTCCTCCTCGGATCGAAAAGTTATAGTGCTATGGGCGCGAATCCAGACAGTCCGTGTAGCTGCCTTACGAGAGTCCCAAAAGATCTTCCGGCTTTGGCGCAAGGCCTTATTTATAGTTCTATTGATAGACTTGCAGGGAAGGTATCGCGGAGTTTTAATCAAGAACGGATTATTGCTAGCTATAGGGGCTAGATGTAGTCTCTTAGTGTAGAATGAGTCAATACGGAGGCCAATTTGGCGGGATTGTGATTAAAAGCTACTTTTGCGGATATTTTCTTGTATAGTTGTAATATATAATTTAAACTTCTTCCTACTTGTAACTTATAAATCCAATATTGTCCAAAGTAAATAAATAAATAATTAAAGACGATCAATCGGCCCGTTACTTAGTATTTGTTTGTGCAGGGAGGTTCTTGAATTTCATAGAGGAAGGATATATTGATTGGGGCTTAATTAAATGCACACATATTTCCTAATCTGTCTCTTTAGAATATATCTTAGTCCAAGACTGCTTCAAGGGTTATATGCCTCTCCTTGTCATCAAAACAAAACTGAGGGGTTGCATGTACTCCAAACCTAATCATCGAGTCCAAGATCCTTCTTAACCATGGCTCGGCACAAAGGATGATACCACGACTCTCTCGCCCTGAAAGTCTTCACTGCCAACTCCTTATCGCACGCAGCCAGGCTTCTATATGTCGGCCTGCAGTACTTCATTCTTCCGATACCCTGCACCCACTTCGCTGCTGGCTCGTAATATTTCTCATATTTAGCCTTCAAAGCCACGCTATAGAATCTAAATACCACTTCCATGTTTCCGCTGTTATCGAAGCCGTATGTCTTTGCCAAGAGATCGACGTCCTTCGTGCTGAACGGATCATACGAGGTCAATTTATCCAAGAAAACGACCTTCTGGTTGGCGGTCCATCCGTCCATGTCGTTCGGTGTGGGTTCAAATCCCAGCAAATCCTTATTCTTCCACTTCTTTGCCAGCTCGTAGCAAATATCTACCATGCTGGTGTCGAAATCTGGCTTCTCTGGAAGCCCGGGGGAGTAATATTCCTTATCCCAATCGACCTTTGTCGTTAGGGCCTTATGGGCCTCGGGATCGTTTTCGAAGAAAGCAAGGAGTGTCTCCTTGAATACATTACTTGTCAAACTCTTGCCCCTGAATGTCTTGAAATAGTGTGGGATGAATTTATCCCACTTCTCACGGCCGACGAGTTTGTCCAGCTTCCTTAGGAAAGTGAAGCCTTTCTCATAGGGTATAGAGCTAAAGGAATCATCTGGATCTTGGTCGACGAGGTTAGGAACGAGTTTTGTGAATTCGTGATCTGGGCCATATTCGTTCACTGATTCTTCAAGGGATTTCCAGCCGATGATGGAGGAAAAGTCGAAGAACTTCTCGCCGTGGATGGCAGCGCCGATACGGCGTTCTAGGTAAACCGTCCAGCCTTCGTTAAGCCAGAAGTCCTGGAATGTAGCGTTTGTGACAAGGTTTCCCTACAGAACAAAAACATATTAGATTATGATCCTCATGTTCATGGTTGGAGAAGGATGAAAATAACATACGCTCCAGCTGTGTGCCAACTCATGGGCAATAACGTCGATATTTTCCTTATCTCCGCTGATAATACTTGGTGTAGCATATGTGAACACTGGATTCTCCATACCACCGAACGGGAAACTTGGTGGTAGAATCAAGACGTTATATGTACCCCAAGCATATTCACTATCCGTAATATCCTCGGCAATAGAGATGAACTTCTCGACTTCTCCGTCCAGCTCGGCTTTGAGGGTCACAAGCTCTTCGGCGGCCCCCCATACCCAACTTCGTGGACCAACCCTTGTTCCAGCGATATCTCCAGAAGCCAAAGCAAAGAGATAAGAAGGGATTGGAACCTTTTGTTCGTATCCATAGAGCAGAGACCCAGACTTCTTATCAAACGATCCAACAGTCGTTGGCAGACCCGAGCACAGTACTGGCAAAGGGGACCTGACGGAGAACTCGTATGTAGACTTAGCAGCCGGAGTATCTGCACATGGGAAGATTGTACGAGCGTAAGTTGGTTCGCATTGCGAGAATACGTAAGGGAATTTGCCATTTGTAGTTTGTTCAGGCGTGAGCCATTGAAGGGCGGCAGATTTGACGGTGGTCGCGAAGTTAATCTATTGATACGAATCCATTAGTATCTAAGACCGTAATTCTTTAATGAATTTTAGATAAGAAAAATAAAAGAAAGATCGATTTATCAATACCTTCGCGGTCACTTTACTTTGATAGTCTACTCCATTGACCAAGGAGATTTTTAATTGCCTGCCATAGTTGCCCTTCTTTGCCTCTTCCCCAAGACTCCAGCCCTTCAATCCAGGTCCACTGAGGATCTCCACGCCCTGTACTTCGACATCTCTGGTATCTAGCAAGATCTCATCACAATTACCTTGCTGTCTGCACTCGAACTGAGTGGTGATATCGCCCAAAAATCTCTTCTTCTCGAAATCGATGGTTATCGAAACCTTATTATGCAAGGGGTAGAATATCAAGTAATTCGATTGTGTATTTGGGTCATGCGACCCGGGAGATTTGACGAGCATCTTTGGTTCTGCGAGAGTGGTGAATCTGGCGGTATCGGCAGCGGTCAGGCTGATGGGCGGGGTGATGGCGGTGTTTATATCCATTTTCGCAGGGCGGCGATAACGGGATTGGGCAGGTGTTGGAAGCTGGCGGGTATTGACGGCGACCCCACGGAAGGACGATGTTAACGATCTCGTTTGAAGCAGCTGCAGCTGGCTTGTTCGAACGGGTTTGGAGAATCCAGATCGGAGGACGAGGGATTTTATAAACCGCATGCCCTGAGGCCAATCCTATAAATATATATTTCCCCGAGAATAGATCAGATCGATTTTGGCTGTATATAGTATACTTATATATATAATCTCGGTGGTTGTGAAGTGAAGGTATGTACTAAGTAAGGGACGAGACGGTCGACAGCCGACTGCATATGTAAAAAGCCATGTAAAGTACGTCGCACCACCGCGGGTTCGATGCTTTCTTCCATGCGCCCCGCCCCACCTGCCCGCTTTGGAGGAGCTGGCGGGTACACCCAGAAGCAGCTATCCAGTTCACAAAGTGGCAGCCTAGAGCATTTGGGACCAGCCCGGCATGGTACGATGATAATGGAACGTAATGGTTAAGGTAATTAGGTATAATTATATATAGCATCTTGATCTTGGTTCTTGTTCATGTTCTTGTCAACAGCTCTGGTCGAATCATCTCGGCATCTTGTCGACTTCTGGCTTCCGATATGTTGCACAGTTAGGCCAACACGCTTTACTTCGCCTGCGGATATGCTGGATTCCCGTGATGTCTGATCTATGATAACTATAGCGAAATCCTTTTTTTTATTTTTTATTTTTTAAAACAGTCATGATGCCATGCACTGGAGGCGCCAGGCAGCGCTGCGATGACGGATAGGTGCTTCGGAATCCGGAACAGAACATCAACAAGTTACGTTACTCATTACTTAATCACTATAGATAGATAGTATGGTGTATCGATATATTATATATAGCATCTTCACAGTAGATGTTTGATAGTTAACAGTCCCCCGACTCTTTGTAAATTTATTAATTTATACACTCATTATATTATTCTTGGACTCGTATCTCCGTATGATATACCAGGGCCATATACTACATAGAGCCATGCTTCGTATCACCTCCCGGATGAGACCCATGCATATGATAGATTAAATATAACAATCCAACAGGAAAAACCCATGAAACAAAAAAAAACTTAACACAAATAGAACCAAGCCCATGCATGTTGAAGATTTATCCAGACTAGGCTTTAACTGCGGGGGCCTCCGTCTGTCCTCTGCTGTAGGCGGCACTTTCTTCTCGGTCATCAGCGTCCAAACCACTGTTGCCGAAGACACGACCCTTGGTGTTCTGCTGTCCGGCCTTCAAGTCTACGTTCTCCATGAAGAATGTAAGGAAAACGATTGGAACAGCGCTGACCAAAGCACCGATCAACATCAATCTCATGGTCTCCTGGTAGGCCCTGTTGATGGCAAGCCTGGCCTCACCGCCAGATGGGTAAGAGCTGGCATGGGTGAAGTCGGAATAGATGAGAGTAGCATTGACCTTGACATCTTCTGGAAGGTACTGGTTGAGCTTTGGAAGGAGGTTGTTGGTCCAGATGGCACCAGAGATAGCAGATCCGATGGCCTGACCGACGGAGATGGCAGTAAGGAACAATGCAGTGGCCGCGGCGACATCTTGATGAGGAACGACGGATTGAACGCCCAATTGTGCAGGAACGTTAAGGAATCCACCACCGAGACCGACGAGGACCTGGTTGATAACAATCTGAGCACGGGTAGAGCCCTCAACACGATATCGGAGCATGAGTCCGAATCCAAGGATATAGATGAGACCACCGGCGCAGACGAAGTACTTGTAGTGACCAGTCCATTTGATAAAGAAGGAGATGATGATGGATGAGACTGTGGAAGTGAAGGAGAAGGTAAGGACGATACGACCGGCAGAAACGACGGATTGCTCATTGGCGACGACGAGGTATGAGTAGAAATATGGGAAGACGGATTGGTAGAAAGCCACTATCGAGCTATGTTAGCCATGGATCCACTTTATACGCGTATAAATTATATACGATTGAGCCAATTGGAAACTTACTGAAGTAGAAGACGGCAATGAGGGTACCGGCAAGAACAGTTCGGTTCTTAAGGAGTCTGAGCGAAAGAAGAGGGCTTGGAGCAAACTTCTTCGACATCTCGAAGAATGGGAAGGCGATCAAGCAGACACCTCCAACGACCATCATGGCAATCAAGCTTGGGTTCTTCCATTTTCCAGTGGCACCGGCGCCGAGGGTAAGAGGAATCAATACCAAGCACAAAGCAGCAGTGAACAGCAGCATTCCGATGATATCCAAATCCCAGAACGTCTTGACCAAGAAGCCACCGACGCCATGTTCTTTGAGCTTGCTTGGTGGGAGAAGACCCTTCTTCTTTGCCTTCAACATGTTGGCGAAGAGGGCGCCGAGGAGAGGAAGAGAGCAGACTGGCAAGATGATAGCCCACATACCGTAACCCCATCTCCAGGTAGTGCCCTTCAAGACAGCAGCACCAACCTCAGGGCCGGCCCAGACGGTCCAAAGGAACGGCAAATCGGGAAGCGAGGAGAACAAGGCACGATTCAACAGATCGGTGGTATCGGCAACAAAGACCTGTTGGAGAATGAGCAGGCCGGTAGAGCCAGCTGCATAGAAGACCTGGGCGCCAGCATATGTCTGAACGGAGTTACTGGCCGCTAGCATAACGTACCCGATAACGAAGAGGACAATGGCAAACACGAAGGCTTCGAAACGACCGAATACGTCGGCAACCTTTGCCATGGGAGGCTTCACAACGGCTATTCAAGGATACATATTAGCCTAACACCCTGCTAATGGACGGTACCGGCCATTGTGTAACACTCACCATACATGACACCTGTAACGATCGAAATGGTCGACAGGAGCGAATGGAACCCGAATCCAGACAGCGCATACGAGGAATACAGGTATGTTGTCTGCGCTTCAAGTGATGTCGAAGTCGCCATCAAAAGGATACTGATGGTGCCAATGCATTAGTATTTTCAACGTTACTCGTAGCCAAATAACGGCATTCAAGGCATATGTACGAAATTTAAGCTTACCCAGCATAGGCAACCCATAAGGAAGATTTCGACCAGGTCAATGCAATGGCCTCGACCTTCTGGACACCGGTCTGCTTCTCTGCAGACTCGATGCTCGAAGAGTCGTACCGATCATCTTTGCTTTCGACCTGTACTTCAGTGGCCTCGGACCTATTCGGTCCAAATTTAGAAAATAAGGACACCATTCTTGCGACTTCCGCTTTACGAAGAAAGCGAATGCTCTGTTCGTCTTTCTATCGAATTAATTGAATATGTCGATTCTTCACCCAATCCGCGAGGGACGTTAGTAAAGAAAGCCTAGAGGACAGGATGAGATGGAATGGAGAGATAAGATCCAAGAGATTATGGAATTTCCGTCCAGGTGGGAATACCCTGAAGATATACCCATACCCAATGGACTGGGAAACACCGTTCACCGTTTGTGACATGATCAAGTCGTTCCCAGTCGACCGCCTTCCTGTATCAGCAGTACGTGCAGGGCCCAGAAGTCATCTGCGCTAGGGTCGAGAAAAAAAATTCTGAACCATGCGAGACAACAGTAGCAAGAGACAGGCGAAAAAGAAAAAGAATCAAGGTTTTCCTTGACGGCACTGTAGCATGCTCCATGCTCTGTGATTTTCTCTAACCCCAGCTCTCCCAGAAAGAAAAGAAAAGGATGTGAAGCTCTAGCGCTAGTGGGACCCACCGATCGATATCCTGCATTTGTCTTGACTCCAATAGCGTGGGTGGCTCCCGCCTTGGAGCCTTTCCGCTCTTCGTCTTGATCATATCATATCGTAATCCCTTCCTTTGTGGTACCCCACGCGCAAGAATTAGGTTTTCATGACAATTAAATTGTAAGAACATGGATTTTTCCTTCTAAACGCTCATTTATCGGGCAAAGAACTCCAAACGGGCTTACTTTCCCCTCTCAAATTCCTCAGTTCTAGTTCTGGATGGACGAGTCTGTGAAAGACCTCTGGTCCCTGCAAATATTAATTCCAACGCGAAAGTTTGCGACTTGCCCGGCTCGCATGCATTATCAGATCCACCAGATCCCTGCCCGCAGCCACCAACCACGCCGAAAAGCGACCCTTCCTCCGTGGTATGACAGACCAACGACGTAATCTAATCTGATGCAGCACCCTTTATTTCATTCCCCCAGGCCTTGCCAAAGGATTAACAAGCAGATCAAATGATGGCCGACATCGGAAAACTTTCAGTGCCTTCGTGATATACAAGAGCAAGGAAAGGATTTTCCTAGCCTATTACCTAAGACGTCCCTTGTTTTGCCCTTCCCAAAAAGAGGGTGGCTCGAGAATCAGATTAGATGAATCAGATTAAAAACATGCGCGCCAAGCCAAAAACAGTGCACATGAAGGAACAACTGATCATTTAAGATACTAATTCGTAGAAAACCTTCGGTTTCGGACGAGAAAAAGGTCACTAGAAGGTCAGTCGAAAGAAAATCCTGGGAACCGGAGTGGGGTATTCGGTACGGTTGCTTTCCTTTTTGTGTTCTTTCGGCTAGTCCGTCAGGCAACCAGAGGACCAGGAGGATGCATCATTGGTCCAAGCGGAGGGGCTCAAAAAATTTTACGAACGGGATATCGCGCTAGGGATGGCTCTTCACAATTCGGCGTTTTTTACAGGTGAGTTAAACCACATTCGAGATGTGTTAGCTAAGTCATTGATGCATATTCAAATTCTTGGGTGGATTGCATCGGTCCCGTGGCCATTTATGCTCGAATGCCCGAACCTTTTCAGGTGTTATAATATGATACGGTTTACTGAAATGAATCAGGCTTCAATGTCCCTCGGAGGAGTTCCGAACCAAGACTCGAACCCCTCACGGAATCTTTCGATTCTGTGGCCCATGTCAGGTTGTCAATGCATCTGAGTGGGTTTTGAGGCGTTTTCGCTAAAGCTTCCCACGAGAACCCAGGAACCGAGTAGCGCGATCAGATACCGGATAACCTAAAAAGAAAGCAAACAGAGATCGAGCTTCCTTCGACTCCACGATGTTCAACGCCATGCAGCATGTGTATGTAAGTTTTACATCACAGGATCGCCCGCTTGTTTGCCTGCTACGTTATTGTGAGTGGTCCGTCTGTGCAGCTGTGCGGCTGAAGATGCAAACTGCAAGAGCCAGAGTAAAGTGAAGCGAGAATATAGGTCCGTTCAAATCACAAGGTCTTGATATTTGTGGTGGTTGAAACTGGTGCTAGTAAGTTTTAAATTTTCGTTATCTAATCGAGAGCTCTTTTGGCTTGGCTTGGCCGCACTGACGGCTTGAAATTTATAACATGGGTTCTATTTTTTTAAATCACTTTTCTCCCGTACTTTTTTTTTAAAAAATCTCTTCAATGAAAAATATCAGAAAGCCCAGAGTTGACTTCAAAGCTATTCTCGGCAATTGGTCAAGTGCCTTATTTCTCAATCTAGTAATCATACCCACTCGATTTCATACTTGCCCAGTAATCAAGAGGAAAGAAAGTGGGTAAAGTCTCACCTATGGTAAACTAGGTAACCATATCATATTGGAATCACACGATTGACCCGAATACCCAGTCTGCTATGCGGAAAATCTTTACCATCTGCCTGTGTTAGCTTCTTTACCACGTAAACTCTATCGGACGATGTGCAGAAATCCGGAATTCGAAGTCTAAAGGTTAGACATTTAAATCCATGGTGGCGGAAATTCCCAGCCCTTGCTAGCTTCGATGTACTATGTAGATTTTTTCTCTCTCTTTCATTCTTCAAGACAGGTATACCCATGCAGCCCATGCAGTCACTTCGTCTATCTGCTATGTATGTGAGAGGGGACGAGAATTCCAGCCACCTCCCTGCCCCCGGATTGAGATTTCGAAGTACCATATTAATACCAGTTTTATTGAAACTGGACAACGTTAATTAACTAATAAACCATGTGTCCCGCTTTATATGCACATGGGTTCACATACATGGCAGCCGCCGGGCTCGCCGGCCTCATTGGCGTTTTCTTGGAACTTTAACACCCAAGGTCCTTGGACTGATGTTAACGTTCTATGTAGGACGGACGCAAAGGCAACGTTATTAGGATTGGATACAGCTTAGACGGCGGTGGCGTATGCAAATCTCTGAAATGGGGTACATCCACCGAGAGGCTTTTTTTTTGGGGGGGGGAGGGGATCTATTACAGAGCAGAATATATAAGTATATTTTTACAATTCGGGATACAGAAAGAAATTGCTCCTAGTACCCATCAAGTCTAATCTTTCAGCTCAAGATTGAGTGGCGGCCCGATATTTACATCCATCTTCTAGCTTCTTTGTCTAAGTGATATTCTACAAATCCCATGCATGGAGCCACCAGAACCAACTCTGTAATATTTACAATATTCAAATCATCGGGGTCTTACCTACCATGCTACCTACCAAACCCCGAGTCAAATAGCCACTCGCGCCAAATCGGGCAGCGGGGTTTTCGGTTCACGGGTCATAGTAGTTGTTCCGATGTCGCTGGGGTACGTCGATCATGTTGTCGCACCTTTGCATATGTATGTAATATGCTGATGCATATTATGTCTTGGATTCCAATCGATGTGTTCTAGATCTAGCCAGCTAGCTGCTCGCTGATAACCGAAATGCCACCCCCCATGCGCTACTTTTGATTGAGCGTTATGCATTTCCTGTTAAGCCATGTGCTCGAACGTTTTTCTGGGCTACTTGTGGGATTTATACCCTGCCGTATCCCACGGATATCTAGATTGATGTTGAAGGGATCTGTGCAGTACCTATAGCTAGAGGCACACGCCCGTATATATACTAGTAACGTTCTCGTAGGCCTCCTTGTTTCGTCGCTGGACTCGTCAACTGTGGAGGTCCTCCCCACTTGTTTACAGTATCCTAATCCAATATTATTATTTTTTAGTAAATCCTGGAGCTGAGTATATCAGCCAGTCCCTAAAATATAATATTAATGTGCGAAATACTTTTATCCGGCAAGAGAATATCGTACGGCATAGTACCTAGATTATGCATATGGGAAATGTTAAAAAATGAGATTCTCTTAGGATAAGAATAGCTAACTCCAATGACACTATCTACTAGTACTTATTCTCGGTAGATTTATAATCATATAAACAGAGTCAACGGAAAAAGGAGAAGGCAAAACGCCTAACTGCGCCTATATATCTAGAAGGATGCCAACCATGGTACCAGCCCAGAATAATAATTCATATATGCTTCTATTAGCTACCATTTACTAGCTGTGACCCCAGATACACCTCTACATCTAGTCTCTTATTGCCGAAGACTAATAAATCTATTCACATCAGCATTAATTCGTGCTCCAATCAGGTCATATACGATCATAAACCGACAAATCAAAAGCCTCTGGAAGTCTACTAGATCTAAATTTATAAAATTATTCTTGTTACGAATCACAAGTACTGTTGACAAAAAAAAATGCCGAAATATATTAATAAAAAAACCACCCCTGTTAGGAATTTTAACATTCTTGTAGACATATCCACTACTCGCTGCCCAGAGCATACATGTGGGGCCGCATCGATGACTTCAAGCTTTTTCTTAGCGGCTTAGATAATTAATGCATAACCCCCAATGCACAACCGCTATTGCTGCGCCTACAATCCAAACCACCACCACAAACCCTAATCGCACGCTATTCTTAATTTGGGGCAAAGGATAGCCCGGATTCTACCGTACAAATAGAAATGAAGCTGGTTTGATTCGTTCGGGCGATTTTTTATGCCTTTTCGATCGCTCGATCGGATCCATGTAGTGACAAGCAGGTGGAGACGTCGCTAGTTTGGCGGAAATTCCACCGGGTTCATACATGTATATGCCTATAAGTAGAATAAGCCCGATGCAGTCGCTAGGATTACAGTAGTCTCTTGCATATGTAGACATGGTAGAATAAGGTATAATTGCTGGCTTTATGACGTACGGCTATCTATTATTATGGGACCTTGCAGTTCCTGCGATCGATTCGTTTTTTTCGCCTACTAGGTTACGTCAGCTTAGGAGGGTTGGTTATTAGTGGCACCATACTTGCCGAAATACATGACGAACTAATATTTTATAGTATATAGACTCGTGCTGGATACGAGACTAGCTTGAACTGATGGCTCTCCAAGGAGGGATTTGGGGCTCACTGGCCCCACATGGGGTGAGTCGATGCCCCATTGTATTTCGGAGGCTCGCGAGGGCTTTTGAAGTTTTAGGTATGCGCTTTGGAGCTCCAAAAAAAGGTTTACTGACTTTCACCGATAATTTGGCACCAGGTCAGGTCAGGCCGGCAGTCCCGTCGCCGGACTTCTCGCGAACCAGGTCCTGTTCGCTTGTGTTGGTTGTTGCATTTCGTATCCGTCTACAGGCTAAAAGTCAAGAGAACCGAGAGGTAAAATTATTTCCAAAACAATCGTTTCATTGAAGATCGATAAAGAAAATAGATGGACAAGTTATTACCGAAGTGTACTTAAATATCTGCCTATCAAAGATCCCAATAATTGTGCTGCAAACGACTTGGACTAGCTAACAATACGAAAATTACCATATTAGATTGAAGGGAAATTTTAATAAAATGATGGTTGGAAAAACGAAAAATTGGAATAATACGAGTAAAATAATAAAATCAACAGCCAGATATTTATAGTAATAATGAAACCTGAACGCCATTCCCTTTTCCTTGGATTGTCTGTACAGTGTGATGTTTGTCGTTGCCCGTTATATCGTTTGAATCGTGTCCTTCAGTCTCGCGACCAGCCCATTCTTCCCCTTTTACCGGCTGGTTCTCCTGCTGCACAGTCCCCTATGGGCGGCATTATCCCTCCTACTCATGACGAATCTTTGCTCTCGACCTGGCATGATCTTGCAATAGAAGCAACACCAGTTGTTATTTGCGAGTAGAAGTTCTTTGTCATGTTTGATATCTTCGAATCGCTTGGGGACTATTGGGAAGTCGGATGAGTCGAGTGCATAGACGAGTTGCTCGACTGAATCATCATTAATATCGGCTTTAATGAAGTTTGTTTTCACAGCTAATGAAAGTGAAGTTAGCAGCTAGCTTCGGATTTGATTAGGGATCAAAACAAAGAAACTTACTCTCGCAACAATCGTGGCATATCTCAAAGTTACATCCACATTGGAATGGTTCGTAAGACCCTTCACAATGTGAATATATCCAACCATCGCATCTCTTACACTTCCTTGCTGGGTTGCAAGATGAGCAAGTAATTTCCTTCGTTTCAGAGCATGCATTGCAAGAGATATCGAAGCAATGGATCCCACACGACGGTTTACCCTTGCACCCCTGTTTAGGACAGAAACTTCCTCCTTCTTTCGTAAAGCACGATTTACACTTGCGGGAAGGACAGTCGCCGCATTTGACAATCCTACTCCGTTTCGGATCACAGTTGTCGCATAGGAAACTAGTACAACACCTATGCATTAGTTTGTGGCTCAGAACTGGCGCTTAGGCTTATATCTACTTACTCTCCACAGGATTCGCAAAGGACATCCTTTAGGCATTGGTCGCAATGCCAACCAATCTGTTCCGGCCCCTTGTTACAGCCCATGCACTTCTTCGTGCGGGTAGATCCGGTATCCGCGAGTGGCAGGATTCTAATGAATGGTAGCTCTCGAGTTCCGTGGCAGTGTGATCTTCGCAATCGTTTCTTTGGACCTTGTAGGGTCTGGGAGCACCAGCCAACATCTGATCGAATTTTCTTCTCATTTGTATACTTGAAGAACTGGTCAAGTTTGGCCAGCCATTGCCTATGTTCTTGGTTTGCTAGGTGAAGATCTCGAATTCCATATATCTAGATATGTTGAATTAGCAGCTGTACAATTGTTACCAGTTCATATTCGCAGATAGATAAACTCACTTTAAATTCCAATAGACCGCAAAGAAGGCTGTCTTCATCTTCTTCTCCATCGCTTTGAGACTCGAACCCCGAATCGTCCCCTTCATCAATCACCCTAGCCTTGGGCATCATTTCTACAACATCATTGAAATTGATCTTTCGGCAGTATCGCACGCTCAACCGCTTAAGACCCTTTCCGCTGACGGCGCAGACAGTCAAAATTTTCTTGACAAATGCCATATCGACACTCGTTCCATCCAAGACCAATTCCTTGAGTACTGTTCCAAACGCTGGTCTCAAGGAAAACATTCCCCAGACCTTGGTGGAGTCTAGTTCCTTGCAGAAATACCTCTCAACCGGTTTCTGGATTTTCCATCCTTCCTTCTCTGCTTTCTCCCTAAGAGTTTTCTCATCGGGGACAGAGATGTATCTTTTCTGTGCCATGATCCCTTGCTGGACCTGGTAATTCAGATTCGCGAACGAAGTTTGCGGTTCATACCCGTATTTTGTAAGGGTAACGGAACGCCACGCATAGCACGAGTCTCGATATGAGGAAAGTGCAGAACATGTTGCAAAAAGATACTGCTTTTGCGGTGTAGACAGATGGGAGATAATTTCTGCAGCCACTGGAGATGCAGTGAGGAAGGCTGTTAAGAATGGGGAATCATAAGGATTCTCTGGTGGGATAGAAGGGTCCCGTGGCTGGAGGGCTGCAGCGGGGCAGGGTTTGGTGGGATGTTGTGTTGTTTGCGCCATTCTTGCGTGGGGACTGTGACCTGAGGTGGGCCTTGCGAGCTTGCAAGCTTGTTCGCTTAGTCTGAGCCCTGGTGATAACTATGATAACAGATATGGAAATTTAAAAGAGAACGGAGAGAATTGAGGAGCGTCTTATATTCTTGTAGACGGTATAATTAGTGACTCTTAGATTTGGTCACGGTCTTGTGCTTGTGAGCTTCTTTGATGAGCATGGGAAGAGCCCTTTGAGTTTCCTTGAAGGGGTGGTCCATCTCCTTATATCATTTCTCTTGAGACCTCGCCGGGTCATGGCTGTCCCACTAGAGAAGAAAAAAGAGTACTTAAAGTATAGCTAAGAAAACTATCCGCAAGCTATGGTCAAGATGGACTTCGTCGATAAGCTGATCCCTGACTTGCCACAATTGTACAAGCAAGTGGATACTAAAAAGGAAGACTTAGGGTAACGCTACTTTGGCGAAGCATCGGGACGTTTAGCCCGGAGCTGTTAGGCTACCTATGATATCACGACACTAGTAACTTTCACCAAGCCTTCGTACATGCTTTATGGAGGTATAGTTGTTTGTAATCCTTCTTCTTCTTCTTCTTCTTTTTCTTTTTTTCTTGAAGTACCGACATGTTGGTGATGCAGGGATATAATCGATGTATCCATTTGAATTATATTGGAGGTTTATAAATTTAGTTTGACCCTCAGACGCTCATGTTCAGTTTCATGCAACCTGCAATATGCAATATCTCGGTGACCCCAGGCCAGGCTACTCGTATTCGTTGAATACAATTGTTTTTGACTAGTAGCTAGAGAAATTGTAATTACACGGCAGGGCTGCTTGATTGCATGTTCGAAGTTCTATGGTGCCCACTGTGCTCCCTCCACGAAATCCCCATGAAATGGGTAATGATTTGGCCGCATGAGATGGTGTTCATGTGCTTTCCTTCCGAGAAGTAAGTTTGGTTCAGGTAAATTTACTTTTTCTCTCGTTTGTCGTTGGGAAATGCAGGATACATGCAAGAGCAGGGGTAGCTCATGTACCCTTGGAAAGCAAGAATTCGAAGAAGCGGCTCACCACATGCTGTGCTACGAAGGCTCCTCTGTAATTAGAGGGAGCAGTTGTACCGGGTACTTTTGGGACCTGTACATCTTGGAGCTGCAGGATTGTAAGCTGAGATCTTTTTCCGGTGGTGTAGTACATGGGGATACGTATGGATCTGGTGGTGATGAGAGATGAGGTATGTACCTGAAAGGCACGGTTCGTATGTTAATCCTATTGATCCGATTGAAGTGCTTGCTGGCTGCCCGCAGAACGGAACACGGATCGGATGTGTCTGGATGTTCTTTTCTGAAGCTCGAAGCAATAGGTCCTGCGATATATACCGGTATGGTATAATATTGCGATCTAATTTGTATTTTTCTACCTCAAGCTGACAATAACTAATTTTAACCTTACGATGAACACATACCTAGGTAATTATTGGGACTTCACATTGACTGTTATACTAGGGAAAAACTCTATCAATGGAAGATGAATCTTTATATAACGTCGGCATCAACAAAGCATAGCCCCAGGGTCACTATTTGACGATCATGCTGTCATGCTCAGCGGGTCTGTTTCTTCTATTGCTTCTAGCTCGTCGTCGAGAGTGCGCAACCCGCTCGCAATAGGCACTTTAGCGAGAGTCCATGGCGTCCAGAAGGGTACCGAGTGGGTCCTGGACCCTAACCGGTGGTCAAATGAGGAACGTTTGTTCAGCCCTGCACTCAGCTGGACCATACTATCCTGATGTCTGCATGGTACTGGATTGTAGTTCTGAATGCCCGAAACCTGTTGTGAATATCGAATTAACGCTCATCACGTCGATTTACAAAGGCCTCCTTGCCACCATCTTTACCTTTTGAGGGGTTGTTAGTTTAGTCTTCTCTCGATACAATACCATGATCGCACGTAACTGCGCATCAGTGGAGCCACTTTTGCAAGAAATAGTGGATAAGGCAATTGTAACTACGTCGCTCATATATGATCATAGTATAGTATAGTTCCGGAAGTCTGGATTGAATTAATTTCAACTTCGAACTCGGTTTCATCAAGGTTTATTTGATATTAATATTCTAGACCTCACCAACAGTTTTCAAAACGCCGATTCGAAGTTTAGGCGTAACGTACGTAAGTTGGTATCGTGACTTGGCAGTATTTCATTTGATCCCAGGTTTACGGATTGACTTTGCGAAGAGCGTACACATTTCGAAAAACTTGGAGAATAGGCATACGATCACGGGATTATATTATAGGTTCCAAAAAAATGCAAGAAATTGATATAGGTACTGTATACATGTATACCTGGGTAAGTTATCAAATTGCCTAACCAGGACTGCATAAACCGGTCTAACCGGCACCGTGGATTTTCCCAAGCCATCCTATCCATATCTAGATATTCAAAACCTCAGCCACTATTATCGATTATCACGGCCAGGTACTTCTTTATCGATGTATCGCGCAATCGCGGGCGTGAAAATACACCTTTCCAAAGTAACTCTCAAAGCTCGAGCTCGTTTCTTTTCGTTCGCTTGCAGTTTCCTGCATTCTCCTGCAGTCGTTGCTGTTTGAGAGACCCACTTTGTCATATAGCTCCCAATTCCTCTTATAGCGAGAGAACCCTTGGTGTACGGGGTAAAACAGGTATCGCTGTCGAATCCCGAGAATTTGGCACAAGACACACATGTAGGTTGCAGGCCTGTCAGCGGAACGGATCACGACAGGTACCTTGAAGGCAACATCAATCCTTTATCCGCCTTTAGCCTCCAATGGAACAATCTATAACATTATCGATAGAGGCACGGGTACCCCGAGCCGTCGAGCTCCAGGAAATCCACGTGTACCTGATACCAGTACCAAAAGTTTTCCCAAACCAACATCGTATCTTCTACATATTGCTTGCATTCGTTTCGGCAGCGACCTGTACTGTTTGTTATCGGTTAAAGGGCAGGATTTGGAAAACCTGTACCACCTGGCCAGGAAGTTCGAACAACTCATACAGGCAGGGCAAGCCGAGAACTTGGTGCATTTCGAAATATTTTGAAGATTTGAAGATACATCTAGACCGATTAACTCGGGTCAACTTGCTAGAGCTCAGTTGTAATTGCACCAAGTTAATGCAATGACTTTCAGCTCTTACGCGGATTCGTTGGCCAATGATCCAAAGACTCAAATCGGACAGCCCTGACTTCTCTGCAAGTTTTTTTTTTTTTTTTTCTTTCCCCTCTTCTCTCTGTCTGTTTCCGTCGCCTTCATTCCAGAGAAATATCTTAGATGGCAGAGCAATCAGTAATTGATCCTGAATCCCGAGGCTAGATCGATTAAACGTCCAAACCCAGCACAGTATGCAATGCATAGCAATTGACCTGGATCTATCATGCACAGTTCGGCGTTCCAACATCCAACATTTAACAACACTCTATTTCGGTCACTAGCTTTCAGTACTGCAGTTAATTGTAGCTTCGATAGATGCATGGAAGGTGCCTACCCCCTATTGGGCAATTCAGTAGGGTCATATGCGGCACCATACAAGCTTCTCCGTAAAGGGTGAGATTAACCTTCCCCAGTCTTAACAATTTCGTTGGTTTTCACACCTTATACTTCTAATAATTACCCGCAGCACACCATCTCGTCGACGCGAGGATCATCGTGTAACAGAGCTGTGCCGCGCCTCCGCGTCTACACTGAAATTCCACCTCGGAGATAAACCAAGGCGTAGTTACCCCGAGGTACTGTTCAAGCAGCTTGCTGCTTTCGGAATACACATAGCTACCAGCCTTCTTTAGGACCCACTATGTAACATTAGTATCGTATCTGCATGCATCTTTTCGAGAGCGCTGTCAAAACGGAGCCACCTACGACAACGGGTGCGTGAGAAGCTCATTTATACGAGGCATACGTACCTATTGGATGCACCTACTGATTCGAGTACACCCATCTCCAAAATTCTCGTGACTTTACATGACACGCATAACATGTATATCAATATATTGGGGTACACGTTCCAATATTTGGTCCCGACAGTTTGGTTCAGGAGGGGCCGATAAGCCACATACTCATGACCCCTCCGACGTTTCGGACTAGACGAGCGAGAAGTACTTTACAAATGCGCATTCACGAATACGAGCACACCTTCATTGAATTTCTTTGGGGTGTACTTTTCTAATACGAGGTTTTGAAAGCAACGTTTTGTCACGGGGATGCAACCAGACTGACGGAAGTTCCGAAAACTTGGAATTATTGCATATGTGTGGGGCTGAGACTGGCATGTATGCGCGGAAGCCGTCGGTCTAAACGTCCAAATATTTGGGTTGTTAAAGGTGTTCCCGCCGCTATGGGATGGGATTTGGAGATGAAGATGCACGTAGCTATTGCGGCAAGCCCGATGGGAGCGGGGTAGCTATCCCCCGCGCATGAAAGCATTTGTCAGTTAGTAGAGAAGCTAGAGCTCGGGATCTTGTATATGCTACTTTTGCTCTCAATTGGTCCTTAGCTTAGCTCTCCAGCTCGAGCTCGGATTTGTATTGCTCCTGTATTTGGGATAGAGCTAAAGCTAAGCTAAGACGGAGCTCCGATGAAGCGGTACATGTATACAACGATGAAATGTCTAGCTGGTCGAGCTAGCTCTAGCTAACTAATCGATAATCATTACTATCTTAGTATAAATGATGGGTTTAAATACGAAGGGTTAAATGGAGCTACATCAGGCCGATTGGGTTTCAAATGTATATTTACGAGGCCCCTGGAAGGCTTGCGTATTGCATTTGAATTCAATAGCCTGTGCAATTTGAAGTCAAAAAAAACCCCGTGCCATATCAGCTCGCTAAGCTGATCGATATCCAAGAGACCAGCACTAGCTTATCTCAATAAGACGCATATCGTTGGTTAAGACGCTAGTTCCTACGCCGGATAGCATTATGTCTCAAACCAGTAGCTGAATGATAAGGCTAGTAGTGCCGACTCTCATAAACTACTGCATGTTCGAATGGAACTTCTGAGTGAACTCAGCTCGGCAACCACTTAAAGTTCCTCTACTTGCAACGCTAACTAGGAGGAAATTTGAACCCAAGCTGTCGGTTCAGCTACCAGCGGAATCTAGCGGGACATGCACCCACTGCGCTGGAACCGGGACCAAGCAGCCGATCCAATTCCGGCGGGTAGAGTTGGCTGGCTCAATTCCCGAATTCACTGATCCCAGGTGGAAACCAAGATGCGCATACCCACCTGATGTGATATTCTTTTTTTTTTCTTGATCCCAAATTTACATTTTCCCGTCTCGAGCTCTGCGCGCATAAACGAAATATCGCACCAGACGATTTGGGCCCAATTGGGGGGACATTTTGTTGTTGGATGTTGTAATACCCATCCATTCTATGAGACGTCCACGTCTGCAAAGGTTACACCAACCTTCTCAATTCCATTCGTTTATTCGGCCCTACAAATCACAACGACTTCCTTCCCCAAAACCTTTCACTCCAGTACATAAGTAATTGCAAGGAGGGTAGAAATAAGGGGGGGAAAGGGCATGGCCTTGATGAGCTGTCTCCAGTCATCGGTCATCCTCCTAAACAAGCATCAAATCCCGCAGTTTCGTACCTCCAACGAACCCAGAATTCGAATTCCAGTTTCCTCCCTCCTCAAAGCTGCATAATAGACATTTTGTGATTAAGTCACTGCACCCGATGTCACAGATCCTGTAATGCAAATCAAGCAGGGAAAAGGGAAAAAAAAAGCCACTTCCTTCCTACTCAGTTTAAAACGCTTCAAACTGATCCAATCCCGACGTATGTATAATTAAACTGTGGCAAGCAGGATGCGTCTCGCTGTCGATCATATGTAAATACAAGGGGGGCCGATTTTGTGCCACCCACTCTTCTGTCTGTGTGTGTACAACAAGTTAAGTGCTTCTCTTCCTATCCAATGAGGTCTTCGGATTAGGTATCAAGAGAATCCGATCTATCTGTATGGACGTTGATCAACCAATTCTTATGGACCACACTCCCTTGTCATGTGCCTTTTGTGCTATCTCTCCTTGCAGGGTTTCGTACCACAGCGGGATGTTGGCGTTTCCGTCGATCAAGGTAGGGTTTGGTGGTGGGGCGAAGGGTGGGAGGTTGCAGGTACCTTTGAGAGATGTACCCAGTGCTCAAATTTGACTGTGTGGATTGGAAGGAGGCCGAGGGCAGTCTGGGGGAGGGAAGGCTCCAACCACTATGCGGTACAGCAATGTTACCTGGGGTCGTGTCATGGTGTTATTGATCGTCGGTAGAAAAGTACTTGATTAAAAGCCATGTAATATTTTCGCTATTGTACAGATAAATATGGCAGAGACCCGAACCAAACCCGGTTAACCGTTTCAAAGATAGGAGATGATTTTTGCGTAGGGCAGTACAAACCTGGACCACTTACATGTGGCCAACAGGGGATTAAAAGATAAAAATAAAAAAAAGTATAAGGCCATCAAGGGCTACCCAAAAATACCTAAAACGCCTGGCAAAATCAATATAACGGAATAGCGCCACGAAATCAAACCATCCCCAACCAGATCCTTTCATTTTTCACCCTTTTTGTTGATGACAACGTTGAATTCGCCAGCTTGAGGACTTCCCTCCTCTTCTTTAGCATCCTTCTAGGCCAAGCTAAAACGAGGTCGCTTCCTACCACCGCCCCCAGAAGGTGCGGCTGGCTCCTTCTCCTTCTGATCGAGCAAGAGGCTAATAACATCGTAACCGAATTGTGGGAATTCCAAGATGAGCTTCCGGAACTCTTCCTCGGATTCGTGGCGTAGGATGTAGGCTGTTGATAGGGGTCAATAGGTCAGTATGTGCTCAATATCGTGTTAGGAATAAGAATCTGTAATGTAGACTTACCTCTGGCGGCCCAGAATGCAGCAACAGGACCCCGAATTGTCTTGTCCTCTCTCGGAGTATTGGCGTATACGTATCGAGCGTACTGGATTTCACCTCTGGCACTGCTGTTGATCCTGTGGATCTTCTTGTGCGCCATTGTCTTAAGCTCCCTCATTCCGAACTTTTCAGCAAGAGTATACACTCGGGCGTGCTTCAACAAGTGATCTCCGTCATCAGGGTCCGACTGGGAAGGATCTTTTTCCAGCACTTCCTCTCCCTTCTGCTTGATGATTCTTGGGAAATAGTCGCCGGTATATAGATACTGAATGAAACAACCCACGGCATCCAGGTTCTCATTGGGCAATGCAACAAGCGTTGGGTTCGAAGCACCAGCAAAGTGGGCAACGAACCAAGGGGATTTGTTAAGAAGAGACTGATGTGCTGCAATCGTGGTAGTTGGAGCTTCCCCGACAGACAAGGTGATTATCGATGACTGAAGGTGGCTGAGTTCCGGAAAGTTAGCCATCTTCCCTGTTTTAGATTTCTTTCCTTTTGGATATAACGTAGACAAAATACTTGTTGTCGGTGTCTTACTCCAAAAAGCTGAGAGGTGCTGGCTGTGGCTCTTCTGGAACCTCCTCGGGAATGTCTTCCATGGCAATGTTATCCTCCTCAGCTTCCTCCATGATGTCGGACTTTGGTGGTAGGTCAATATAAACGCTAGGCTCTGCCATGGCTAAAAATGAAAATATGGTTTTATATACGATTCGATATCGGACTCAGATAACTGGCGATAATAGCGAAATTCTGGATGCGCAATTGTTCTAAGCCACCGCTCGCAAAAATCCAGCCGGCTGGTCTATCTAACCAAAGAGTGATGAAGTTGTGAAGAAAGAATAAAGTTTATGGGATGAGCCCCTGCGACCCTAAGAATGCTAGAAATGATTGGTGGTGATGATGCAATTGCAAAGATTTGTTCAGGGTTGTCTAAGTCGATGGTCTCCCCCACAAGGTGTCTCTGATTCAGGCTGCTTTGCATGGCCGTTTGGTTGCGACGGTATATGCGAATCCCACAACGGGAAGTCAGTTGACTGTAACCATGGAAACAAGTCCCAAAATAGAAGTAACACACAACACATTTCTAACTATAACTTAGGCCTCATATTAGTCACTCTCGTAATATTAGTCTCGTCAGTCTCGTAACCAGACTTATGTGTTAGTCTCGTATTGCAGACGCGGTCCACACTTTGGCCTCATATACAGATGGAGCAGGAAGGTCTACTGCACACATCTTTTTCTGTACGGAATCACTTGGCTACTGACATCAACATCGACATTCCCTATATGTTTAGGAAAAGCAGTATTAACTATGGCAGATTCATTTTAAAGAAAGATGTGATTTAGTCCAAAGTATTACTATTGTGATTAGGGCGAATCTATATCTAGATATCCAGCCATATAGAGCTTGTGTCTAAACTATCTATCCTCATTGCTTCAATTTCAGACATCGTATTAACGTCCTCCAATAGTGTCATTCTTCGTTTCTCTGGCGGAATGCCTTTGTACTTCTCATAAAATTCCTCGAGCTCCTTGGGTATTGGATACATAAGACCACTCTGTTGGTAGAGTGACTTAAACCCTTTCGTCTGCATAATGGCCTCGATAGCTGATATTGTTCTTATAGCCGCTCCTGCATAATGGGTACAATATGTTATCATCTCTTGTAAGGCAAGCCACTCCTTATTTCCAAAGTCTATCGCGAGCGCTTCTGCCAACTCCGAACCTTTCCGGATATCCACACCCGCTTCCATGAGCTCGAGTTGAAGACGTGAAAACATCGAGAGGATTTCGTAAGGATGATTGGTTTGCCATATAATCATCGTCTCCCCGCCAGATGTCAGACGACCAAGACTCGCGCCGAACATCCAAAAAACCACGGACATAGGGTTTTTCTCGTAAGTCTCCACGTAAGTTATCAATCCCGTCAACCCAGCTATCCATTTAGGAAAGCTTGTAAAATATCCATCAACGGTATCGAGCGCTCTTATGACATCGAGTACAGATCCAAGTTTAAGCTCCTGAAGTAAATTCGACGCGCGATCTAGCGCTTCCATGTCGGTATCCACGGGCTCTAGTTGGACCCTTACGTCTTCTATAACCCCAAGAGCCATGTCCGCGAGTTCTTCCCATGGCTTAGCCAGTCTTGGTGGCTTCACATTGACACCGCCTTTGGTTATTGGGCCAGAGTATTTCGGCCATTGTTTGAGTTCTTGTATTGCCGTCGCAAGTTCATACCATCGCACGTTTTCATGTTCAGTGGAAATCAAATTGTCGAATAAGTCGATTGAGGACCAGGCGATTTTCGATTCCCTAGTAGTAGTGTTTCATATTTAATCGTTAGCACTTTTCTAGTGTTAAATGTAAATGCATACATGTCTAGACGTACACCCCAGCGACAAAAAATATCGCAAAATACGTCCCTGCTGAGCAAAATAAATGTAAAGCTGTCCGAGATCGAGATTGCGAGAACATTTTAACTAGAGAAGCGACCCCCAGACTATAATAGTACTTCAGACTTGTGGAGATCCTCGTCGAGGCTACATCAAATTGTCTATACGTCTGTCTGTCGATTCGGCTTAGGGTGGAGGTGGGTGTGTAATTTTCTAAGCCGGTCATGGCTTTTTTGTTTTCATGTTGTGTTTCTCCTTGGAATCTTCTCAAATTATCTACTCCTGGAACGAATTATCTAGTGGGGAAGATAGAAGAACACAAAAACTAGCTCTCGCCCTAGACTATAGGCTGCCTAGATTTTGTTTGATGCGTACTAAAAAAGGCCCTTTACATAGTAGAATAATTATAATGTGCATGTGGTCTAATATGATTCTGAAAACACCTCGCTCCGAAGAAGAAATGGGCACTTTCGTAACAGCCAATTGCCTGTCACCGATCCGCTAGAGGTTCTCGCCTTGAATTCCACGAAGGTACCTTATCTATGATTTTGAATATATTGTCTAATATTCCAGTTAGCTTCTGGTGGAAATATATTAGTTTCGGGGGGGGGGGGGGGGGGGGGCTACCTGTGAGCTTCCAGAGTCAGCTTCCTAGCTTTGTGATCCTTTTGACCTAGGATATAATTCTCCCTTGTTTCAAAATTATGGCTGTATTGCAGCAGTTGATGAGCTTGAACGTAGTATGGCTCAGTGAGATTTTGTACTATCCTAGCCATGGCCTCGCTGCCATACCAGCATTTAATGAAACAATAACTGGCGCGCAATGCAAAGAGATACTCATCCTCATCCGGGTCCGTTTCTTGAGCCAAATATCCAAGTATTTGGCCAAGGACCTTATACGGAAGATCCTGTATTCCAACTCTTGGTGGGCTGAGCGGGATCATGCCGTATCCCAGGCCACGTATAATATCTAGGAACTTAGCATCTTCTTGGGGCCTAACGGGATACATCCTCTGTTTTTCATCCCCTCGGTATCCGGCAGGCGAAAGACCCAATTTACACTCTGTGGCCAAGTATGCCCAATATCCCTCGGTCCTCCCGTTTTGTATATTGGTTCCGTCCTCTTTTTTTTGTACAAAGTCAAAGGCTTCAATCCGTGTGAACTTCATGCTCACGTAGCCGCAGCTTTTACATCCCCGGTGTTCTACTACAGGGCGGTCGATGCGGATACAGGTCCCCCGACCTCGTTGCCGTACTAGTACCCGCTTCTCATTTTCACTCCCCTTGGAAATCTTCCCGTCTTCATGACACGAACACCTGTATGCAAGGAACTGCGCCTGACGCCAGTAGTCTGGTGATGAATCAAATGGGAGCTCTGAGAGACAGTGTAAACACATTGAGTCGTAGAAGAATTTCTCGTGAATAGGGATCAAGTCGTCCTCTTTGATGGCTTTCGGGTCTTGTACTCCAGGTGGAAGCCGATACCCAACTTTCCATCGATCATGCACCCAATATCCTATTCCAACTTCCTGGGATAGTAGTTTAGTTTGTCTCCAGTGGTAGTATTCCTTCAGGAATAATGGTACTCCAAGGTCACTTTCGGGGTTGTAATATTTATTCTTGGACAACATATCCCGTGGACATCTGTGATGTTCACACCATATTGTAGAATAAAAGTAGGTCTGGCCAGAACGCTTCTGTGAAGGATAGCTGTCTTCAAGTCCCTTTATATAACTGGCATATTTCCCTCCATATTTAAACTTGGCAAGATGGGTCGGAAATAAATGTTTTGGGAAAAAGAAGCCGCTATCGGAATCTAGAAAGAGAGCAGTTTCGCAAGTTGGAGGACACAGACGATGTTGACAATATGGGCAATTGGCAGGAGGAATGTGCTGAGGCTTCCTTCGTGTCGATTTGTGTTGACTCTGTGGTACATATTCATTGGAGAGGAACTGCCGATGAATTCGGAGGAAACATCTCAGCTCTCGTTTGTTCTCAGGACGTTTTGGACGGAGGTATTGAAGCCCCTTTGTTGTTAGGGAAAGCGCAATGAGGTCGCGAAATCTAAGGCTCTTTGTGACTTCAACGAGGATATCAATCGGAAGGCTGAGGAAAGGGTTCGAGGCCGGCGCAGGTACAACTGCATTAGCTAAAGGATCTTCCATTATAGCACAACCGGACCTGGATCTTATATGTGTGCGCGCGTGTGTTCATAAAATAACTCGCCGTGTAGAATGGTAATAGATGTAAAAGTACTAATTCGCCGTACTCCCAGAAGGAAATACTTTTTTACGTTCGGTTCCTCCGCTGCTTGGATCCTGCTTGGATCAGCTGCTTGTGGGCCCTGCCTGCATATGATTGGGAGACCTTTATATTGCATGGAAATACGAACAAGAAGTGACGTTACATGTATAGAGTTGGCTAGCGGATCATTTAGTTAGTAATTTAGCCATGGAATTTAAACCCACACTCGGTGAATAGATTAGGAAATTTAAGGCCTCTTGCCTAGGTGCGTATTGGACAAATTCAATTTCTGATATGATAGCTACAGTCGAGTATTCGATATTCCAGAGCTGCAGAGAAGTAAAGTGTTATAAGATACTTAAATCCAAAAACCTGAACCGAATGAAGTCATAACAAAAAAAGATCGATAGATCTATAGATCTAGAAGGCGAGTAACTCATAGCTTAAATTATATATGGCTCCAAGGATCCTAGGAGCGCTCGAGCCCAGAATCAAAATTAATTTCGAGTTTATGTATCTGAACTTCCAGGTCTGGGTGCGAAACAAGTATATTAACATATCACCACAATCGACATTATAAATGGACCGTGGGACACTCTGGTGAAAATAAGCCCTAACAAGCTAAGGGCCTTTGTGTACCCTTCCCACCTGTCCAGGCTTGCAGCTCAGTGCCCGATGAAATAGTGACTATTCGAATAAAAAGTTGACTAATCATCAGCAATCTGCACAGGACAGCGCACACATAGAGCAGGGTACAACGGAATACATTTTGAAACTAACGCGAAACAACAGCAAGGACACAAGGGCCAAATACCTGTGGAACAGGGCGAACGCCGGTCTCATCTGGACATATCACTTCTGTCTCCGACACCTCAAACTCTGGCTCCATTGGATACGTAGAGAAGGACTCCTTTTTGAACTGCTTGTCTAAATCGTCCGACCTGGGCGAGTAACGTGGGATCTCGGAATATGATTCATATAGCATACTAACAGCGTTATGCCATCCTTCATACCAGTCGCTTAGTCGCTTCAAGTGTATCTCAAAGTCAAAGTTAAAGTCGAAAGAAGTGGTTTTCGCCAGCCGTGGTGGGTTTTTGGCGAATATCACCCGCATTTGATCAATGGAGGCTTTAATACCTTTGAGTCTCCATTCTGTCTCATCAAGGCATGCCTTCCAAAGCTCTTGCTGTGGAGGGTCGTACACGATAAAATCCGGATCAAAGTCAATCCTCACACCGATAACACTCCAGGCCACGGCAATAAGATCAGACTCCCAACCCTTTAGGTCGCCGTTCGTGAGATCAGTTCGAATCCACCTATGAATACCTGGAACTCGATTCTTTTCTGCCGCTATTCTTTCGTATAGAGCCTCAAGGCCTGGCAACAATTGCACAGCTTGCGTATTGTCCCGGAATCCGTATGTATGAGCATCAGCTTGGCCGGCACCTTCGTCAGGAGGTTCGCGGTTCTCTTGGATCTGCCGAACGAGTTTACCGGCTCGAAAAAGTCGGCTGTAGAACCCTCTGAGTAAATACTCGAAGGTTATGTCTACATTCCGTACTCCATCTACGATTTCAGACGGATGGGTGTCTTTGTCGTTAGGCTTGTACGGGTATATCTTTCTGTATAGTCTTTCGGCATAATCTGTTGCGTGAGCGAACTTTTCTAAGGGCTTCCTCGCTGTTTGTAGGGCAAAGTAATCAATGTCTTCCGTCAGAATATTGACTGGCTTTATGTGGACCCTATTGTAACATACGTCTTAGATTTTAGCCAAATCTATTGAAATTTACCGAAGTATCAAATTTTTAATCTAGAACGAGATATATATATGTCAAACGAACTTACGGCGGATGCACAAGAAGGTCTTGGACTAACGAAGGACAACTTTGCGTCATCCATTTCGGGGAGAGCATAGCTAAAAAAAAGCCCAGGCGTATTCAATGACCATAGCGCTGCACGATAGGCCTAACATCCTATCGCAGGTTCTACAATTTACATGTAGTGGAAACAGTACTGGAAACTTAGGTTGCTTAACATACTCACTTGCGCAAGTTCTCCCCATATTCCTGAAATTGAGCTAATTGACACCAATACGATTTTTTTTCGCGTTTCAGTTTCAGTTATAAACTTAGAGCTCTCTTCGATACAATCGTAACTCTAATAGGCATGCATGGGACCATCTAAATATCAAGAATCCAATTATATAAATCCTAACTAGAAGATACTGCAACGATGCTGGCCTTGAGGATCGCGCGCGGCAGCCATCTCCTCCTCGAAGGAACATGCGGGTGTGTTAAGAAGATCAAAGTCGGTCCCTACATAAGCCGGAAGAGACCGTAACAGCCCATAGTTGAAACTCACACTCTCAGGCGGCTGTAGCTCACCTGATGCCTCGAACTGAAATTCGGGTATATTGAGTATCTCTGTCATAGTCTCAGGACCAGATTCTATATACTCAGGAACAACTAAAATTTTCTTTTGAAGCGTTTTCGGGACCTGAGAAACCCCTACGTTTTCATCGATATCGTCCTTAATATTTTCATCTTCGACACTCCCAGGAAGTGGAGGGATTGCGACATATGCTTCCCTTGCTCTCCTCACCCCCTCTCTAAACCCAGCAGCAATTTTTATTATATCCTCCATCAATTCTTTGATCTCCACTGCAATACCAAACTTAGGGCCCACCTTGAAGGTCTTTGTGAGTAAATTTTGCATGTAGTGGACCCCCGTGTCAAAAACTAAGAAATAAATATTGAGCTGCCTACTATTGTTTGCCCGCTTACCCTTGTCGTAGATAAAAAGTCCTCGATACTTGTAAATAGAGCCCCCAAAAAGCTTTGGGGCAACCCATGCACTCTCTTTCTCTTGACCTGCGACAAGATTGGGCCAATGGGTCAGCCCGATGTGGCTATCAGCCCAATCAAGAAAACCCCGGAATGTTCTTCGGACAGATAAGGATTCCTGTAGCATTAGGAAAATAGGGTAAAGCACCCGATTTACTGGTTCATCATCCCAATCAAAGCTGTTTTTCTCCGGAATTGTATGGTTTGCAAATCCAAGCGCCTTTAATGTCTGCGGCGCAGCCAGAGGGTCATCCTCTGCGATACTGTTGAGTTCGTTGACTTTATTTTCGAGATCCCCACGTAGAGTATCGAGCGTAAGCGGAATATTGGGTTTTTTACCAATAGTGCGATTTACATCCCATAACAGGGAGACATCACGCATGGTGTCTTGGAAGTGAACTATGCTAGCGGCATTGGCTTGGATGAAGGCGTCTAGTTCTGGGATAGAAATCTCAGCGGGTTCGGCTCGAACAACCCTAGGATCATATGTAACAGTAAGCAAAAACTTTGGAATAATATTTTACCATCCGAGAAAACTGGTAACATACAAAGATGCCTTTATATGAAGGAGCAGACACGCCCCCGTCAGGATGGACTTTGGGCCGAAGATCCTCATAGCTTGAGAAAAGGGTGGTGTTCCATCGCACAAGGCCCCGTTAGCTGAAATCGATCGCTACATTACATGCTGTATCCATGTTTACATGCATCTAATAGTCCTGCGTACATATTTCAGATACCTGCTCTAACTAGAGCCCACGTTCAGGTATTGAGGCAGTTATAGTAGGCCCTCCGTAGCTAGTTCGGAAGAATTATTGTGTTGGCTGTTGCAGTTCCCTATTAGGAAATTAGCGTGGAATCGCCCAATCCGGCCAGCTGATTGGCCAATGCGATTTTCTGGCGTCGACCAAAACTGCAGAAATGTTCAGCACGCGTCACAACCAGCAGCCAGATGACTGTATTTTATATCGGTTGGGGATATAACAGCTTCAAGAACTTCTCTTTTTTTTTCTCCTTTTCTTCTTCTCTTTTCTCCTTTTCTTTTATAGACAGCCGTAATTGCTATATTTCTATATAGCAGTTCCCTCAGAAAATACCACCAAACTGTCGCCGTTAAGAACGTATCCTCGTCTTCCGCTCAGCAGCTGCCGTTGGCTGTACCCCCCTGCACCACGTCCTGGTGCATGCGCCTTTCGCCGTGCCACACCTGCATTAACCACACCACCTCTACCAGCACTTCCTACTCGCGCTCTCCTCCATACACATCCGTCAATACAATCTTACCACCGACATATTCAACCAGACAACTGCATTCAGCTCTTCAGGATGCCGCCGAAGCAGGCCACATTGGGGTACGTGACCTCGGGACAGAGGACGTTAGGGTGGGAAGCTTGAGAACTCCTTCGCCACTCTAAGAGCTCGAGTTACACCAGGTTTATATCATATGGAGGCAATAAGCTTACTGTTTTTCGCTGAAATATAGTTCCTTCTTTAAGCTCCCACCCGGAACGAAGCCCCCAGTCAAAGAGCAGGCCAAGCTCTCATTCACAACGAAAGCGAAGAAGAAGACAGAAAATGATACCACTGAATCCTCACCGGCCGTTACCAAACCCGAAAAAAAGCAAAATGATGATGTTGAAATGACAGACGATACCGTACCGGAGAAAGATAGTAGTAGTGAAGTCGCAAAAACTTCAAGAAAGAGAAAATCTCCTGAACCGGAGACGGAAACCGCAAAATCGGCTGTACATGATGGGAATGTAGACGATGACGAACCTATTGTGAAACGGAAGAGGGGTAGAGCAACCAAAACAATAGAGTCCTCGCCGGAGCCTGAACCAGAGTCTGAAGCTATCGAAGAACCGACAGCCAAGAAGAGCAAGAAGGGAAGGAAGTCTAAGTCCGACGATCAAACCGAAAGCAAGAAGAAAACTTCTATGAGTCCTAAGTCGAAACGGAAATCTAAATCACCGTCACCTTCGGCTGCTGTTGATAAGCTCACACTCGAGCAAGAGGAAGACGCTGCAGCTTCAGCTTCGGACGCTGAAGCGCCTCTACGAGCGGACTCGGAGGACGAGGACCGATCTACCTTGGTCAAGAAAGCTGAACAAATCAAGCAGCTAGTTGGCTCGAAGAAACACCCGTACCCGGATTGGAAAGAAGGAGGGTCGGTTCCTTATGCAGCTCTCTGCAAAACGTTCGAACTGATCGACCAGACTAGAAAACGTCTAGAAATCACCGCGCATACAAGCCTCTTCCTACAACAAGTTCTCAGGTTGAGCCCCAAGGAATTTCTAACAGTGGTCCACCTCATGTTAAACAGGCTTGCAGCAGACTATATGGGCGTGGAACTCGGTATCGGCGAGTCTCTGATCATGAAAGCCATCTCAGAGTCTACAGGGCGAAGCATGGACAAACTCAAATCCATGCAGTCTGAAGTTGGTGATTTGGGCTTACTCGCATATCAGAGCCGAAACGCCCAACCAACATTATTCAAACCTCTACCATTAACTGTCGACAAGATATTTCAGGGCTTGTACAAAGTGGCAACGACTAAGGGAGATGGAGCCATGGGGCTTAAAGTCGCAGAAATCAAGAAGTTACTGGCAGCATGCCAAGGCGAGGAAGCCAAGTTTCTGGTGAGAGGATTAGAGGGGAAACTACGATTAGGACTTGCGGAAGCGACCGTTCTTCAAGCTACAGCTCAAGCCATGATTACACATGAGAAGACAAAAGAGGGAAAGATCGCGAAGGCATCGGATCTAGTAGCTGCGGAAGACGTTCTGAAGGAAGTTTTCAGCGGTCTACCTAGTTATGAAGTTGTCATCCCTGCGATGGTTGAACATGGTATTATGAATCTAAGGGACCACTGCACTATGCAACCAGGAGTACCACTGAAACCTATGCTTGCCAAACCGACGAAATCGATCTCGGAAGTCCTAGACCGATTTGAGGACAAAAAGTTCACCTGTGAGTTCAAGTACGACGGCGAGAGAGCACAAATTCACTATGTCAGCAAAACAACAACGGAGAAATACGCATCAACATCGGCCGATCCGAAGAAGGGTTTGGCTGCGATCTTCTCGAGAAACTCGGAGGACTTAAGCACAAAGTACCCAGACATTCTAGCCGTTCTAGATCAATGGGTGGCGGAGGGTACGACGAGTTTCATTCTTGACTGCGAGACAACTGCCGTAGACAAGGATACTGCCAAATTGTTACCGTTCCAAACCCTCCAGACTCGAAAGAGAAAGGACGTTGCCGTCGAGGATGTAACAGTCAAGGTCTGTGTATATGCATTTGATTTATTATTCTTGAACGGCGAAGCCCTCGTGCATAAGTCTTTGACGGAACGACGTCTGGCTATGAGGAAGGCATTCAACGAAGTAAAGGGCGAATTCGCGTATGCGCGATTTTCAAATACCGATCAAGTCGATGAGATTCAATCGCTCCTGGAAGAGAGTGTGAAGAGTCAGTGCGAAGGTCTAATGGTCAAGATGCTTGACGGTGAAGAAAGTTACTATACACCAAGTAAACGAAGTCATAATTGGCTCAAGGTCAGTTTCCCAAATTCTCCCAAATATTCGCCACAAAAAACTAACCACAATCCCCATTGTTCTAGATCAAAAAGGACTATCTCGCTGGCACGGGCGATTCTCTTGATCTAGTCGTTCTCGGCGCCTACCATGGCAAAGGCAAACGTACCTCCGTTTATGGCGCTTTCCTCTTAGCTTGCTATAATCCTTCCAGCGAGCAGTATGAAACGATCTGCAACATCGGAACCGGTTTCTCTGATGAAGTTCTTGCAAATCTCCACAAACAACTTGAACCGCATATTATCGCCAAACCCAAACCATATTACTCACACTCTACGGTTGCAAAGGATCAACCGGATGTATGGTTTGAGCCCCAAGTCGTCTGGGAGGTCCTTTGCGCCGATCTTACATTGAGTCCGAGGTATAAGGCTGCCGCCGACAGCGTCGATGCTAACGGCAAGGGAGTCAGTTTGCGATTCCCCAGGTATATTCGAGATAGAGACGATAAGAAACCGGATGCGGCTACAACCGCAAGACAGGTGGCGGAGATGTATAGGGCGCAGGATAGTGTTTCCGGGTCCGCGAAGAAAGGTGGTGTGGACGATGATTGGGAGTATTAGTTTTGCCAGCGGGCTCAAGAGATCCTTTTGGAAAAGGCTTGTTTTCGGGACAGCGATGAAAAAAAGAGCGTGTAAAGTCGCTGATCGCACCTTCGCAAGGAAGGCGGGACGTCGGACTGCAGGAATCCTGCAGAGTATACCGTGTTAATTTCCTACTCTACATACATACAGACATTTTAGGGGGATACCAGTTAGTGCTGCGGGTTAGGAAGGATCTAGTTTCGTTTTGCTCTGAGTAGCGAGGATACGAAATTCATTTTTTTGATTATTTGGCGATTTCGTCGTTGCCACTCATTCCCCACTTATTCCACACTTATTCCTTTTACCCTTGAGTTCGCCTTGTAACATAGAAGCCAATAGCTAAAAAAGCTCCTCGTGTGGGAAAAAAGGCATAAGCCCTACCGGATTCTTCCGATTACACCTTTAGCAATAATTAACGGAAATAAAACGACAATGTAGCATCCGATTTAAAATTTTACAACATACCAAAACAGAAATATTTCCCTGACCTTTCCTCACCACCGTCCCCATGAGTCGCCATGAATCATGCATGTTGCTTCCTCCAGAAACCATGTATACCAACATCGATCTGTAAAGCAGTGGGTTCCTGAGCAATGGTGCAGGTACATTACACAAATAAATATATCCTAGAACAGCTAGCTCTTTAGGAAACACAAAATCTACAAGCAATGATTGGAGAAGAAGGCAAGAAAGGAATGACCAATTCTAAGTAATATACCTTCGGGAATATAGGGTCCAAAATAAAACGCCACCGTATCCGCATCCAACATACATATGCATATACAACGGGATCTTTTGACGAATGAAGGGGCGAGTACTCCATATTCTTTTACTGCAGCTATCAGGGGATGGTGCCGGTGAAAGCCATCCAAGCGGGTCCCGTCAAACTGCAAGGTTGGTTTAGTTAAGGTTGGCGAAAGGGGCGGCGGCGAACTGTCAGTCTCATTTTACAACCGGCCGTTATGCATGCGAAATTCAATGTAAAGTTAGTTAGTTAGTAATATAATGAGGCATATAGTTTACTTTTGCGTTCTAATATGGTAGTAGCTGCGGCGGCGGCGGCAAAGAAAGCTAGAGGTTACGAATGCAATTGGTTGGTAATAGGTATGATAGAGGCAATCGAGAACTTAGCTAGCTCTCGATATTCTTTGATGACAAATTCATGAAGTTTGCGGGGTAGGGGGGTGTTCTCGCCGTTTATCATAGTGCAATAGTCATGATAAAGGAGGTCCAAGCAGCGAGCCTACAAGGCTCACGGGGGCCAATACAGCTTTGTGCGATGTAAAGAATGCCAGCTTTTCCAGGTGCATACGTCCTGCTGGCAGCCATATCAAAAATGGTATATGATTTGCGCTTGCTTAATAACCTGGGTATAGCGGATGAAAAAAATATTGGGGGAGGATGGACCCACATCAAGGCTGGAAAAGAGATAAAAAGTTTTTCCCTAGGCAAATCAAGGAAAACCCACGTTGTTGAGTCTTGGCTATCGTGAGCAGGCTATTGTTTAGAACCCCCTTTCTAGAGAATGACAGATTCTCGAGTTAGAAGTACCTCCCCGAGGAGGTACTTCTTTCCAAATATTTGTCTCCCCGGAGCCAACAGGGGTAGTTCAGGGTAAAGAAGATCATTGAGGGCGTATTACTTGAATAAAGGCATCTGTCAACTAGGAGCTAGTTGGAAGGAAACGGGAGTACCTGAATTCCTATTCCTGGGTTGGCGCAGCTTTAGAGGATGTAGGAAGGGATTGAGAATGGAAATGCGTCCCGCGGTTTGAGACAGCACTAGCCATCGTTGAGAGGCATGGGGTATGATGATTTGACATGTCTTTCAGTCAATATTATCGTCATGATATTAGAGCTTGTCACGACACCGACGAACAGAGCTGTACTATAATGCCGAGCCATGACTGCATCGGGTTTATGAGGGTTAAGCGTCGCTGCGGCTGTACATACTGCATAATTGGGGGTTATATGAATCGATGGATACTATTGGACGTATCCATATTGGAATGCGGACAAGGAACCCGGCTCGCCCATCATAATAGAAGTCAGGGCGAAGTTTTCCCAGGAGAATGGTTAACGGGTTTGTGCCCTCCATCGCCATGTCGGAAGATGTTGAGTTAATCGGTTAGGTGCATCTGCATCTGCATTGAAGCGGACCTCTCAGGATCCACCTTAAGTGGTCTTCAGGTGAGTTCTACAGAGACATAAGTGAGAATGGAGGGTAATAGTTAGCTGAAGGGAGCCTTGGTAGTGGAGATAGTCCCCGGAAAGTAGGGACCGGTGAGAAGCCTATTTGCTGGAAGGGAAGACCAACCTGCAACCTCGAGATTTGCTTTTCTCAATTGGGAATCGTGCATATAGCAAGATATCCTGTAGACTCACGCTTGCAGTGGACTCTACACCCAAAGCATGGTTGATTGCATGGACATTGCATGCGCATGCCACTATTGGACTATTGGACTATGTTTGATAATTAATGATCCTGCCAGTAAAGCCTGGAGGTATCACAAGATATCGCGCACTAGCAGAAGCCGCCTCGACGAAATTTAGAAATCCTTGGCGACAAAAATGTACCCCTTCGGTAGGAGGTTGAGAGACGCTACCTTCGTTCCGTTAAAAAATATCCCCCAACGTTTAATTTGGATCCGGTTTTCCACAATCGTCACTATGATGATAACAACTGCTTAGCTTCGTTAGCGAGCGAACTGTACAGTGTGTGGTGTTGCAACTTGGAGAAGTCTTCAGCCCTACACAGCGAGCCAATCAGAGATGCCGCGACATATCCATAAGGCATCCAATGATCCCTGCAAATATGCAGCTCAGCCTCGCGTCGTTTCAATGGCCCAAAGAAAGAATAGAAACAGAAGCCCTCTTTTTTGCTGTGGGAAGCACCCAATATCCTCCTTACACAGTAAAAAGCCAGGTTATCCGGTATGGGAGAGGTAACAGGCCGGTTCGTGGGCGCACGCACTCGATCACAAGGATGGTCCTCCGACGGAGCCATTCCTTTCTAAGGCCATTACCCGTCCGCCAATGCGAGGTTCAAAGACGACTGCGACCTTTCAGTGCACACGCAGGTATCATTCAGCTGCAGTCTATAGAAGGAATGACTAACCCAAAGCTTCCCTTCGGCAATTCCGTATGCGCGAGAGAAGCCGCCGTCGCAATTATAGAGTTCGAAAGGCTCTCTTAGAGAACTTCAAAATAAAGACGTTTCAAGTATTTCTAAACGTGTTCAGACATTGTGAATTGGGAAAAACCGAGATAGCTGCGGCTGTTGATAGTGTCGAACTTCGGAATTTAGTGTGGGGCAATCGCAATCGCGAGGCACATTCCCTCTTGAGCCGATTAGTTAGGCCCCTTTGATAACTTGTAGCAATATCATCGCCGAAATGCAGTCTTTGAGGCCTATCTCCAGGATCATGTTCTTGATTTATCGCAAATCGGTTCTTTGATACCTCCCCAATCTCAACGTTTTCGATAAGCCCTCGGTTGAAACTCCAACAGCGACAAGGGTAGCAGCTAGGCAGGACATAGAACCAGGGGTGCCAGAAATTCGATGAAACACACAGCTTTGGGTCCTTGAATGCCCTCAGGCCACTCAGGCTTGAATTTTTGCGACTAAATCTTCTAAAGCCCTATATTATCGACATGACATACACAGTCAGCATTTGGGACATGGAGTCTTCCTTCGCAATTTTCATCTGTTAAGCCTTCAGCTAGCTTACTTGGCAGAGCTCTAATACACGTACCATGATAAATTATGTCCCGCAAAACCATGTTTAACTCGTGCAGCCGCTGAGCTCTGACTGAATACCCAGCTGCTTTGTACGTGTTCGGCGTGCACGAGACAACTCATGGACATGGACTGGATAAATTAGCTAATCGGCCATCACTGCAAGAGTCAGTGATCATGATCACTGCAGCTTGTTTGCCTAGATGGTTAGACATACCGTCGAGTGAATCAAAGCAGGGTTTCGTTTCCAGGTTTCCGGGCCGTAGGAAATATCGGTACACCGTTGGACGGGATGATCTCCCCCCATTCGACAAACGCGGTCAAAGTGATTGTCCGAGCCCACCCTCGTCATTGCTGCGGCACTGAGGCTATGGGGAGCCGCATCCAATGTTAACCGTAGCTTGGAATGTCGATACGACTTTGCCGCAGATCCATTTGCAATTATTTTCCACCAAATTTCCCTTTAGGCTTTTGAGATTGGGTATGAAAAAAAACAATGCGGCCTCCGCGGGAAAGTTTTCCCTTTTTTGTTTTGGCTGTACAACGTTGGATCCATGGAAAGCGCGGGAAGACCGACTCCACGAGAAATTACTTTTGAAGCATATTCATCGAGCACCCAAGTAATACGATACTTTACAGTAGAAAATGTAGCTGCGTAGGCGCCACTGAGGCGTGGGTATCTACTTTTCGCCCCGCTAGCTATCACTATGATTCACAGGATCTATCTATACAAAATGGCTATGCGCTTATGTAGACACCTAGGTCTGCGTCTTCGATGTTAAACTTCCTGTAGGTGCCTATTTCTCTGGTAACACAGATTTACAAAACTTGCAACAGATATTTGGGTAGAGATCCTACTGGTGGCATTAGGCAAGATGTTAGCAGGAAGGGAATTTTCATCGAGCGGAAATAGTCCCTAATTGGATAACATATCTCGATAGATGCTACAAAGGTCTTGTTTCCCGGAATCAAAATCGCGAAATGAACTCTATCGGTATGCACATTCGCTTCGACTTCGACCGACTAATGCCGTGGAGCTCTGAAACTCGGGTATGCAGACATATATTTTTTTTCGGCATCCCGATTGCGACAAATTTGGGAATAACCATCGGGAGCTTTCGGAAGAATGCTGGGCGAAGTATAAACACCCCTAGGTAAAGAGGTTACACGATCCTGATTTTGGTAATCGTACACATGCACTATGTAGACGTCAGTGCTCTCCGACAAGAGTTTTTTTTCGCCATCGCTCGTGGGCATGGCTTTCCAAGCAATGCTGCAGTAACCTAAGAGCTCGCAACGATCGAATTAGGAATATAGAATAGGCGAGATCGAAAGCCACAGGCAAGTGGCCGGTATCTGCATCACGTATCGGTACGTCGAAGAGCTTTGCCTGCAGTTATTATGCAGCCCTATGCTATGCTGCAAGGCGGTCTGCAGCGCTGTAACCGTAACCCTGGCTCTCACCCCCCAAGTTTTTCTGACGTATGCGAAAAAAAAAACTAAATCATTTCGCTGATGGCCAAGGCCTTCCAAGTTATCATGACTGTAAGTGAAGTAATTCAAGTTTTCGTTTGTGACAATCAATTGTATTGCTTCGTTTTGTCGGTAACGCAACCCGAGGCCGATAGGAAGGCACCGCTAACGATCTCGGCATCAAAACTGCAGTGAGGCACAATATCGGCCTGAGTTCGACTGCTACGTCGCGGTAACGTATAACTTCACTATCTGGGGTAAGGTCACAAGTTAAGATGCAAATACGGAATACCGCTTACCAATTACTCACTCGACTTCCTAGGCCACCACCAATGATGCCGTTGTAAAAAAGCCGTTGACGTAGTTCCGACTCGCTGCCTTCACCGTATGCATTACAACAATGCGCAGTATAGTGCTCTGTACTTCAGCATGCACCGAAAACCACTAAAAGATGAGAAGAGGCGTTGATGCTTGAATTTGGGGATCGTTTATCCCGAAATGGTTCTTCAGGATGGCATACACCAGATATGGCAGTCTGAGCTTCGGTAGGAAACGCCAAGAGAATAGAATTTCCAGAAGCTTGCCAACTTCCAGGGATGCTTCCAATTGGATGTTAACCGAGCAGAGATGCTATTTCAAGAAACAGGGCCTTTCGCTGGAGGGAACCGAGATAGTGGCTATGTCCCCTCAATTAATGTCTGTTCTTGTAGGTAGTAACACTGTCAAGTTAGCGTAGCTATTTCGATATCACGTTGTCTTGCAGCAATTTCCAAATCAAAGCAAGCCCTTCTTTGACTAGGCCCGTTAGCCTGATAGGTTTTCTTTGGTATCGTCAAAGAGAGAAAGGGAGGTTGAATCCTTGAGGGTTTTCTTGGCCAAGTCTAAATTCTGGAAACGAACAAGCAGGCAAAGAAAAGGAGTGTGTCCCAGCCCCACGCAAAGTCAGCTCGGTGGTTGGTTCACTCACCGGCTTGGTCTTATTGTGGGATGATGAAAAAAGGTCGGTAGCTTACTATCGAGACCAACATGAGCTGAACAGTGGGTGTACCCGCTCGCCTGCATGGACCGAACGATGGGACTCCTGGCCATGATAGGCTTCAGCCAAATTAAAACCTAGAAATCGAAAATATCCTTCCCGGGGACGTCGACCTCGAGTCTGCGCTTTGACAGATTAGGACAAGATGGAGGTATGGCTCACCAGATCTATCACAACAGCGCTCTAACCTGGACTGGATTCATCTGCAGGTGTCTGTGTATGTGTCTGTGTATGTGTATGTGTGTATGTGTATATGTGTATACATGTATGTAGCTCTCCAAGAGTAGCTACAGACGACATGTAATGAAGTATGTATGTAAACATTCTTGATCTTGTGCATGCTCATGCTCATGCTCACCCGAGCTATCCCCCCAGCACATGACAGAGACGACGACGACGACGACGATTCCTAGCAATTATTAGCGTAGCATAGCAAAAGAGGGATAGGAATAAGAGGTATAATGGAAGTACTTACCTACTTACTACTCACTTACTTGCACACATATGTTTTTGTTTTTTGTTTTTTGTTTTTTCAGCCCCTCCATGATCAGGGTTCTGATCATGTTGGTGATACCCAGAGCAAAATGCGCCTAACGGTCATTGTTGCGACCGAAGAAAAGTCGCTCCTCCACTCCGCCTCAGTCCCTATTAGCCTTCCCACTATCAACCACCGGCCAGTCAGATACAGTGGCCGCCCATTTCCCACCCACGTTTGGCATGGTCTCCCGGCCTAGCCTATGAGGATTATTTTGCTCAATATCGTCGGCGTTCCACTTTACCGCATTTGTAGGACAAGCTGATGGAGTTTGTACCTTGCGGCAGAGGTACAAGCTTGCAAGCTTGCGCTCTTCCTCTGCCTGTATGTCATCTCTATGAAAACGGTTCCTGGATTTCCACGCCGGTGCCCCATCATATCTCGGAAACAACCCTGCAGCCCTTTCCTTTCCTTTCTTTCCTTTTTTTGGTCCTCCTCCTCCCTCTTCTCAGACCTGGGCGGCGGGCATTTTCTTTCTTTCTTTTTTTTTTGGATCTTTGTTTTTTTTGTTCCCTGCAACTGGCTTGCACGCTTCCTGTAAACGGTAGCCCTGGAATAGCCTGGAAAAAGGAAGTCCAGAGTATCCTAGTGCAGTGGGAGATGTCAAAGATGGATCGGGGCGTCCAACGGACGGACACTCTCTCCATGTTTGGCGATGATAATTCGCAATGGCTTAGCATCTCTTGCTCTCCACGCGAGAGCAGAAAGCAGCTTAGAGGTCTCTCAATGACCACCGTTCAACCACACACACTATTACTGGAATTGGAACGACATGCTCCCGACAGTTTGGGATGGTAGGATTCGATTTGATTCTTTGTATAAGTATGATTCAACCTCCCGCCGTTTCATATCCTTCCCGGCACATCATCACCAACAACAACGACTTTACACAATTAATTCAACTTCAAAGACACCTTTTCCTTCGATTCACCTTTGTTCGCTATCATTCGACAATTATATTAATCAATCCATTCGTTTCGGATCAATTATATTTATCCTTTTTCTGTCTTGCAAGCTTGAGCTCGTTATATTCATTTCTATATAAATATCCCTTCTACCTTCTTCTTCTCCTTCGAACCACTCCTTCGACTTCGCTCGACCGATCTATATCTACGACTAAAAAAACCCATTTAATTGATACCAACCAGTCTATAAAACAATCATCGAGCCTAGCAAGCCCTAGATAGCTCTAGCGTTTTATATACAACAACCACAACCAATTCCCTTTCGGAACACCAAGAATTATTTTAGAGGGTTCCAAAGCAAAATCACATCAAGATGTGCAAGCGTGTTACTGAGAAATACTCCGTTTGCAAGTGCGTCTACTATCAGGTATGTAATTGATCGAAAGGATCCAAAACTAAACCCGCAAAACAATATCTATCATATCGATCATTTACTAACATGTACACTGAATAACAATAGCACGGTGTTGACGCCTGCGCATCAAAGCATATGGGAGGCCACGTTATAGAAGAGAAGGTTGTCCTTGTTGGATATGCCTGCCCGTCACATATGCCTCCGCCGGGAGGTCGTGTTGGAGTCTTGCCCAGCCCTACCTGCGAGAGTTGGAAATAAGTCGATCGCATCAAGTCGAAGATTAATATCAAAAAACTGCGACCCTTCGGAAACGACATTTGACGACAGCAAAAAGTCCTCCTTCAAAATTGATTCGAATTGTACATATTTCCCATGATTCCGACTAAACAAAAAGACATAAAAAAAAGAAACAGAACAACAAACCTAACGGCCGCATGAAACGATTTTATCAGCTCTTGCTTTCCCATTCGAATTAACGACTTTGAGGAACGAAGGATGTCCAAAACTATTCTCTCGATTTTGATAGCGCTTTTCCAGCGAGCGAGTCAGCGATCTCTTCCAACCAATCAAACCTACCAAAAACACAAAAAAAGAAATCAGCATATCTTTTCCCTTTTTTATTATTTCGAGCGACCTATACCACCAGCATTGCTTGGAGTTCAATTGGGGTTTCTTTCTTATTTCCCTTTGGCACTTTAATAAACATCTCTGCATAAATGGGTTCAGAGGATCAGAACTCTGAATCCATTGGGAGTTTTTCCGGCGCAATTGGTCAATTAATTTTTATTTTTTCTTCCAACATCTCTACTTCCAAGTCATTTTCATTTCCTTGTTTTTCTTTCCGTTTTTTCTTTCGGGTTCTGGGGTTCATTCTCATTACACTTCATACACGGGATTCTCTGTTTGACTTCAATTTGCTCTTTTACTGCTTTGTTACTACCGTTTGGGTTAATTTTCTTTGGTTTCAGTTGTCCATCTTTTTTCAATTTCAGCCGGGCTTCATCATATTCCTGTTTCCTTTGCGTTGCTACAGCATTTCCATCGCCTTGACTTTAGCTATTTTCTTTCTTTCTTCGTTTCTTAAGATCTTACAAGGACGGGTTCCCACAAAGCATCATTTCGTTTGTATCATATCATACTACTTCACTACAAATCCCCTAGATCCGAATAATCCATCAAAAGAAATGAAATACCAAGTTCTATTTAAAAAACCATTGACTATCCCTATAACTATCTTAAGATCTCTCTGACATGTTGTGAGTGTTCAGTTCAATTGATCCATCAATCCATCAATCAATCGAATCAAAAGAGGAACTATAGGAAAAAGACCCATGCGCTTTCGATACGGGACTTTTTTGGCCGGCCGAGGCCCACCCCCATGTCCTGCTAAGCTAAGCTAAACATTCTAAACTGGGGTTATGATTGTGATCATGAGGTTACGAAAATTCCGGAATTTCCACAGTCATGTCCAAGCCATGCTAAGCTGTAGCACCTCAAGGGAACCTTCGGGATGACTGTCATGTGTTACGGAGCATAATCACAAAGCAAAAAAAATAATCAAACTAAAAACCAAAAACTACCGTGATGGAAATAGAACTAAAAGGGAAAGAAGGAAAGATGGAGAGAGACACAGAGAAAGGAAAAAAGGAAAGAAAAACGAAGGGAACAGGATCCCAGATCAGGCCGAACCCATGCATACCAAACCATAGAAACAGATGAACCAGCTTGTACTGTGGCTAAGAGCCATACAAAGCTTCAGCGGCTGTTCGACTTCGTCACGGCCGGACAAGCATAGTTCCAGTCATAGCCAAAGCTAGTTCAAGGATGTCAGGCAGCTACTTCGTCGTGTTCGCGACGCACAAGTTCGAGGCATCCCGTGGGATATGACATCGATAGTAGTCGATGCCTTGGTTTCAAAGCCCTCATTATCGTCGCAAAACTACCAGCGCCTAGACTTTTTTTCTGTCGAATATAGCTTGGGCTATTCCTTCACATGACTTTTTTTTTAAAAAAAAATCTATAACATGTATATCGTGTCAGTGTACCTGTAACAGGTACGACATACACATGCAGGTATGTGCGTACGTACATATGGATATCAATTCAAGGCATCATGTACCGAGGACAGCAATAAGCCTCATTGAACATTGTCGAAGTTGCGTGTGCTGCTGCTACTACTCTTGCTGCTCATTTTCGCTTTATCGCTCATGCACGTATGACTACGAATTCTCCGAAGCTCGAGAGAGAGAGACCGAAACTGTGACGGAGAGCAAGTCTGCAGTGATAGCCAGCTTAGGAATTCGAGTCTCGAACATTTGAGCAAGGATCAAGGCTACGTCTGGTTGGATGAAAGATTGCGTTGCATCTCCCCCACAACCTCAACAAAATAGTCGACTCTTCAAACCTTGACCGGCTCCACCCACATGATGATGACGACTAATCGCTGCCGGCCTTGCCGTTAACACTTACAGAAGCAAGTTGTAGGCGAACTCGAAACATTTCTTTGACAGCGGGTGGTCTTAGTCAGTCAGTCAGTAAGTCCTTGCAATGTTCCTCGCTATAATCCTGTTTGGATGCAACCTCTCTCTCCTCTCCCTCATCCTCGCCTACCCGAACGAGGAACTAGTTTCCCCAGGCCAAGCAAAACTTGCTTGCGTCGCTTTTGGTTCTATTTCTCACAAGATGTACTTACGGGCAGAGTGCAAGTCTGCAAACGGAGTACTTTGGTTGATGGAATACTTAATTATAACCAAAACCAAAAGCTCAGGATTTAGGCAGTCAACCAACCTGATTTCGAGGCGTCGTGTTCGCGGTATTCTGGACACAGAAGGAAAAACGCTCGTTTCGGGCTTGCGTTATAGGTAGCTATTCTATTAGGCCCAGAACCATCTCTATGTCGAAATCAGAGGTTGCAACCGGCAGTGCATGCTCTCATCGTGATCTCGAGGACGAAGAAGGCAATTGACCAACAATGCGCCTAACAACTTTGTTACATTGTTCAAGACTCCGAGATCCCATACGGCACGAGAAGCCAAAAAAAAAAGTGAGCCTAGGCCATCAACCATAGCCATGAAGACAGAATGAATTGGCTGGTCTTTCGCCGAATCAGGCCCCATTGGCAAAACGGTACCTTGCAGGAGGAAACTGTCAAACATACTTTGAATGACCTGGATATCAGAGAAACGATAATCTCTTGTCCTACATGTCATCAAGCTCCAGTCATCGAGCGAAAATGTCCTATTTCTCCACATCAAACATACATACTATAAAGGGTGGTCCCTGCTTTGGACCCAAGGGTATGGATGGGTTGCAAGTAGGATCATGGCCGTATCGAAACGACCATGCCAAATCTCAGCTGCGGATGGCCACATAACTGACAGGGAAAGGTTATCTCAAGTCGGCGATCTTCCAGTTTGGCGGATAGGACAAGAAAGTGAGGCTCATTGACTGATGTTTGGTAGCTCAAGTTACGTTTTCCCTCCCCTTTGCTAAGGAGCTTCCGGTGATCTACCCAGGGGAGGCTCCTAAGTGCCGTCCGGGAAGCTAGGGAGGTCTTCTCAGGTCGTAATTGGCCTGTTTTACTCTATTTTTACTATTTACAGAGTTTCATACCGAAATAGGTATGGTAGTAAAACCCTCGATTCCAGGATAGCCGGGTACTGCGCCTCCACCCGGTGAACCCTTGGTCAAGGCAGAGCTATACACACCCAAATGGAGCCTCGGGAGGGACCCAGCTGATGATTGGATATAATGATTTGAAATTTCGTTGGATTGCGAGGTGCTGAAAAGGCAGACTTTCCTTCGCGAACCACTTTTTTTGTATCAAGGACGAAACCGCTTCAAAAACAAAAAAAATGTTTACCCAAAACGACAGTCGCATGTGTCGTCACAGGCCCACGCGGAATCGGGAGGGTCCCTTAAATGAAAAAAAGATACGTAACGAGAAAGATGCTGACCAAAGTGAATGATAAATGGGACGCAAAGGTAGCTTTTTGTTTACTCCTCTCATCAACATTGCGACAACTGTGGAGCACGCATCTCGAAAGAGGATTCAAAAGCTACATACAACTCTGGCCTGGCCAAGCCGAAGACCTTTTGGCCCTCGATATCTTTCTTACTCATCATGCATCATTCTGTGGACGATCACCAAAAAAGTAGGCATGTAAGCCTCTTCTTCTATCCCCTTCCAAACCCCCCCTCCCCTGTAGGCTGGGCTAGCTTGTGATACATTACTCAAAAATAAAAGTCGCAAAAGACTCAAAAAAAAGGCCGAACACCATGACACACGTTTGATATGCTTTTCCGCAGGGCAAAACGAGGATTCGCTGATACGAAATAAATGAATGAGGCATTGTCGAGTAATCGGATCCTGCCTGCAATGCCGCAAACAGCCGTTTTTTTTCTGTTCTTCGAATGGGAGGTCTAGGGTTACCCCCGGATGGGACTCACCGGTAAATATGTATTTGTCCGGGGGGATACCTTTTCGCTCGATCAGCTTACTTTCTCCTGGTTCGACTCACTTTCGCTTGGCTTGGTTCCGACTCGCGCTCTTAATGATTAATTAAGCTTCATTGTTCCGCCAAAATGAATCGCAAATGTTTTCTCGATCATACACGCCTTGCTTATAATAGATTGTTACATAATAGCTTGTGCGTTCTTCTTTTTCTTCTCCTTCTCCTTTTTCTCTTCAATCTCTTGCAAATTTAGAATCAAGATACCCCGCCTTGCTCCTCCTCAGTCACCGGCTTGCTGACTAGAAAAGACAACCTCAACACCAGAAACAATAGTTCGATATGGGAATACACAAACCCCGAAACACCACTTCACGGACTGGGAGCAACAATAAGAAGAAGAAAAATACGGATGACAAAAATGGAAACGAAGGAAACGAAGGAAACGAAGGAAACAAATAGTATGTATATTTCTCTAAAAAAAGGTGGCGACCTCGACCCCTCCGCGCCCCACTTGTGAAAGATCCCGCACGCTCCGATGCAATTACTATCAAAGCTGCTTATCCGTCAGCACCCCGAACAGCTCCGATTACCCCCACCCTTTGCTCTTGCTTAGCTTACTGGAATACCGAATTCTCCTCAATACTTCTGCTGGCAACCCAGCTTACTCTCTTTTGCCTCGCTATTATTGCCCCCTGTTGCCCCCCAGGCCCTTCTTTGTGGGCCGTGGGGTGAACGAAACCATTTCTTCTGATATGTTGAGGGACTATACGGTTCCTATTCTGTTCGATGAGTCGGTGTACCGTTGGTAGTCCACAGACTGCAACCTTTTTGTTCTTCCCAATACCGACGAAACCTTCCATGAACCAAACCCCTTTCTGGGCGAAGTACTCCGCGATATTAGTGTCGTGGAACCAAATCGCCAAAGTCGACGGCCCGAACCACCTAATCTTACGAATCCTGTATGGTTCCTGAACGGACTCACCATCCTCGTTGGCACCGTAGCTCATAATGTTTAGTTGTTCGAGCTTACGCTTAAGGTTAACGTCGTCTGGAACTGTATTTTCAAGGATATACGGATTCCAGATATCACGGACGACGATACCGCCCCATTTTTCGTTGAGACGGATGCCTTCGCCAATATTGAGGAGCCAGTCAAGATTTTCGGTTGCGATCCAACGGTGGGTGTTGGTTTTGAAGTTTATATTTACACCTCGCTCGGTCCAGGAGAACCATGAGCCGAGCTCTACTCCCTTGGTGGCCTCGTTGGATTGGAGGGCCGCGGTGAAGATCGACTTGGCCTCCTCGATGAGCTTGGGTTTATTAGCCGTGGCAGTATAATTCGCACGAAGGCGGACCATGTTTAGTTTGTTGCTATGAGGGAGATGATTCAAGGTTATATGCACGTAAGCACTTTCCCCCTCATCAGCCGAATTTGAGAATGCGAGTTCCTTAGTAATGGTCTTTTCTTGAACAGCAGGCTTTGTTTGTTCAACAGGAGACTGTGCAGGAATGGATGTCGTCGCTTGTTGTCCTTTATTAAGCTTTTGAGGCAAGGTTTCCTGGGTCTTGACGGTTTGGCCGCCCTTTTCTTTGTTACTACGTTCGAGGGCCACCGTCGCTATGTTTGCTTGTGTTTGCGTCGTCTTGGGAGGGATTGGATCGTTAGTACTCCCGTTCACGATCAATGCCCTTCCAGGCCCCCCTTGATGTTGCTGTTTATTCGCAACCTTCGGAACAGATTGCTTTCGCCTCATCTGCGATGACGGTCCATCATACTTCTCCCGATATTGCTGCTGCTGCTGAACAGTATCAGGATGTGGAATAGTTCGCACGACCATACTGTCTACAGTTTCAAATCCGTAATGACACTGTCCCGGTGTCTCAGTTCTTGAAACGTCGAGCGAAGGGATCGATACAGCAAAAGGAAAGGAGTTTGGAGAAGCTCCTGACGATGATAGAGATGAAGACGAAGGGTGTGATAATGAAGAAGATGAGGGGGAGGAAGAGATAAAAGAGCTTGTGTAGTCGCCACAACTACCACCACTGCTGCTGCTGCTAATACGGTCTGGACTGATCGTTTCCCTAGATCTGTTGTAGTGGTTTGTGGGAGTGCTTGAGAAGGGGTTTGTGTCGGGGCTGCTGGGGATTAAGTATTCTTCTGGGAGAGTTTCTGGAATATTGAAGTAGGGATACTGCTCTGGTGGATGCTGGTAGCCGTGGTGGGGGTGTGAGTATGGAAGTAGGTGCTGATGTTGATGTTGGTGTAGATGATGCTGATGAGGTGGAGGAGGATATGGATGATATTGACCGTAGTAAAGATATGGTTCAAACATTGGCTGGCCGAAGATATCGAAAGCAGGAAGAGAGAAACGTCGTCCGGATGGTGAGTACTTCATCTTTCCTGATCCTTCTAATCTCTTCTCTAGGAATCCCTTCCTCTTTGAATGGAAGAGAGAGAAAAACAAAAAAACGAAATAAAAAAAGGAGTGAAAGCTTAAAAAACCTGGATGTTTTAAGTATCTACCGGGATACTTCTCTTTACAAACTTGATAATGCGGAAGGAACCAAGCGGGACAAGCTTATAAGGCAAACGAATCGCTGCAGGGGAAATGATGCTATTCACGATGTTGAGTATAACGACCCCAAGAAACAACCGCAATAAGAGATAAGGGAATACTTTTTCTTGACGACAAAGCTATGAAAGATCAGGAACTATTGTATAATATCGTCTACTAAACCGAAAACTATAGCAAGTAAGGGAAAGGAAATATGCGTAAGTACCTAGAATGGAGAAAAGTGGAGTAGGACGTCCGAATACAGTAGACGAAGGAAAGAAGTAAGAGAAGAAAAATAACCCGTGCTTAGAATCAAGACATGAGAATGGAAGGAGACCTAGACAGATAAATCGAGGGAAGGGGGAATGGAGGGATGTAAATATCCCCGAACCTTCTATAGACCCGCCGACATTACACCACACCGTCTACACGTCAACGACTAATACATCCCCACCACAGCTTAATTAACAGCACCCATCGGATAATCAATTGATGGTCTACATCATGTACACCTAAATTCAGGCATCTTGGGGAATTAAAAATGCACAGCACATTTCTTCCAACGCAAGAACGATGTTGTAGAACAAGTTTTGAATAACTTTTTGTTGGATTTTGTCCCCCCTTCCTGCTTCTCTTCTCCGTTTTCTTTGTTGTGCCGCCGTAACATGAGGGTAACAATGTTGATCTATGGATCTCTACAAGATCCACTAATATATTCTTTGTTTTTTTCTCTTCACTTCTTTTCTTTTCTTTTCTTTTCTTTTCTTTTCTTTTCTTTTCTTTTTTTAATTTATAAAAGTGAAGCCACCCTGACCAAAATAAGAAAAACAGGGGGACGTTGATGGGAGGGTGCATATGTCAGAGTTTGCTGCAAAAAAAAAATGCGGTCTGAATCGTTCCCGTTCTTTCATCTAGGAGAGTTTTTTGCTAAATTCTTAACACCACGATGTTTGAAATTCTTTCGTCTATGGGTTTCATGGTTTGATGGTATCAGATCTGCAGGGCTCACCCGTTATCTACTTAGTTATTCATCTTCTGTTCCTTATTTTCTTTCCACCAGTGTGGTTCCAACGTTAACATGCATTCTCATAGCCTATAACATATAAGATATTTGAAACCTCCATATAAGTACATAGATAGATGTAAACCCGAGAACTGATGATCCCCCGGGACAATCGTAGTATTGAGGTATGTATATATAGTATTATAATAAAAAATCTTCAAAGATTATAGAAAAGGGAATAACAAGACTTAAGAGGCAAAAGATTTGGCGTAGCGCTGAGAAAAAGAATGTAGACTTTCATCGCCTTTGCATGCAGGACAAAAAGAAGAACGCTGCGAACGTTACTCTGAACACCACCACTGCCACCAAAAAAAATATCATACAACTCCCTAAAACTCCATCGGATCTCATCCAACTCTTCAAAACACCCTCACTATATTACAACATCTCCCACCTCATCCCTGTCCTCCACACCATTAATCCATCCAGGTATAGTATGGTATGGCACGTTATGATATTGTAAGGTATCTTATCGTGTACCATACCATATCACGCAGCAGCCGTAGTACTAGTCGACAATAGACTAGGCTTAGGAACCCCACTCTTGGGAACCTTCAAAAAATCGCTTGATAACTGAAAGCTTTCGCTACTCCCATTCCTCAAGAGCTCCGTTGGTTCCTGAGTAAGAATATAATCCGTAAAGTTGTTTTCGTCGTTGGATTGTTGGTATTCATGTTCGTCTCTGCATCCGGCCCCATCGATCATTCCACGGCCGGTGTACCAATCTCCTCGTAATAGTCGTTTTTCTACGTCTCGCCAGTAGACGCCTTTTCCGCCTTCCTATATTATTGTTGGAGAACGCGTCAGTTTATCATATACATGGCGGTTTATGGGTGTTATGACTGAAAAAAAGGAGAAAAGGCTTCGCATACCCCAGTTTTCATATCGAGGTCTCCAACTTTACATTCAATATGAACATCAATCCCACTACCACCACCACAACTTTTGGCTTTAACCCATATCCTCACATAAACCGTACAATCCCTCAAACTCATAGCCGTACATATATCCTCCCCAATCTTGGCCGTCGTCGGATGTCCCGCCAACATCCTCGATAACTCTTCAGCCGAGACTTCCAACGTCGGGGTCGGCGGTGCTAATACTCCAACTTTCCCTCCAAAATGTGCTTGTAAATCTGCTAGAACGTGGGTAACGCAGGCAGGATCCGAAAAGTAACTCCCTAAGAGATCGATGATCGAGGTATCCAGTGTATCCAGCCAAGGTGATATTCCGTCTTCGCCTAATGCTGTATCCGTGACTAGAATCTCGGCTTCGTCGACGACTAAGACGCCGTCCTCTCGGTTTACGATCGCTTCTACTGCTCTTGTTACCCGATCGGGATCTGTTGATACTAGATCCAGTGGACAGTAATCCGGAGGAATGAAATGTCGGCCTTCTTCTCCTTCCGAGGTCACGCTGGTGGTAGATATTCCGGACATACTCCTTGACCTCATACTTCTAAATGCGCATGTCCTGCATAACTTCCAATCCTTTGGCGCATCGGGCGATTGTACCAAATACTTTGGTTTAAACTCCACAGTCAATAAATCCCTCCATCCAGCTTTCGTCAATGCCTTAGCATCCATAGAGCTAGCGGTAAATTCGTTTTCAAAGTCCTCGTCTCTTTTCTTTTCTTGACACGACTGCTGCTGTTGTTTCAAACTCTCTTTCAGTAGTGAAAACGAGCTGAAAGCATCAGTACTACCACCACCGCTACCACCGCTACCACCTTTCCCCCGCCTTTTCTTCTCTAAAGCCGCATTTGCGATATTGTATTTCTGATAAATCCCCGGTGTCATATCCTCCACCATCAGCCCCCACTTTTCGGTTTCATCGAGTTTTCCTTTCCTTTTACCAGCACCGATGTTGGGCGGTAACCCATCGGGAAATGCAGGACCGCGATCATGCTGTTGGAGTCGGATATTAAGAGCCCTTAGAACGTCCGGAGAGATTTGAACGAGTTTTGTATCGACAATTAAGTTGGATAATAATGGTACAAAGACCTTGAGGAGATGTGTGTATAACTGTAAAGTCGTGGGAAAGTTTGGGATATTCTTTCGGAGACGGATGAGATGGGGTTTCTATGTATATAAGGATAATTTAAATATTTAGTACCTTAGATATCTCTTATATTAGATAAAATGAAAGAGTAAGACAGAATAAAAGAGTGAGCATGATGCTAGGCAGAAGCTAGTGGTCGTAATACAATATAGTATCTGGTGAAGATGATTTGATAGGATTTCAAATTTGGAGGCTTTGAACCTTGAAGCCTTGTTCTTGGAAAAGTCTTGTCGTAGCTTAATATAGATATTAGGGATATCTGAAGGTATCTTAAGATCTTAACTTACAAATTGACCATCCTTCCCGGTATAACGATATAAAACATTGGCAGCGCCTTCGGTGAAGTATTCGAGATCGGAAGGGTCGGTAATGAAGAGTTTTGGTTCCTCGTCGATGGTCACTGCGGCAGCGTTTTGTGCCCGCAACATTGTACAGTACAGTGCAGTGATCGTGTCGTGGAACTCGACTGGACTAATAAGCTTCAGTGCTGCAGCCTGCAGGCGGGTTAAGTTCGGACCAACACAATGCACAACCGATGCAGACTTCGATGTATTGAATTTGTATGGATCGTAGCCGAGGAATTTAATTGGAATTTAGTGGGTTTCTAAATAAAAGCCAATGAACCGGAAGTTAATTTGAGATATCGTGGAAGATTTGTTAATATTAGTATGGACCAGATAGTGGAAGTAGTATAGTGACGTGGGGATGCCGTCTTCCCACACACCAGACGGAAATAAATAGCGGTTTATCTCGATATCAATCGTCCATATTAATATTGCATGGGACGGCGAGGAATTAAATACAAAGATATCAAAGATATCACAGAAAGTATCGATAGGCCCGGCATTTTTCCGTCGCCCAGCTGTAGCGCTAGCTAGCTGCCTGGGCCGATGCATGCGCATGCAGGAAGGGTATCTAGGATGTTACTTTGCAGATTTTTTTATAAGACATGTCTAGTTATAATTCGTGATGCCCCCGCTCAAATCCCGAAAGTGCGGCCGGCGATTCCGCGCAGATGGATCTTTTGATCAGGAAAGGAAAGGAATGTCAATCTGGTGCTTATCGCCTAGTCCTCTTCGTTCTTCTGATTCCTTTTTTTTATACTTTTTATCCGGGGATCTCTTTAGTGAGGGCTGCATGGAAATCTAGTGCTCCTTCAACCGACGAACCCAACGTCTCTGAAAGAATTTCCCTGTTAAAATCGTCTGAAGCTTGTTTTTTTCCGAGGCGGAAATGTTTTAACTTCAGGGTCTATGCACATTCGTTCGTGTCCCCCCATCCCCATGTCTCCGTGATGTCATAGCGAATGGGAAACCTTGTGGTGAATGGTGATTAGTAGTGGGCTAGGCTAGTGGACCCTGAATTTCCCAACGTTTGCGGGGCCAGGGTCGATAATCTTAACAGTTTTAAGCTGTGCTAGTGATACCCGCTAACTTTTAGCACTTAGCTACCTGGCTAGCTCTTAAGCTTTACGGCGAATTCGCGAACGTGGAAGTTTCGGAATGGGTGAATTCGAGAGTCGTGGTCTAGCGAGCTCCTCGACTTTTTGCAATTGTCCCGCCGAAGAAACTTAAATTTCTGGGAAGGGCGGATGGAGATATATATAAGCAGAGCCAGTTTTGCAGAAGTTAGAAGGGATATCTCGATATCGACGACTATATAGCTATAGGAATTACAATCGGGAGCTTAACAGGACATTTTTAAATAGGCATTTAAGTTTGAGTTCTAATTAGACGATCACGAGGCAACTCTGGCGGCGAGACAATAGGCAACTATAGTTTTGTATATTGATCCGGATCATTGCAGAAGTCTATATATATTCCTCTCCGAACTATATTGTATCGTCTATCGGGTATGCATGCGCAGCGCTTTGAACAAAATCTGATAACCTGACATCTCTGGAATATACAAGCACGTGGGTAAGTACATAGATAATATTCATATCTACATACCTTCCACTGGCACGACGACGGAACCAGCTTCAGAGTCCTCGTCAGTTGGAGCGGCCTTCTTAGCTTCAGCCTTGGTTTCCTCTTCTTCCCCAACATCCTTCTTCTCCTCATCACCACCTTCCTTCTTTTCTTCTTCCCCATCGTCCTTCTTCTCTTCAGCTCCATCAGCCTTAGTATCTGCTTCATCAGCCTTAGTATCTGCTTCATCAGCCTTAGTGTCTGCTTCATCAGCCTTAGTGTCTGCTTCATCAGCCTTCGTGTCTGCTTCAGGAGCAGGGGTCTTGGTAGCATCCTCTTCTTCGGTAGGGTTAGGGACGGTCTGAATCTTCATCAACTTTTCCTCCTTCTCGCCTTCGCCTTCTTCTCCATCTTTCTTCTCATCATCAGTCTTCTCCGCTGGTGGAGTGGTAGGCTCTGCTCCCTCTTCATCAGTTGGGTTTGGTGCAGTCGCGATCTTCATTTTACCCTCCTCGGTCTTCGATGGGTTTGGTGCGGTAGCGATCTTAACTGGTCCATCTCCTTCTCCTTCTACTGCCTCCTTTCCTCCTTCCTTCTCTTCTTCCTTCTCTTCGTCTTTCTTCTTATCATCTTCGTCGTCAACAATAGCGGCAGCGGGTGTAACCTTCGGTGCCTCTTCTTCCTTCTCTTCTTCATCATCCGGGGTAGGTAAAGGCTTGATGCCGCCCAAGGTAATACTACTCTCAGTCTCAGTCTCGGTCTTTGTCTCAGTCACAAACTTCGTTTCTGTGACTTCTTTAGTATTCGTAACCTCCTTGGTATTCGTAACCTCCTTAGTATTCGTAACCTGCTTGGTTTTGACCACCTCCTTTGTCTTCGTAACATTCTTCACACTCGTAACATATTTAACCGAAGTCCTGGTGACATAGATATATTTGATACTACTGCCCTTATTGTTATTGTTATTGTTATTGGGTTTTCTTCCACCATTGTTGTTATTATTGTTGGTGGGGCGATTATTAGGTTTCGGTGATGGTTTTGCACTCGAGGATGGAGCCGCGGGTTTGACGTTCGCGTTCGCATTCGTGGCACCGACTCTAATGATCCTGGTGGCAAGTTCGGTCACAGTAGCGGCTTTGGTCACCGTACTAGCCTTGGCGGTTTCGGTTACCGTTTCGAAGGCTGTGAGTTCTTTGGTTTCGACTTTGGCTCGTTCGATGGCATCTTCGTTGTCGATTACTGGTGCTCCGATGGCGCCGGGGACGGCGCTGTAGTTCATACAAAAATATCGGTTAATTATAATTTGTGGATTTATATTTATGAAGCAGCCAAGATTATGTATATAAGTATTTCTTACCTAAAAGCCAGCAATGAAATGAATGGAGTAAGAACCTTCATCTTGAAATATTTAGATAGACAGGAAACTTCAAACGAGAGTATATATATCAAAAATGAACGTCGTATAACCCAACGGAGACAAAAGAATGACTAGTAGCTATCCAAAGAAGATCCAAAGAGTGACAGGAGCAAATGTCCAAAAAAACCTAGAAAGAATGAAAGGAAAATCAAACCCCTCCATCGGAGATCTCCAGGTCAAAGTGATCCCTCTTTATACACCCCCTTCCATGTCGTCTCCAATTCCCTAATGCAAGCCACATTTTCTTTTCCCTGCGTTAATACCAATCCATAATACCATTCTCTCTCTGTTCCACGTACTGAACACCTTCGTGAACGCCTTCGTGCGGACGTATACAAAAAAAAAAAAAGAAAGGCCCCAAAGCCTTTTATCGTTCCGACATGGTAAGCACAACAGTTCCAAAGGCCTCTTGAACCGACAAATCCACGGGAAAACCCTATATACCGACCTTAGCTTATCGACGTCCCCACATGTCTGGTAGCTAACGCATAATATGATCTATTATACGTTTGGTCAACGCGTATAAGACAAAGCGAGCAAGGATATGTTATAAGCTTTCCTCCCCCAAACGTCCTTTTAACCCCAACTATAGCACGCGAGATCGCACTATTAGCTGTTATGGGTAGTCGCAGGACAACGCCTGTGCTGTCGAAGCGAGCATGGTGTGGTATTTTGGAAATCCCTTGGCGGGGAACACCCTCCCTTTATCAGTCAGTCCATCCGAAAGAAAGATACCACCGTTGCCCTCGCCAATTAATATTACTGAAATCCGCCAATTCGGATTGCTACAGGCGAGGTGAAGTACCCTTAGTTCCATTCCTTCAATTTGGATGCGGTTGCGTCATGGTCAGTAGCACTCGGGCGAAATATTTCGTTGGACAAATAATATCGGTGATTTCCAAAAGCTAAAACGCTAATCACAAGAGTCCGCGGCTTTGATGTCGAAGAAGTTTTCATTAATTCGAAAGCTATCACTATGCCATGCCAGTTAATTTAAAAGTACAAAAGTGTAATAGATAAAACCCCGCAAGAAGTCGCAAACCCGATCGTGGACCAGTTTGGACGGTTTGCAGTTGCTACCATGAATCAGCATAAAAAGGCTTAATGTGACGCCCATTAGTAGAATATCAGAAAGCGAAAGCAAAAAAAAAGCGAATCAAACCTCGAGGTATTTAAAATACCATACCCCATTCAATGCCTTTGTCGAAAGAAATATATCGCCCAGCAGTGATAATCTGATGTACAAGAAAAGCGTAAAAACACGTAACAAACCTCACATGTCAAGAACCCTAGAATAAGCCTCCCAAATCGTACATAGAAGGCATTCATTCATCGTCATCGTCATCATCGATATACATCTGGCTGATAACGGCCTTGCCGTTGGCTTTCCCGCGTGTGCGAGCCGATGCTCTGGTTCCTCTCGTGCCAGCCGGCGGGGAAGCTGCTTTTTTGGCTATGTTCTCTTTCTTGGGAGGTGCCTTTTTCGCAGGGACTATAGCTTGCTTTCGGCCCCCCCGCTTGACGGGTGGTGGAGAAGGCTCGTTTTCTTCCTCGTCCTCGTCCTCTTCTTCTTCTTCCGCATCATTTCCCTCCTCTTCGTTGTCCTCCTCCTCCTCCTCCTCCTCCTCCTCCTCGCTAGCTTCTGCTTCCTCCTCTTGTTCGCTATCCGCCATTTCGAGGTCCGCCCTTGATTTTGATTTTGTCGCCAGCCTGATCGCCGATTGAGGGGTAGTTTGAACCTTAGACTTAGAAACACCGTTAGACTTTTTTGGATGTTCTTGTTCACTATCCTCCTCAATAGCAGCCCCACGAGCCGATTTCTCCCATTCCATCTTCTCATCTCCACTCTCAACTTCATCCTCTTCATCCTCTTCCCCATCTTCACTCTCTGCATATTTCCCAGCGACAAAACTCGTAATTCTTCCGCTCTTTCTCCTCTCAACACTTCTGCCTGGCGTTGCAAATTCGTCTTCATCGTCGTTGCCTCTCTTCTTCTTCTTCTTAATGGTACTTGGTCGCGAGGATCCCTTCGCCTTCTTAGCAGTGCCGGGCGTTGTAGTAGTTGTTCGAGACCGCTTCTTGGCAGGGGTAGCTGCACCAAAGGCATCGGATTTTCTCTGTTTCGGTTTTAGTACAATTAGTGCTCAGATTCTCGGATGAGCTTTCGCATAAGACATGTTGACATACCTTTCTATTGCTCGGCTTCTTGAATATACTGTCCACGACATTTTCGAACCCATCAGGTAGATAGTGTTTCCTCGCGACTTCGTTGCTAGTTGTATTGTCTTTGAATCCTTTGAACAAACCCATCGGTAGTCTAAGCGTACCCGGCCACGTCTGTAGAGCCCATCCTTTAACATCCTCGTACTTGCGAATAACTACTTGCGCTAGATCCGAGAGCGTATATAAATTCTATTACCAGGAGCACATTAGCGTCCTTGATATATCGTGGAAATATTGGGAGTATAATCTTACCTCGCTGCAATCCGGCACAATTCCATCTACCACGCTCTTCATCCTCTGTGCGACGTAGTATACCAAACTCAGGTTCTCCTCTACGACCACGCACTCTAGGTAAAACAGCACGTAGCCTGCAAACTGCTTTAATACATCCTCATCGTCCCTATCGAAATCGGGATGATGCGCCAGTAAGCTCAATAGTCTTGCAAAAGTGGTCTCCATGCTGGTGTCCTTCGCCTCACGGTGAGACTTCGCTCGAGCTTTCAGCCAGCTAGATGCCTCCTCCTTGATATCTCGTTGCTTCTCATCGGCGAGCAGGAAAAGTGCGGTATAGTATCTCGCCGAGAGAGTGGAGGCTGCAAGATGTTTTTTGACCTTGTCCACAAATCGCTTGCGTACCACCTGAGAATTATATTCCGCAACAAGAGCAATTCGATTGAACACACTCGGTGAGATCAAGATCTCGTAGCCGCGAATCCTAGCTAGTTTGATGAATGCATTGGCCCCAGCCCAATACAATGTCTGTCTGTCGTCCTTGGGGGTGTCTCCTTTCTTCGACAACTCGCCATTGTTAGCCAATAAGGCATTCAGGAGCTTGTAAACTGGCTCTGCAAGAACCTTCCGTGTGCTGTCGCCATCGGCTCCTTCATCTGACCCGTGGGCACGCAGGTGGTTGATCAGTATCTTCAGAGCGAGTAACTTGGCCTGACAAGCCTCGCTTGGGACTGGCTGTCTATCTAAATCGTCATCTTCGTCATCGTCCTCGGTAACAGCAACATCACCCTCCGGCGGCCGTAGCAAAACTTCCTTGATTGCAATATCCCTGATTCGATTGATGTTGTCTGGGTCGGATTCCGCTTCCCGGCAGGCAAATAAAACCACCTGAGATAAAGTTGCAAGTCGAGCCAGATAGAACTCGCTACCATATTCCCACTCTTTCAAAATTTTCTTGATCAAGTCAGAGGCATACATATCACTTCGAGAAGAAGTACGCATAATTATCGCAACAGCATGTTTTGCCGCAATCGGAGAGGTGCCATATAGAGAGAAGTTAACAAGCGCCTCCATTAGCTTCTTATCGTGTGGCAGTTCTTTCGGGTACTGTTTAGCAAATCCGGAGCATGCCTTGATCGTATCTTCCATATTCAGGCCTTCCAAGTCAACCTCCATACCTTCTCGAGCTGAAGCACGGCCTTTGTTGCGAGGAGCGATTGGGGCTTTGTCTACGATGAGGTCACATAGGGTTTTGATATGTGCGCCAAAGACACCCGGATTGCTCTGCGACATCTCCCGGAGGACCTCATGGGCCACGAGGTTGAGCGAGGTCCCAAAGGATGTGTCTTCATCGGTGGAAAAGCGGATCATGTGGGCAATATGTGATTTGTTGTAGATGAGGAGAGATACGCGATAAAGGAGTGGCGTCATTGTTTCAACAAGGGAAGCGGTGGCCAGAGACCCAAGTTTTGTATTATTTGAGATTCGCTTTTTAGCTTCGAAGATAGAGTTCGCGACAGTTTCATAATCGCTATCAGGAGAATAGCATCGTCGAATTTGGTCATAGCAACGTCGATCATGAAGCTTTGCAAAGTTGACAAGATCCGTAGTGGATCGAAGTGTGTCCGGCAGGAGTTTCGCAAGATATGCAATAGTATTATCAAGTTTCCGGCGGATGTCTGCCTCGTCAGTCTCCATAACGCCACCATTGAAGGCTTCGCACGACTCCAAAAATGCAGTCATTGCTTTTGCATAGGTCTGTTGGTTCTTTGGGATTGTGAAGAATGCCTTCCGAGCCCGATTATTGAGCTTCGTCCGAGCCTCCTTCCGTTGTGCGTTCTGGACCGGATTTCTACTTCGGTCACTAGCAACCTCCTGCGTCGTTTTCCCCTGCAGATTGGCCTCCTCCTGTGTATCAAAATCGTTATAGCCATCGAACTTTTCAGTTGAATCTGTCATGCACCGAAGTAGTACCATCATTCTCCTAGTTCGAATTTCATCTTCAGAAAGTTCTTCCTCCGGCGACTCGGCTTGAGTCCCAGTCTGAGTTGCAGATTGCGAGGCCGATTGGGTTGCAGCCTGGCTTTCTTTGCCCTTGGATTTCTTCGCCTTGTTGTCCTTCTTGCCGCTATAGTCGCCAATCGGCAGTAGATATTCGTACAAAGCATTGTCGAGAATAACGTTTGTTTCTTTATCGTTGACGTAGATAACATCGAGCAAACTAGAAGGGATGAAGTCAAGTTCGCGTATTACCACCTTATTATTCAGAGAAATTTGTGGATATGCATCTGCCCAAAGTCGGCTCAGGACACTAATCGCAGCTTCTCTAACTGCCAACTTTTTGTCCTTGGTACGTTGGGCCAAAGTTTCTAGGATATTCTCCTCAAAATCCCTGCTTACAAGCTTATTTGTAGCCGACTCCCAGTCCAGTTCTCCAATCTTCTTGACAGCAGCAACTCGAACTCTCTCATCAGCATCGAATAGCTTGGTTTTGATCTCTTTTTGTAGTATCTGGGTTACATCTGTTCGAGCCTTCAAAATTTCGATGGCTGCCTCCACCCACTGTACTCGGACCGCAACAGATTTGTCGTTTGCTCTTCCCAGCCATGTCTTCCAAGTTTGGGGATAAGATTGTGGAAGCGACCCCGTCGTAGCCATCATACCGACTGTACCGGTAGCCTGGACTCGAAGGTCTGCTGTCTCAGAGGCCATCTCAGTTTCCAACAGGGGAAGGACATTAGAGAGTACTTCTGGCACAGCAAGATACAACTCCAACATCAGATTGTGCGCCTTTTCAATTTCCTTAAGATCGTCATTAAGATTCTCTCCTGGGTCCCCGTCGGGTGACTCGCCTCGTCGGGAAGCTGGGGAGGCGTCCATAATGACATCTGTGAAGTACTGGCAGATATGCCTTGACATTTTGTCCACGCAGTTGGCACATATTGTCTTGGCCATGTTGTACGCTGGAGGGTACTGTCGGGCTCCCAGAAGGGTCGTTTGGTCCTTTGACTTCTTGTCACCCAGGCCTCTCTTCTTTCCGGCATTTTCGGCTGTTGTCGGTGATGCCCTCATCATTTGTGCCAGTAAGACGTCGATAACTTCCGTAGGTAAAGTATTTACTTCCTCCACGACCTGCTCCAGCAGATCCGTCATCTTATATTCTACATTCTTTTCACCCTCGTTGGCGGAGAGGTCGAAAAGAGTAGTAAACAGGTTCGTAATAAGGGCGTCAGATCCAGGAAGGTCTGTTATGAGAACAATAGATTGGGTTTCATGGAGCCTGTCGAGTAGATAGAGATACTCTTGATAAAATGTACTTTCAGAGTCTTCAAGTCCTTTCAAAGTTTTGATAAAGAGGTCGAATATTTCCTATAAATCCTTCAGTTTAGCTCAACTATCCCTCCATAAGTAACAGGACAACAAAAAGCGTACCCTCAATTGGTTCGCAGTATATGGAGCATCTGGCGCATAGAGATAGAGAATGTCGGCAAGACAACATGCCAGAAAGGCCTTTATGGACTCATCCTTGTGATGGAGCAAGCCAGTCGCAGCAAGATCTTTTGCGACTTGGTCTACAGAAGGAAGATCCACCTCCGGCTCGTCGGCAAGGGATCGAAGTTCTGAGTGCAAAGCTTTGAGGCGCTTAACCAAGTGAGGAACGGCAATCGGTTTTCCTGTCTTCCAGGAGATCGGCTCCTTGAATTGGAGAGAGGCGCTGGAGGGCTGGGAAGCCGCTCCCCTGGCCATTGTGAAGAGATATAACGTGGGATCGAGCTACCGAAAACTATTTGCGAGGTGGTGTCGAGATTACGTTGTGGTTTTACGCGGGGAATCGCGTTACTTGTGTCGGAGAGATTATGGATACGAATACGAAACAGTCGAATCAATCGCAGGCAGAAGGAACGGAAGCTATTGAAATCGCTAACGGGAACTGAACATGCTCACGACACTGTGGTCGGATTGAGATATATCCCAGGCGATAGGAAGGACGGCGGAGATTGGACGATATCCAGAGAGGGAGGGGGTGTGGCCGGAGGGTGGAGATGAGAGAGGGAGATGATGGAGGGAGGTTGGATGCTGGTATATCACGTTCAGGTGGATTTAGTATGTCGCGTTCCCAGCAAAGAAACCCAACACAAAATCTCCCACACAAAATACACCCAATTCGAAGAAGGGTAGCTGCATTTAGCCTGGATTTCGACTCGGGACGAAATAGCTTTGCCGTAACAGTCGATTGGGCAAGTTAACGGTTTTGGTAACATAAAATATTAATACATCTTAGATACATCACGAATTTTAGGGCGATAGAACGTCAAGAAGCTCATATGCTACATATATTACGTCCCATGTTGAATCACGAGCCCGTCACGTTATTCCAATATATAATCTCGCAGCAGTACCAGATACCAAGAGAACCCCCAACCATATAATCCACACAGTGCAGCCAATAAAATGTACCTTATCAAGCAATCTACATTGCATTGGGTTCTCTAGATTGCCAATATGCTTTAGTCTGGAAGTCGCTTCCTGATGCTTAATTATATATATACTTCCTGAATAGGAAAGCTTCGTTACTAGTAACGTTATTATTTCCTAATTGGGCAAGTCTTTACGTCAACTCAACGCATTCTCCAAACACGGATTCCAACATTGTGCCGTCCCCGGTTGACCTTACAAGCTATGTTTCGATATCAAGAGCACCCTTTCTCATCATCGACATCAAGAATAGGCCAAACCCTTTACCTATCAGAAGCGGTGATGAGATATTGTTATATCTTTCCGCTTTTTCTAATCTTTCAACCCACCCATCCGATATGAATATGCGAAACCCACTTCCTTCATCGATATCAGTATCCACCAGAACCCAAATGCATGATGTCAAAACCAGCAAACCTCCCAAACATATACGTCCTCCCTACCCGTCTTAACGACTCCCAACGTGCAGACATCGTCTCAAACATCAAATCCAAGCATTATACAGTCGTTGAATCTCCTAAAGATGCTATCATTTTCATCGGTGATGTCTTAGGTTCCAAACGTGCCCTCCTCGAACTTAGATTCTTAGGTTTGAACACTACGGACGCCACAACTATCAAAGTTCCCGCAAAAGGTACAAAGATCCTCAAAGTAGTAAAACTTGAATGGTATGCAAAGGCCATCATCGAAGGTATCGACGCCGATATCGACGACTACATAATATATAATGGCATCTATCCAGCCAAAAGCCCGTTTAACAACCAGTCTTCGAATACGATAACGCCTGGAAAACGTTCAGCAAGCCCACCCACTCTTGCAGAAAAACAGGCTGAAGATCGTTCCCGTAGTGAATCAATCCTACGGAGAGCTAAGGCTGCCACACACCAGGCCGCTCCGGGAACTCGTCATCTCCGGCATAAAGGCCCATCACAAGACTCTCAACCTCCTCAGCCTTTCAAACGGCCAAAACTAATATCTCAACAATCTACCGACTCTCAGGAAGAAGCCGAACGGGTTGCTTCAAACCTTCCACCATTACCTCAATGGGTCATCAAAAAGCAAAAATTCTCTTGCACACGTTCCACACCAGCAGACCCTCCAAATCAAGATTTTCTCGATGCCCTCTTCAAGATCCGTCTAAACCGAATTCTCATATCGGATGAAATTGGCGTGAGAGCATATTCTACGTCAATAGCCTCTATCGCCGCATTTCCCCACAAAATCACACATATATCACAAATACATGCTCTCCCTGGTTGCGAAGGGAAAATAGGTGCCTTATGGTATGAATTCACGCACTCTGAGCCTCCTGGGCGACTCGGAGTCTTGGAAGAAACCGAAAAATCAGTATACTACAAAACACTTGAGTTATTCTACAACGTATGGGGTGCAGGCGCCCACTCTGCCCAAAGTTTCTATAAACAAGGGTTCAGAGACCTCGATGACTTGGTTGAACACCATTGGAAGAAATTAACTAGAGTGCAACAAATCGGTGTGAAATTCTACGACGAGTTCCAAGATAAAATTCCTAGGGATGAAGTCATCTCCATCCGAGATGCAATACAAAACCACGCCCGCCAGCTACTTCCCGGTGCAGAAACGGCCGTGGTCGGGGGCTTTCGAAGGGGAAAAGAACTAAGTGCCGATGTGGATTTATTGATTACACATCCAAGAGTCTCCAAAAGTAGAGATGTAGAAGAACTACTTGTACCTTTAGTTAATCTATTAGAAAAAGAAGGGCTAATTACACATGTGCTGACCATCCACCAACCATCGAGGTTTGTGGCAACTACCAGCGGCGATGTATGGCCCAAACGAAGTCATCATAATTTCGACGGTATTCCAAAGGTATTATGTGTCTGGCAACAACCAGACCTCGGAGAAGATGAAGAAGGAGATTCACAAATGGAAGGCCTCGATGAGAAGAGACTAACAGGGAAGAGAAAGAACCCGAATCCGCATAGAAGAGTAGATATCCTATTCCCACCTCCGAGATGTGCTGGTTCGACTTTGACATCGTGGTCGGGAGCAACAACCTTCGAAAGAGATTTAAGGAAATACGTGAAGGAATGGAAGTACTGGAAGTTTAGTAGTGAAGGTGTTACAGATAGAGCATCTGGATTGAGGGTACCTGTTGGGAAGGAGAAGGGTGAATTCATCGGGCTGACTGAGGAGGATGAAAATAATGGAGTGGAGGTAGATGATAACGTGGACAATAGAGCGAGAAGAGAAGATGGAGAATGGATCGGATGGGATGTGGAGGAGAGGAAATTATTCAAATTATTAGAATTAGAATGGAGAGAGCCTACGGAAAGATGTACTGGCTGAATTCTTGTATTGTAAAAGCGGAGAAAGCGAATTCGGGGGACCAAAATCTACAAAATATTAATGCTCTAACACTCTTAATTATATTATGATATGTTTTAATATATCACACATATATACTTAAGTACTTGATAGTATGCTCTGGATCGATCAGAACGAGCGTCGACTATTCTAGTAGCATCGAAACACTAGCTATTGAAGTAATTACTTAAGTACTTAAGTATGAAGCATATACGAATGCTATTCTGGGTCCAGGTGTCTACCTACTTAGGCACATAGTCTCGGTCCTAGACTACTAGGTACCTTACCCAAATGGCGTGCGTCCTCAATATCAATATAAATATTCTAGCGTGCAGATCTGTGGTGTTCTCCGGCTACAGTGAATCACACGGGTGATCCACAAGTCTCACATTTTAGTCGTCACATCTTTACTTTTACATCAAGGTTACATAGTATCACTGGGAGCTCAAGTACGAAAAAAAAACCCTGTATCCATTCTCATCATACAAGCCCACCCCTTCACCATTCCCCCAATCTGCACAAGTCATCAGACAAGTATTCCCACTAAGAGAACACTCATCGAGACTCGTGCCAGGTAGGAAAGATGAAGGGGCGGCCACACGCACGCACACATACTATCCAGGAACAGGGAAAAAAAAAAACGAAATACAACGACAGAATTGGGCCCTTGCGATGTTTCATCACTCATCGCAAGGGCCCAAACAACAAACAACCCCCCTCTCCCCCCCACCGGTCCTTATATTTCAATAATGGTTGGGGTGGCCATTTCTGGCACACCCACAACCATCTCCCCCCTCCCTCCCTCCCTCTCCTCCTCATCCTCATCCTCACCTTCCCCTTCTAACCCCCACCCCCATCTACATGGCGGGGCCAAGAGAGACGTTAGTAGGAGAAACATTCTCCTTGTCAGCATCGCTGACATCCGAGTTCCCGGAACTCGGGGTGGTGGCGGCGGCGGCGGTTTGTTTCTTGGGAGATGTCCCAAGAACCCCGATTGGGGTGCGACGGCCGTCGTCTCTCTTGGCCTTCGCCTTCCTCAACTTCTCCTTCGCCCTCTGCTTTGCCCTCTGCTTGGCTCTCTTGGCTTTCTTTGCCGCGAGAGCCAAAGCAGAGTCGTCGGTAGGGCCACCATTGACGGAAACTTCATCGTCATGGTGGCAGGGGACAGGTTCACGGACGGAAGCTTCATCGTCCTTGGTAGCAGCGACGGCTTGGACTGCGGTCATTGGGGCAACAACAGGAAGGAGAGGTTCCTGTACGCCGACATCGATTTCAAGGTATTCACCGGATACCTCGACAGAAGCAACTTCCGAAGAAGCTGCGAGTCTCTCCACCTCAGCTCTTTCTTCGGCAAGTCTACCAATCTTTCGCCAGTAGTCGTAAAATTTTCGAGGGTCGAGACCAACGCTAGTGACTGCGGTAAGCGCCTCCTGATCGCCAATGCCTCTAGCACCAACGGTATGGACGGAGCCACCGAGTTGTTGGATCTCGCGCATGACTTGAGCCAGGTCTCCTGGCATTGTGGTTTCGCCGAGCACAAACACACCTTCATCAATGAAGGTCTCATCCTTTAGATACCCTTTGGCCAACCAAGCCTCGTCCTTATCTGGATAGTCTGGATGGGTGACTGGCGCGAACGTCCCATCATCCTGTTTGATCATGTACTACATGACGGTTTATCAGCAACAAGTCTATTTACATACTATCCAGCATAGCAACAGGAGCAACGAGAAACCTACCTGAGCAAACCTCGAATCGGTCTTGACAACAAACTCATACTTTAGAGATCCCTCACCGTTCCAGAAGACCTGGGCCTTGGCGATGGGAATACGGATTTTAACAACGCGACGGAAGTAATTACCACTCTTCCCAGCCGACTCCGGAAAGCTCAGATCAAAGTAGTCAACATCATCGTCATTGGCTGACATGACTGTGATACGATTGGTCGGTGAATTCATATACGTATGGGTAGAGGAGAATTGAAGAGATCTGAAATGATGTTCTTCCGCGAGCTTGCTGAACGCCATCTTGTCAAATTGCAGTGATGGTTAAAATCACAAACGAACTGAAAGAAAGAAAGTTAAAAAGGAAGGTAGAGATGATTGGAGCAGGAGAAGCTTCAAAGTTTGTCAGATGGAGAGCTTGATAAGAGCTTTCTATCAGCAACAGGTTTTGATAACGCGTTTGGTTTTGTAGAAGCGGGTTCGAGATTCTCGATTGCAAGGAGCTGGTTTTTGTGGTTTGCGAAAATGCTTGTTCAAGCTGTCAGGAAAGGATAAAGCTGAAGGCAGAAGGTAAGTAGTGAGGATGAGAGGGAAAGGAAGAAAAAGAGCTGAGGAAGTTGAAGTGAGCCTGAAATAATGCGAAGTATCAACATGTTCATGATGCGTGTTGTTCCTTTCAAATGCGTGTTGTCGTTGTTGCATTCTCTGAATGCGGAAACCCTGCGTTGTGGTTTCAATAATGTGTTGTTTCCAGCAAAAATACGCTGCCAAGACCACGCTAACATCCCAAATAGGCTAGACTCAAAGCTTAGCGGAAAACTCTATTTCCGAGATAGAAGCCTTGGCGAGCCCATCGAAATAGATGGAAGCATAACACAAACAACATTGAGCAGGTTGCTAGCCAGGAATCCTGTCACGTGATACTTTTTGGGATCAAAATATATTTTCACTGGGTCGATGAAATCCTGTCTTTTACAAGCTTATTCATCTCGAACGAAAAATCAAATTTATATAAAAGTCACATGGTTTGAAACTTCCGGTTTCAGCGATTCCAATAAAACTCGAAACATCAAATTTAGTAATATGGTTCGGGATTTGGTTTTTGGTGGGGGATTAGTGTGGGGTTTAGATTGTGGTGATAGTTAATTCTGTCGCGTGCCATATATTTGTGCATGTGGTGGTAGTGGTGGTGGTGCGGGATCCATTGCCGTAGAGATATCTCTGCGTATGCGTCTACAGCTCACCTCGTGAAATAAATAAATACTACCGTGTTCCGGTACAACTGAGGAATATAGTGGCAGGACAATATCCGGTAACGTACGTATATGGATCTTCATTGGGATTTGTTAGATATATTCAATGGCTTCATGCATGCGCATGCTCTACAACCAATTTAACGTACTTTCAGGCTACCTCGAGTTTTTTCGATGGTATCGATATAATATCAATAACTAGGCCTATAGTAGTTTCATTCCTAAGCACATAACTAGCCAGGCCCCCGTGAAACCGTACGACCATAAACGTAGTCTGTCTATTTCAGGGCACGCTTTAACCTCGAATGCGGCTTACCTACGGAAGACGTGCGCCATCAAGCGGTTGACAAAACGTCCTATGCATCCCAAAATTGGCCCTGCGCCCAAAGACGAGGGTTTGGGTGTAATCAGACAACCCTACACCCAACAAAATTCAGTTTCAATTAAGCCTCGACTTATCGCCACATGGTCTCATTGCTATATCCAATTGGTGTATTATCGAGTGGCTTATATCTTCTTAGGTGCGTAGAGGATATATACTTCCCTAGCCTACCCTATCTTGAAGAGTCTTTAAGAAGTCAAGATATTCAGTTTTAATTGGAATTATCGCGAGATGCTAAGTTCCATCTGAAGCAGTACTAACAGCACATATGCATGGATCCACGATACAATATGATTCTATCCGAAACCTGTAGACATTTCGATAAGGCACCTTTTAATTATAATATAAAATATCGATGAAAGAGCGCTACTATTAGTAGCTTTCCCACAGTTGAGGAGTCTGGCGACGAGGCAAATACCTATGTAGCCATGGTAATTGCTCTGGGACGAAAGGCACATGCATATGATACTTGATATATACTTAAGTAGGTATATACGTATATATATATACATATATCTAGCGAGCCTTCGGTGATATCACTACGACTCGTCTCTATAGGAGATATAACTTCTATTAGTTCATATCCTCTTTCTGTGGATACTAGAAGAACTAGCTTCGATCGTGAAGCCGTTCAGACAAGAATAATTGTAAAATAGACGTAATGGTACCATGGTCCACTAGCACGCACGCGAAGAGTTGTGTGATACGACAATCGTAACGTCATACTGCGTTGAGTCTGTTGCATTTTGAAATCTCCACTTTTGACCGATTTGAGCCGGGTCATTGCATCGAGTTCGACGGCTGGATGTAAGTTTGCTTTTTGTCGAGATGTTTCTAGGATTGAAAATTAATTCGTGATATGGAAGGAGATCTAATACACGTATCCTATCGATATGAATGAACATTTATTTGGTCTTGAAGCGCATCTGTGACTACCCGCACGACCGTTCAGCCGAATTGTTGTTTGAAGATGATAATAACTTGTCACATGAGCATAACATGGAATCCTTCCGTTCATTCATCCAATTTAGCATCCTCACAACAGACAACTTGCAAATGCCATGCTTTGGGCAGATCTAGGAGATTAAATCTTGAAACCCACCATCACGAGGCCCTTTAGAACTCCCCAGGATCTAGGATATCCCCGAGCTCCCCCAAAATCGCGCGGTTTGAGCTGTCCCGCGGCGCAGAGACAAAAGCCCAGAGGCTGTCAGAGGCTGTCGGGCCAAGGTCCAACCGACCAAGGGCAATTCTTATTCGAAACCAAAAACCGAAATTCGCTCCCAAACAAGCATTTTCAGATCTCCCACACACGCCCATTTCATCCCACCGTCTCGTCCACGCTAATCCGTTCGGAAGGGCTTCTTCAGCAAGTGACGGCTGCATTTGGCTTGCCGCTGCACGGTGAACCCTGCCATCGAAGTTGTTACACAGGTCGAGATCAGCTCGTTTTCGTTCTGCTGTTGTTAGACCGCCCCTTTCTTTGCAGGCTGGAAGTTTTTTCTGAAGTCAACGGCGGCGGCTTAGCTATTAGAACCTACACACCAGGCCAGGTTTCTGATTCCTCATCAGCCCCTTCTCAACAAGTGAGTACCTTACATACATACTTTACATACATGCATATTCCGGACTCTGTTCGATCGCTGCAGCTACCATGGTAGATGATGCTATTTGAATACGTACCTGCCCGATACCCACTTCCACATTTCCTTGCCCTGCTTAAGTTCTTGGTTACGTCCCACTTGAGTATAAAAGTTTTAGGGTTTTTTTTGGGGGGCCATGTGCCGGCCAGCCTCGGGAGCAATACCCGCGTGAGTGTGATTGTTGGCTTTTTCTATGGGAAAGCTTGCAAATGCTACTCCCACGCGGCAGACATGAGGGACGAGGGATTGGGAGACCGGAGGGGAGGCTCTTTCCCGCCAGAATAAACCAGAGCTGCATCGTCGATAACGGTTCCTGTCCCGGAGCCAGGGCTACAAGTCTCGTGCTTTTCCAGCCACCGGCCTTTGATCCAAGTGACCTGCTTCGGCGCGAAGTCTGACTAGGCTGGCTGGCTGACCGGCTGGCCCACAGCAGAAACAGCCATTGTACCTGACATAATATTGCTGCTATCGCGTCATCCCCTGTCTCTCCTTGCCTTTTATACTACTGTTATATGCATTATTAACGAAGAAAGAAGATCTAGACGGCCTCTTTGATCGTTGATTCACTTGCAGTCTTATAGACACAGGTAGTTCTGGGGGCATTTGCATGATAATAATACCGCGCAAAGTGAATTCGCTTCTTTCCTTCCTCGCCTTGCCAGAAGTGTTCAGTCGTTTAATGTTTTTGTTTGGCTCCTGAAATCTCTCTCTCTCTTTTTAACCCCCTCAATACCAGCCTGAGGCTACTACATACCAGAGTACCATCCAGTCAAGTCCAGTCCAGCCTGCTTGCCTGCTAAAACCGCATCGGCACGAGACAGGCCAGGCTCAGCCCTACCAGACCAGACCGGCCAGCCAGAGATATCGCCAATCGGAGCCTTGTTTTTTTTTACTCCCTCTGCTCTGGTGCTCGTTCTACCTGTCTTGCCTGCAATCTCTCCCATCGCGCCTGCCCAGTGCGCGCCATCCCTGCGTGGCGAAACCAGCCTGCGATTGTCGCGGGAAACTCGACCTTTCTTTTCTGTTTGCATTGCATTCTTTCAAGAACTTTACCGCTGTTGCCGTTTCCAGCCCGTTTTGAGCGACCAAAGACTGACAAATCGTATCACATCCTCCCATCGAAGACCGCACTCTCCTCTCGTTCCCTGGCGCGCCTGTCTGTTATCTGGTTTGTCTTTTGCAGTTTTGATTTGGTCGAATTCGGTCTGCTATCGTTCTTCCTCTTCTTCTTTTTTTTCCTTTGCGGCTGGCCAGCGGCTTCTCCTGAGTCCGTACGCGACTGACCGACTCCCTGCGCACGGGGTGGTGGGTTCAATCGATAGTAAATAGTTCCCGGTATATTGCCGCTCCCATTGTCACTTCACTGACGCATCGTATCCGTGGTAATATCTATTGACCGATCGCTAATATGCTGATGATAATGGCAGAGGAAAAGAATGCTAGCAATTGGGCCCTCCATGCAGCAGCATAGTCCCACACCCCCGGGCTCACAGCAGCACCCACAGCAGCAGCAGCAGCAACCATCCTCCACCAACCCTTCCCCCCATCCTCCGTCATATCAATTTGCTCATCCACCTCCTTCTTCTCATCCGCACTCCTATCCGCCGTCGTCTGCTTCGTCGATATCTGCGACAAATCCGCTCATCGCAGCATCCGGTTCAACACACGGTACCCCCTACATTCATCATCAACAACTTCCTACAACATCATCCTCATCGTCGCCAAATCTCAGCAATTCTTCTATACCGCATGCTGCCATCCCTCACTCATCTTTCAACTCCTTAGGTCCCGGAAATGTTTCACCATTGCCTCCGACTAATGGATTCGCGAATCAATCATCTACAAGATCCACACCCGTGCCAGATCCTTCACTCGCCTCTCCCATCAAATCCCAGACACCAAATCCTCCGACAGCCACCTCATCGCCTAAACTTTCGGTCGAGGAGTTGAAAGCTAGGGCGAAATCGAAGGGCAAACAGCCGGCATCTGCGAGGCACTCGCCTGTCCTTAAAGAGGAGGATGCAGCCGACGATGCAGCCGACAAGTCTGACGGTGGAAGCTCCTCAAATTCTCCTAATAATTCTCCGAAGAAGCTGTCTAAGAAGAGGCCAACCCAAAAAGAGCTTCTCCTTGATCAATATGTCAACCGGGACTTGCTCCATGCGGCTGCTCTATCATCCCAATCACACGCTCATCTCGACTTAATACGGTCAAAACGCCGTGAAATCGAATCGTATAAGTTACTACGGGAAGAAAGGAGAGCCAATCCAGCGTCGGTCTTCGGTTACGGATATCAGGGTTATGGGAACGCGTTCACAGATGGAAAAACGAGAATATTGTATCCTGTAGAAAGGAAACGACCTGGTGGCAGGAGAGCGAGAGAGTTGCAAATAAGCCGCTCAGCTATGAAGCAGCAGGCTGAAACAACGGACGACTTATTGCCAATCCGATTAGACGTCCATCATGACAAGATACGGCTACGAGATACGTTTTTGTGGAACTTGCACGAGCGATGCATACCGATCGAGCTATTTGCAGAACATCTAGTAGAAGATTACCATCTTCCGATCTCGCACGGTCTGGTTGCCGCTATCTCAAAGCAGATTGTGGATCAAGTTACCGACTATCATCCTCACATTTTCCTCGAAGATACCGCGTTAGACCCTCAGCTGCCATATTCTGCCTACAAGAATGACGATATGAGGATCCTGATCAAAATTAACGTTACAATCGGAGAACATACACTGACTGACCAATTCGAGTGGGACGTCAATTGCCCGGAGAACTCACCTGAAGAATTCGCACAATGCCTTACTAGGGAAATGTCGCTTTCCGGGGAGTTTGCGACGGCGATTGCCCATCAGATTCGGGAGCAGTCGCAGCTTTATACGAAGTATTTGTACTTTGTAGGGTATCCCTTCGATGGACGGCCGATTGAAGATGAGGATCTGAGGAGCTCGGTTTTGCCTTCCCCCTTGAACTCAGTATTACGGCCGGCACAGCAGGTGAGGGAGTTCACCCCTCAACTATGGATCATACCAGAGCTAGAGCTTGAACAACAAGAGCGGAAACAATCGCGAGAAGCCCGGAAGAACAAGCGGCGACTGAATAGACGTGGTGGACCTGCCCTCCCTGATCTCAAAGATGTTCCCAAAACTCGACGGACCCAAATTGTATCGACAATCCTTCCCGGAGCAGTTGAAAAGGCATCGGATATGAAAATCTATAAGGATAAGATTCCCGGAGAGTCTGAATCCGAATCTGAGGATTCTGAACCACCATCGCCACAGCAGACGCCGCACCTCCTCTCGACGATGACAAGGCGACAGCGTACTGCCGCTGTCGCAGCAGCGTCCGCATTGAGAAACTCGGCAGCCCGAAGTGCTACGCCCGAAGTAAGCGGCGACTTCCACACACCGACACGCCACGTTCGGAGCAGTGCGCCGCAGTGGGAGCGAAGGCCGCATTGCCCACCGGGAGCAGATTCGATAGTTGTCAAACTAAAGATCGACCGCTCCAAACTACAAGAGTTTGAGAATCAGATTAGTATGATGGCGATGCAGCATCAGATGCAATCGAGGTCTCAAGGTCGGGGTCCGCTGGCACAGCCTCCAATAACCCCGCTCCAGGCAACCCCGGTTGGTATGATGTACAATACACCAAGCGGCCCACCACCACCTGCTCCAGATTTTGGAATGATGCTTGGCCCAGTCGGACAAACCAATGTGAGTACACTTGAGCTATAACTCTCCACCCTACGAAAATAATAATGTTAATATGGTATAGGTTCCCGCATGGGTTGAAAATGGACTTGCGGCCTTACGACAGTCGTATCCCAGCGACCAGTTTGAGGGTATCATGAGGCAGGTTGTGATCGATACAACCACCGGAATATCGGTACCCCACACCACACCCATGATCCCCGGCCGACATATCACAGATTACACACCAAGGATCCGTTGTGTAGATTGTCCTGGAAAATTATACACACCCGGCCCTAATGAGACCGTCGAAAACTTCGAGATCCATCTAAGGAACCGATTGCATCGGGAGCGGGTTGAGGCTAGAATAAGAGGACTCCCATACCCATCGTGATAGTGAAAGCGTATGAGGGTATCAGTGTGGTGGTTAGTTAACCATATACATCTTTGGCTAGAGAATTGGCGGTGTATCCCGTTTGGATATAAAGGGCGAGATGCTTGACTATTATCTGTTTTGTCTTTCCTTCTTCATGGCCCTCTTTTGCTCTCTTTTGTACACTTGAAAACCCACTCTGTGATATAGCTCTAGCTTTCCTTTTTCTGGCCTTGGAATAGCTTATCTGTGATTTCCCATGGTTTTCTGTAACCTCTTTACTCTTGAGCCTGGCTACGTTTTTTTACCACATTGTTTTCTGCGCGCTTTTTCTTCTTTCTTTCTTTCCCTTTTTTTCGCTGTATTATCTACTTACTTTGTTAGTGGGGCTTTTGTGATGATATAAAAGAGAAATGTAATAAAAGGAATCGGGAATACGTTGACGATTATTATATTGAGCTTAGCTAGCTGTAGTATCAGGCTTGCCGAAGCGTTTTAATACAAGACTAAGTATCAGGTATCGATATCTACCTAGGTAGGTACAGGTGTTCGCCATAGCCAGGCGCTGTTCTATTAGTCTACTAGCGCTATAGCATACTCTAAATTTTCTAAAGGTTCTAAAGGACCCGACAGTACCGCGGTATAGACGTCTCGTTTGTGTCCCTGTAACTACGCCGGTCGACCAAGACTGGCCGACAGACCCTGCGTTGAGGTCCGACGATCTAAGATGTTTCCCGCCGACCAGATGGGGAGTGGGGTTACACAGGTACAACCGTCACGTCCGTCGGCTGACGGCACTATAAAAAATTATTCAACCGCACGCTAACCCGTCGCAAAAGATTTTAAGGGCACGCGAGCTCCCAGATATCGGGGATAGGTACAAACCCGTCGGTCGAGGAGGTATCCGGATTAATTCCCAAGAACTAGAAGTTCGAAGGCGCCTCGAAAGAAGAAGAAGCCTAAGCTCTGATACCATAGTCGGGTCATCGACATGCTAAGACTCTCATGTCTGAGCTAATGTTTATAATGAGTACAACTGCGAAGGCAATCCTTGTTTCTTTGGTAGGAGGAGATCTCGGGGCATGCAAGCTCTGCTGAAGCTATTAATACATGTATTATTTACACGAAAAAAGTATTGAATGCAATGTTGCTTATCCGAATTGGTTTATGCACTAATATTGAATGCAGCTTAGTCTGACCTTGTAATCCTTTTTTTTGTCTATCTTTCAAGGCGGGCGGGCGGTCCACGAGACAATGTTCTACAATAAGCAGGCAGGAATGTCGGAGAGCTCTGATGCTTCTTCGAATCGCATGGGCCATAGTTTGTAGCTAGCTCGATCTGTAGGAGGAACATGCGAGAAATAAGAGAAGCAATTAAAGAGTAATAGTAAGAGAGAGCTAGAGAAGAGAGAAAAAAAGGAATACACCATACGCCATGCCCATCGATGGGGAAATGATCAAAATTTCCTTCCGACCTTGCATATTACACGATCGAATCGTAGAATATGCCAAAAATCGAGGCGCGAAGAGCCTATCGAGCGAGATCTTTTTTGTCTCCCCCCCTTGCACGACGAGAAGCTTGAGATTCTAGTATTTGTTATTTTTATTTTTTATTTTTCGGAATTGAGGGTAATGAGTTACTTCACGTGGGGAAGAGAGGGCAGTGTTACCCCACTTTTTGTTTGAATTGGCCCGATGAGCAAATGGGTACTTTATCCAGCCATCTTTTCCCTGGCCCGGACCACGACCCTCGCGATTTTCCTGCGATGCAATGCGATGGGGGGTGGGATGCTCGGATATAACCTATCCGCTGGGAGTTATGACAGAAGAGAAGGCAAGAAGAGATGCCTATCTTGCATTTCTATTGATTTTGAACGAATGACAGTGATTGTATTCGTGAGACATCATGCACAATCGCAATACACGAAGAAATAAAAAATACAGATGGCTGAACGATAATATCAAAATGTATATCTTCAAGTCTTATGTGTGTGTGTGTGTGTGTGTAAGAAGAAGGCCGAGGAACTATGAGACGTTCACGAGTTATGAGAACTAGTACGAGCTTTTTTGACTTGCATGAACTTAGGACCCACTCTGTCGCGTCTTGCCGCAGGAAAGACGTCCCTGGATTGTCGAATTGGAATGCAGGAGGGAAAGTACAGTGTGGGTCCCGAGCTCCCCCCTTGTCACTTTTACTCCATTTTCTGAGTTGATAAACGAACGACGCTGCTGTGAGGGTTTCTTGCGCTAGATATCATCGAGGTTAGTTTGGACTGGGGGCTTGATAAAAACCTCGAGATGGACATGGTTGATAGGTATCATTCGGGCGCATCTGTGCGGTTGTAAATACGTCTTTGACATGTACATATACATCTATGTTCGGACGAAAAAAAAGGGTTAGCACGAAGTACTGTACGTCGACAGAATTCCAGTCGACGTGGAGCCCTCTTCTTTGTTTTTTATAAGTGACTTCCAAGATGTATTTGTCTTCTTTCCTGTCGAATGTGAGAAGTTGAGATTTCAAGAAGCTTGGAGGGAAACCCCACAAATTGGGAGCTAACTAGCAGGAAAAAAACCTTAGCTACCTAACCCGTAGACCCTCTCGTGATCCCACACATTGTAATTTCTTTTTTATCGTGCCGAATTACGTCTTTCCTGCTGGGAAGGAAAGAAGAAGAAAAAGAAAAGGAACTCTGCGATTTTGTGCTTGTCGCGTCTGGGTAGGAGCTGTGTGATTCGCGCATACGGGCTGAATGGCTTCAATGAGGAGGAGGAGGGGTTCCGGTCCTGGGCTTGCAATGGATAAGAAGGAAGAAGAAATTTTTGGGGATATAACCTAGGAGCACGACCGATGAGGTGTCCCACTGCCCCTCCTCTCTCCTCCTCCATCTTACCTATCTCTAATTGCCTTTCCCTCCCTCTCTCTTTTCCTTTCAATTACTTCCTGTTTCCAAAATCGCCTGGGAGGAAATAGCGGAAGTAGAGGAGAAAGGATTAGAAAAAAAACCTCGGATCATCTTTCTTTGCCAACGAATCAGACAGTTTTTTTTGCCTTTTTTTTCGAAGGCCGGTCTATCGAACGATTGGACCGAGATACGGGAAGGCCCTTTCCTTCTATAGCTCTCGTTTTCTTGTCCTGGGGACCCTAAGCCTGCATTTGCTTTGCTGGCAAACCCTCCGACCGACATTAATAACAGCTACCCCATTTTTTGATATACGGGAGTAGCTTAGGTACCAGCATAATATCGATATCACGCCAAAACCGCCTGGATCTGTGTCGACGCTATACGCCGGACGGAAACGGACAGCGAGTAACGTTGAGACGAAATTCTTGTCATTCGTCATAACCAGTATATTCCGAATTCGAATTAGAAGTGTAATCGATAATACACCTATCAAGCTGAGTGGAAAATTAAATCTTTGATTTTTCGTTTGTCCCGTCTCTCCTTGAAAACCCCTCCAATATAATCTGTTTTGTTTGCAAGTTTCCGAGGCTTTGTAGATTGTATTGTACTGATAGAGACGAAGCTTGCCGTATCTTGCATCTGCACTTTTTGCTCTGCTTCCTGAATTCCTATTGCATAATTTTTTTTGTTCAGTATCTCCACATATCAAGAAAGCAAGAAATCCTCTAGCTTCTTACCTAATTCTGGTATCATATTCCCTTGGTGTTTGCTGAATTCAAAAAAAAAAAAAAAAAAAAAGACAAGACAAGAGCTCGAGGAAAGTAGCTTGTAGGAATCCGGAACCTGGTCGATTGATTCGCTGTCCACTCACACCCATCCCATACGCGATATCAACTGTGCATTAGCTTACCTTTCTGCACTGCACTGCATTGCATTGGAAAAGGAATTCGATAGATAGAAACTTTTTTTTCTTCAAAACGGTTGGTATCCTATCCCATCCTTACCTTGGTCTTACCCCTCAGTTGAGTTGATTTGATTCTGGCCTGTCATTGCCTCATCCTCCTCTTATCCCTCAGTTGAAGTGCACATGTAAAACCCGAAATTCTCTTTTTCACCTCTTCTTTTTCCCTTTCTTTTCTTTTCTCATTCACCTCTGAAGTTTGAAGTTGACAATTCGTTTTTCCTCTCTGTTCTGTATATCTGAATAGAGGAGGAAAGCTTCAAAAGAAAGAAAGCAAGAGATACCCAGTGTTGAAGACATCGTTTATATCCAACACTCCCACAGAAAGAAGAAACATCATCACCAAATTACCACTCTTACATCAATCTCCCCTCTCGAAACTTCTACTCTAAAACTACCTGGAATCCACCAGAATACAGAGATCTTAGACAGGAAACTGCAAAGTCTCTAACTTCTTTTTTATCGTCATCATCATCGGGAAAGAAGGTCAGTACTGTTACACCTGATTCCACGACCACAAAGGCCGGGTCCCCAGAAACAGCTTCCCGAGCCGAGAATAGCTCCACCAAGGTCATCGCCTCGCTAACTTCCATATGGGAACGCGCAGGGAAAAAATATTTTTCTTGATCCTTGGAAAGAAATCTGAATACCAGTCGATTCTTCCAGACGAAACCGAAAAAAAAGACCATTCACAATTCAGAGGTTCTTCGTTTTCAAGATATCTCTAGTCTCTATAGGATCTATATTCCAATAGAAACTTACCAACATTATTCTCGCCACCGTCCCTTTTTTCGACCACAAAGAACCCTTATCTGTTTTTTTGTTTAATTTTTAAACCACTAGAAAAATGGCCACCGAAGCTGCCCCTCAAGGTATGGTTATTTGAGTTCACACTGCTGATTGTTGTTATATTGTCTATTCAGAAGATATAATATAAAATATCTAGATATACGACGAGTATATCAAGTACAATATATAGGCTGACAACTACGTTATTCTGAATCCTTAGATCTCTCCTCCACCATCACTAACCCCTCCGATATCCCAGCTATCGAAAATGGCTTCGCTGGAAAATCTATAGAAGGAACTTCTACCATCCCCTTGTTCCATCCCACTCCCACAGACCCTTCTAAATCCGAAAGAGCCCTTACACCGGGGCCTACAGACCCGGCCACCCCACCTAATGACCCAATCCCGGACACAAACTCTACAAATCTCAATCTCTTATCCGCTGAAGATCACGCTGGCGTACAAGCTCCCAGCTTACTCAGACCTTCATCTCCCGCACCACTAAATTTGAGCGCTGCCGCTGCATCTCCAGCCTTGTCCTCAAAGAGTCTAGTGGATACACCGCCACAGACGGCTGGATTAGATGATAATAATTTTGCTACCAATAGCTCCTCGGATCCGTTAGGAATTTCGATACCCGATGCTGGTATCCCAAGAGAGGAGATTTCAACGGTTAACGAAGATCCCGTGGAGTTAGCGGCTACACCTGTGATTGAGCAGACTACACCTTCGGAATCAGCAGCAACATCGCCTCTTGTTGGAGGGGAAACACCAGCTTCACCGTTATCTAAATCCCAAAAGCTAAAGGCTAAAAAGAAGGCAAGAAAAGCAAGACAGAAGGCTGAAGCCGATGCTGCAGCGTTGGTGGAGGGTTCTGCTGAGGCATCGAGTCCGAACCCAACAGAGGAGGGTGCTCCTACAGAATCAGAACCAGTCCCGGAGACAGTTGCTAGCACAAGCACAATACCGGACGTTGTAGAAAGCACACCAGTGGTAGAAGAGGCAAAAGAAGCCGCCCCAGTCGTATCTCCCCCAGAACTTGAGATCACTATCCCCACAAATACATCTGGGGACGAGGTTCCATCGATAGCTGTTGAAGAATCCGTCCCAACATCTGCAAAAGAAGACGAAATCGCTGAAGCTAAGGCTGATCCGCAAACTGTGGAGACACATACTTCGTTGGACCTTCCCGAGACTGAAGAAACGCTGGCCGCTATCACACATGTCCCGGAGACACCGGTGGAGTCAACAGTTCCAACAGAAGAGTTGAAGAACGAGGTTGTAGCAGAGCCTACAGTCACGCTTTCCGCTCCAGCTTCTGAAGAAAAGGATGTAATTCCTGAATCCCAGGAAGCTGCACCCGTAGTCATCGTCGAAGAACCTACCACTACAGAGGAAAAGGAAACAAAAGATGATGAGCCAGTTGCTTCGACACCAGCAGCTCCGGAAATCGCGGTTGAAGAATCGAAACCAGTAGAGGTCGAAACTACAACGACAGCCCCAGTTTCTGAGGACAAAGATGAAGCTTCCGAACCTACAGCAACTACCACCACCACCACCACCACCGAAACTGTTGAGCCACCTGCAACCGTCGTAGAAGAATCTAAATCTGTCGAGCCGGAAGCTACCCTGCCAGCTGCCGCCCCTGAATCTGAAGAGAAGGATACTTCAGAGACTCCGGCCGTCACACAAGATGCTGTTGATGGACCTTCCGTGGTAGAAAACAAGGAAGAGAAAGACGATTCTGCAGTTATACCTACCGCAGAAGCACCCGAGATCCTGGAAACCAAGCCCGAGGAGCCCGCTTTAGTGGAGACAAAGGAGGAGAAGGACGATGTTGTAGTTCCACCTACCGCAGAGGTATCCGAGGCCCCAGAAAGCAAGATTGAGGAGCCTTCTTCGGTAGAAACTAAGGAGGAGAAGGAACACGATGAATCCCCAGCTACAGTCTCAACTACAGATGCCGCCCCTGCAGCGGTTGTAGAAGAAACCAAGCCAGAGGAGCCAGAAACTGCACCAGTAGCCCCAACTGAGACAGAAGAAGCCAAGGTTGAAGCCCCACCCGCTACCATTGAAGAATCCGTGGAAGAGAAGTCAGCAGATGCCCCAGTCACAACCGAAGCCGTCGAAGAACCCGCTACCAAGGCCGAAGACCTTACTGCGGAATCCAGTGGCGTTGTTGTTCCAGTAGCGGAGGAGAAGGAACAAGAAGCTCCTCTCGAAACCCCTGCTGCTCCCCAAGTAGTTGAAGAAGCACCATCTAAAGAGGAGGACAAGCATGTTGAAGCTGAAGCTTCAAGCACTGTTGTTGTTCCAATCGTCGAGGAGAAGGACGAGACTTCAGAAGCCCCAGCCGCCGAAAAGGCCGTCGAGCCAACATCGGTTGAGGAGCCAGTTCTGGAAAGCGGCAGTAAGCCAGAGGCCGACGAAGACGTTTCGGTGAAGGCTGTAGCCGACGAACCTGCTGCTGTGGAGCCTGCTGTTGTTGAGCCAACCAAGGAGGGAGAGAACGTTCAGGAGCCCGCCGAAACCGAAGCTCCAGTCGTTCCAACCGTTGTTGCAACAGAACACACAGTCGCCGACGAGAAGGCAGAAACAAAGGAATCCGAGCCTGAGGCTGAAGCCAAGGAATCCACTGAAACTGAAGCGGTGGACGCCCCCAAGGAAGATGAGACACCTACAGAAGCCGCCCACGAACCCAAGATCGAAGAGGTTAAGGACGTCACAGAATCTGAGGCCACAACTGCTGCCGCTCCGGAGACACTGGAGACAGTTGCAAGTGAAAAGGCACCGGAATTAACTATTGAACAGACCGAAACCGAGGTTCCTGCCACCACAGCCGATATTGCTATCCCCGCACCCGAAGAACCAGTTGCAGAGACAGCAATAGTTGAAGAAGCTGAGAGCAAAGCCGTCAAGGAGGATGAACCAGAATTTGCCCCAGCTGTGGTAGCTTCTGAGCTAGAGACCCTGGAGAAGAACGAGCCCACACAGGAAACCAAAGAGGAGGAGGCTGTCCCCGCTCCGGTTGTCGAAAGCCACAAGGAAGAAGAAGTCACTAAGCCAACCGAAACAGAGCCCGAGAAGACCCAGGAACCTGAAGAGGTACCACAGGTTCAGGAAGAAACTCGCACTGAGGAGACCAGCGAAAAGCCAACTTTGGACGAAGATGGCAAGCCATTCGAAGCTCCTATCTCCACCGAAGATGCTCCAATTCTCGCTGCCATAGAAGAAGTCCAGAATGCCGAAGACAAGGCCGAAGACAAGGCCGAAGTGGTTGAAACCCCAGCTCAAGAAACGGCTGCTATCGTCGATGTCCCCGAAACTTCCCAGGCCAGTGAACCAGCTACTGAAGAAACGGCGGCTCCAACGGAACCAGAAACGGAGGCATCAAGCGCAATTGTTGTTCCCGTGACTGAAGCAAACGAAGTTAAAGAAGAGTCACCCATTGTCGACGATAAAGAAACCCCAGCCGAAGCGGTGCAAGAAACGGAACCAGTCGCTACTGAGAAGGATGCTGTCCCTGATGTACACGAGGAGCCGGCTTTAGTAAAGGAAGAGACATTGAGCAGCGAGGTCACTGAATCTAGCGCGGCTGTTGTTCCAACGACCGAAGAGGCCCCTGCTGTTGAAACTTCTGAGGTTAAAGAGGAAGTACCTACCCCGGAGAAACACGAAGATGAAGCACATGTAGAGAAGGAAACTCCAACTGCACCAGCCCCGGAAGAAACCCATAGCCACGTCGAAAAGTCCGATACGGCCGAGGAGCCTGTCGCTGCCGATAAGGAGGTCGCAACAGAAGAAACCGCCAGCACAGTTGTGGTTCCAATTGTCCAAGAAGAAACCCCAGTTGTTGTTGAGGCTGAAAAGGCTGCTACTCAAGAACCGGAGGAAGATAAGCTAGCTGAGCCAAGTACCGCAGAACTTCCACAGGAGAGCGATGGTCACCTAGAACCCGAACAAACCACTGTAGTAGAAGACAAGGAAACTCCCTTGGAGCCTGTTGCAGATGTCGAAACTAAGACCGAGGAGCCAGCAGTTCCAGAAACCAACGTTGAGGAGGCTGTTGTCCCGCAAGTCGACGCTCCGACAGCCGTTGAAGAAAAACCAGAGACTGAGGAGAGCGCCGCTGTTTCCGAGCCAACTGCTGTCGAACCAGAGGCATCGAAGCCATCCGAAGAACTAGTTGCACAGGAACCAACTACTGAAGAAGTTCCAGTCAAAGAGCCTGTGGTTGACGAAGCTGAAGTTGCAAAGAGTGAGCCCGTAGACACCAAATCCGATGAGCCTGTTTCTGAATTGAAGGAAGAGATCCCAATCAAGGAGTCCGAGCCCGAAGTTCAAGCCCAGGAACCCACTGAATCTACACCTACCCCTGCTGTAGAGGAGGCCGCTGAACAAAACGAGGCTGTCCCAGAAGCTAAGGAAGAGAAGGAAGACGTTCCCGAAGCCACAGCAGTTTCTGCAGTTGTCTCGGAACCCGAGACCACTTCTGAAACCAAAGAGAGTACAGCTTCGAGCGAAGAGCCAGAGAAGTTGGCGGAGCAGGTATGAACTATTTGCCTTGAAATCGTCGTGTCGCCATTATCATAGAAATATACTAATGCAAAATGATTTTTAGCCTACCGCTGTGGAACCTGAGACCAAGGTCGAAGAACCAATAACTGAGTTGGCTGAGGAAGTTCCCGTCAAAGTCGATACAGAGGAGCCTACCGCCGCCCCGGTAGAGGAAGCCGCCAAACTAGAAGACTCCCCCACAGCTGTTGTAGAAGCGACTAAGGATGAGCCCTCTGAGGAGCCGATCTCGACCGAAGCCGTAAAGGAAGATGAGCCAGTCCTAGTGGAAGCTCCAAACGATGAACCACCAGTGGCTGAGACTAAAGAAGACAAGGTTGCCGAGCCTACAACCCAGCATGAACAGCTGACGGAAACTTCAGAACCAGTAGCCGAAAGCAAGCCAGAGGAACCAGTTTCTGAAGCTGAGATCAAATCGGAGGAACCCCAACCTGTTGTCGAGAAGGAAGAGGAACCCGCAGTAATCGCAAAAGAGGAACCTGTTCAGGCTTCTGAGGCTGTTACCGAACCTGAGGCCACCACTGCTGAGGATACCAAACCCGAACATTTGCCAACTAACGTTGAGCCTGAATCTGCTCCAACTTCTGAGCCGGTTGAGCCAGAGGCCGCCCCAGTTGAGACCGCCCAAGAGCCCACACTCGAACAAGATGATACCACAGCTTCTGCTGAAGAGCCTGCCACCGAAGAGGCCAAAGAAGAAGTTGCCCCGGCAGTTGAAAAGGCTCTCGAGCCAGCAGAAGGTACGTTAACATTCCAAAGTCATCTTGGTGATGATTTATTAACTTAAACAGAAACCCCAGTTGCGGAGACTGTTCACGAAAAGGAGCCAGTCACAGAAAGTGAGCCCGTCGTCGCCACCCCAGAGGAGTCGAAGGAAGAAGTTTCTGCTGAAGGATCGTCAACTGTCGAGGTCCCTGTGGTTATTTCGACCGACGAGCCCGCCAAACCAGTTGAACTCGAAACAGCTCCTGCGGCAACTGAAGAAACGGTTGCAGAACCCCAGACCACAACCGAGGCTGAGAGCGAACAAACTGTAGAGCCCGTCACCGAGGAAACCTCAATTGTTCCCGAAGTCGCTCCGACAGCCACCGAACCAGTCCAAGAAGGGGCTGTTCCGGAAGCTCAGGAAGAGCAGAAGGAAGAGGTTCATGAACAGCCAGTCATCAGCAGCGAAGAAGTTCCAAGCGCACCTGAACCTACTGCTGCCGCTGTCGAGGATCCAGTTGCCCAGGAATCTACTGAAGATAAGAAGGATGATTCTCACATCGCTGAAGCTGTCGTTGGCGGTGCCGCAATCCTTGGAGCTGGAGCTGTTGCCGCCGAGCTACTTTCTAAGGATGAACCTGAGGAAGCTGTCAAGGAGGTCGAAACTCCCGCCACAGTCGAGGAACCCGAAACTAAGCCCGCACCAGAGTCAGTGGAACTAGGTAAGTGGAAATGGGAACCCATTGGTGTATTAGCTCTAGCTCACATAGACATAGAAGAAAAAGTCCAGGAACCAGTCGCTGAAGCGCCCGCCGTTACTGCCACCGAACCTACTGAGCCGAAAGAAGAAACGTTACAAACCGAGTCACTCGAAGTTATCTCCTCTGATACTCTCGACAATGTCAAACCCAAGCTTGCTGACGAAGTCACCCCTGGTGTCTCCGCCCAGTTTGCTGAAGGAGAGACGGAGCCCGTGGGTGAAGAAAAGGCAGCTGATTTTGACGTTGCTACTGCCACCAGCGTTCCTACTCTGATTGGCGACGTTGAGATCGACCAAGACGAACTTCAAAAACCAAAGGAGGATATTCCAAAGGTTTCTGAAATTCTCGAGGAAACTCGGGAAGCTGAGCCCGTGGTTGAGAGCCAGCCAGCTCCAGAGTCAGTTGCAACCGAAACAATCACCGAGAGCGAATCAGTCCAACCTGTGTCCGAAGCCGTTACCGAGGAACCACACCAACCTACTCTCGAAAGGAGCCTCGAAGAGCCCCAGGCAGTCGAGGAGCCAGCCAAGACTGAAGAGGCAGTCCCTGTCGTCGAGCCTGTCGCTGAGCATGTCACTGAGCCTGTCGCTGAGCATGTCACTGAGCCTGTCGCGGAACATGTCACTGAGCCTGTCGTCGAAACTGTCGCCAAAGTTGAAGAGCCAGCCGAGGAATCTGTCAAAGAACCTGAAGCCCACTTTGAAGAACCTGTTAAAGAGCCTGAAGCCCCCGTTGAAGAGCTTGTCAAGGAGCCAGAAGTTCCAGCTGAAGATAAGGTCGACGAGTCGAACTTGATCCCAGTCATCGCTGCTGGCGCCGCCGTAGTTGGTGCTGGAGCTGTGGCTCTCGCCGTTCACGAAGGTTCTAAGGATGAGAACGAGCACGTCGAGGCCCCAGAGGAAAAACCCGTCCTAGAATCCGCTCCGGTCGAAACTGAGTCAGTAGTCCCCGAGGCAACTACTAAGGAGATTGCGCCATTAGCCATCGAGAATGCCACTGTTTTGTCCACTCAACCAGGGCATGTCGAAGAAAGGCAACTCCTTGAGCTTCCACCAGCTGGTAGTGGGGAAGGGCTCGTCTTTTCCGATGAATTAGCCAAAGAATTGGAGGCTTCTGAGAAACTACTTATCGAAGAAGCACAAAAAGAAGCCGAGGCTGCATCTGGAGCTCCATCTGAGATCCCACCAATCGCCCCTCCAAGGACTTTAGCCGATATCGTCAACGTCGAGCCAGCGGTTTCCGTTGAAGCACCAGCACCCGTTGAAGAACCAACAGTCGTTGAAGCACCAGTGGCTGTTGAAGAACCAGCAGCTGTTGAAGCACCGGTCACCGTCGAAGCTCCAGTGGCCGAAGGTAGCACCTTGCAAGAGGAGGTTAAATTGGAAGAACAAAACAAAGAGAACAAGACTGAAAGCAAAGAAATAATTGAAGAAGCCCAAGAAAATAAGGAAGAGAAGAAGGAGGAGGGTATTAGCACTAGTGATATTCTTCTTGGAGCAGCCGTCGGAGCTGGAGTATTGGGAGCTGGAGCTGCCGGTGCATATGTAATTGCGAATGGAAAGAAGGCAGAGAAGGAAGTTCCAAATGAGGTTTTGTCTGTTGAGAACAAGAAGCCAGAGCCTGTCGAGAGCAAACCAGAGACTGTGGTTTCGCTCGAACATAAAGAACCTGTAGTGGCGCCAATCGCTGCCGCACACGCTAACATCGTTGAGACTCCGCGCCAATCCGTGGAAGCTACCGAAGCACCAGGCAGCCCATCCCGCCAAAACCACGTCAAGGATCTTTTGCACCGGCTGAGCTCGCGCCCATCCTCGCCAACCGGAGACGAAACCCGGCCAAACTACTTCTCGAATCTCAGCAACGCTACCGCCACCCGCGAAGTCGAGACCGCCTCTCAAGAAGCGACCCAATACCGCGAGCTCGATAACCGCAAGAGCATGCCTTTGCTTTCTGCCGCGGATATTCCTGGTGGACCATCAACCATCGTCACTGAGGGCGAATCCAGCAAAGACAAATCGGCACCTTCTGGGCCAGCTGACGCCACGCCAGAAGGACAAGGAGGTAAGTATCCTTTTATTGCCAAAGCCACCGTTGCGATTGTAGTACTTAATGCTGCCGTTTATATGCTTAGTAGTGTCTTCTAATCAAAAAGACCGAAACGTGGAAGTGGAGGAGACAACTGGCGAGAGTGGTGATTTGGCTGTTCCGGCAGCTGGGGATGATGTTAGGCCCACCACGTCCAGAGCACCTACCATTGTAACGAGCCAGAGCAAGAATCGTCGCATTGCAACAGCATTTTTGCATATCTTCTTCTTTTCGTGGTTTGGAAGTGCCGGCAGGTTTTTCAGCGGATTGTTTGGAAAGGGCAAGAAGAACAAGACCACAGCGAGCGAGCAAGCTGCTGCTGGAAAATAAGTGTTCCCGAATGTTTTTTCTTTGTACGTTTGCTTCAAGATCGTTATACTACTATACACTTAATGCATAATGAGGGAGGACGTTTGTTTTTTATATGATTTACGATTTACACGAAGCCTGTTTTTGCTCACGGTCTCCCAGGTTTTTTCAGCGCTGTCTTTCGATGAAATGCATTTCTGTTTTTGTACTGCGTTGGCTTTGTTGCATTCTTCACATACGCAGATGCATATAGATCGTCAGTCGATACACCTCACGCGCGAATTTGATTTCGTTTTTGCAAAACTTCAGACTCAATTTTGTACAGTGTGATCAGATTTAGCCCTGTCAAATAATAGATCTATTTTCATTCCTATAAATAACTGGAGTTGACTCACCGATAGTGAGAGAAACTCCGCCTATTCTCTACGTTCTCGGACCATCCTCAGCCCAGCTCTGACATTGCATTGGCGCTTTGCACTACCAATCCCGGCCGCATTCCGGGCGTTCCTGCAAGTTAACTTACATAAGTCTAACTATAAATTCACGGAACTGGTACCTAAAGGCCCGGCCCGGCCTACGATAGCTCCATCTCCAGATCATCACACTCGGTCTTGAATTATCGGGGAGGTTGAAGACGAAATTTCCAAACTCCAAAGCTCCCATAACTATAGCAATCAATTGAATAGATATCCACATATATACACTCGTCCAAAATGGCTGAAGGCTGCTAGTAAGTACCACCAAGTCCAATCCATCAAGGGATGATGCATCAATGCAGCAAAATATGCGTGGAACATTATTAATAAAATATCTATATCATACAGTGGAAGATACTACTTCGCCTACGGTTCCAATCTCTGGCTGGCGCAGATGGCCCTCCGCTGTCCAGGAAGCACCTTCGTCTCTATCGCTCGCCTCGTAAACTACCGTTGGTTTATCTCCGAACGCGGGTACGCCAACATTGTCCGCTCGCCGGGGGATGAAGTATGGGGTATGATCTACACCCTAACATCGAATGATGAAGCAGCATTGGATATATACGAAGGAGTTCCACGTAATTACGTGAAGGAGATTCTACCGATAGACTTACCCGATGGCACGCCATTGATAGTATTGGCGTATATGGACCATCTGCACCTGGTCGATGGGGTAGTTAAGACGGAGTATATCAACCGGATGTCTTGTGGGATTCAAGATGCACGTAAAAAAGGGATGCCCGTGTCTTATGTGGAGAGGTACATGTTGGAACCGCTAGCTTTGGGGTCTAGTTTTCTAGATATGGATTCAAGGCCAGGAAGCAGTGGGGGTTTGTGTGTGAACCCCAATTGAGGACTTCTCAGACCTTTAGATAGCCCCTGTTATTCGGTTGGAAAGCCGATAGAGGCTCATATTTAGACCTAGATTGGGGAGGGTTCGTAGATAAAGCATACTTTAAGTACTTGGGTACCGAATTGAAGTCCTTCACATTATATCATATCATTACGCTAATTATTACAAAGAACTCCAAGTACATCCTTATAGAGGACTGGTATACTTTATCCAGAGATACACCAAGTTCGAAAAACGGAAACAGGATCAAGTAAACCCCCCCAGCTTCTACAAAGCAGCTGCAACCGCAGCAACAGCAAAGGCCAATGCTCCTCCAAAGGCCGGCATCGCGGTCGCCATAGCCACATTAGGTGAACTCGTAGTCGTCCTCCTCGTCGACGTCGTGGCCGGTATGCCAGTCTCGGTTTCCAAAGCCGAACTAGTAATCGATGTAGTAGGATCAGGTGTCGGTAACGCGCAACCGACGTCCCAAGTTCCATCATCTGCACCGGTAACATTCAGAGCCTTTGCCAAATTATCTGCCTCGTACAATGTTTTATTCTGGAATAGATCCCAGCCTCGAGCCTGATCATTCGAACAGTACTCAACCGTCCACTCCAACAATGCCGCTTCTCCTTCACACGCAGCGGTGAATTTGAAGTCCTGGATGTATCCATCGACGATGAGGGTAACGTATTCCCTTGTAACTGGTGGGTTTGTCAGATTCCATCTTAGATTGAACATTTGTATTGGTGCTGAGTCATTGATGAAGATCAATTGTTCTTTGAACTGGTAACCGTCCCAGATGATTGTTCTGGTGGCATTGGGTGCCGCGAGGGCCGAAGAGTTTGCAGGAGTGGGAGGATGGGTGACTCCGCGGTAGTCGAAGCTGAAGATGGTGGACCATTTGGTATTGAAGAAGTCACCGACGAGGGGGTAGATTGTTATTGGTGGAACGGGATAGGTTTTTCTAGATTGATTGATTATATTATATCAGTACGTGTACAAGTACCTAAGTATATATAGATCTATAGATGCATCCAGCATTGTCGTAAAGGATATATCATGTTCTAATATAGGCCAGAAGGAGGCTATGGATTACCTAACAGCAGTCGTGTTCGAAATCCCACCGCGCGGGCAGTCAAGCGCGACTGCAACTTGTGATATGAAACCACAGAAAACCGCGCCAACGGCCAAACAATAACGATTGAGCAACATCCTAAGAAGAGCTAACGAACGGAAGGCTTAAGATGTGGACTGCCGAACAAACGACGTCCAATATAGAATCTATGAAGCGAACGGCGCAAAAGGATATCGATAGCGACAGGAATATTAATAAGGACGATAAAAAGAAGGAAGATGGGCCATGGGTAGGGAATCGAGTGGCTTAATAAGATCCTGCAATCAATTCAGCCCAGAAGTGATCAGTGTTTTCGTTGATCCATCTTTCGATCGAAAGGGCAGGGCCAGCGCCAGGGGGCCCTTGTCGTGTCCGCCAGCAAGTCGTTATCGGGACCTGGTCTATTAATATTTGGCGGGCCGTCATGTAACATCGCCAACATTTTGTCAAGACCATGTTCAACGTTCATGTCACCAGTAAGTCTGAAGTCCAATTGACTTCCTCACACCTTGCATCGGGTTTCTAATATATTAATATATTATCTTGAGATGAATTCATGAAGTGAATCAATCGATATCATACTATGTGCTCATAAACCATAATTATAACTGACTCCATAGGAAGCTCAAGCTTAGAATATTACTCCGTGACATGCAAAAGCGATTTTCAATCTGCGGGAAATGAGGTTCACCCTTGGCGATATGATGCCAACCACTCACATTTGGACCTGCGTCTCGTTCACAATCGCTGGCAGCAATTTGGCTGACTCTGGTTACAGTGCAGAGCCCAAACATGCACACTTATCACTCGGCGCCACCCGATAGCGTGATCGGTTGCAGATATATAAGGCGAGGCTGAAGGTTATCTGAACCCGATAACGGCCCTCCAAGAGATAAAAGGCGTTCTTCGCAATCGGATTCTTGAGAATTCCAGTGGGCCAGCCCACGAACCAAACCTTGGCCTTTAACATACACCGGTGTAGTAGCACAAACGAAAAAAGTCCGTTGTGATCTCGATCAAGCAAGCTAATTGGCCTGTTCTAGGAAGGTCTGCAAATTTGACAGGGAGGATTATAACAAGTAAATAACCGACTCCCTCTCTCCTGCCCAAACTATCCGAGCCTCGAAACGAAGCGGCACTTATGTCCTACCCCAGGTATTTCTCCATGAGCGTCTACTTGGGTATGCGCTTGAACTTGGTTATCTGGGGTAAACTGGCAGGTATTGCCTCGTACCCAGCAACAGCAACAAAACATCCAACATGAGCTTACCATCTGCCTGATTCGAAGCCGATTATGTAAAAAAAAGTACGCCGTCCCGAACGTAAAATTGCCCTGCAGTGTCGCAGTTCGACACACTATAGCACTAACCCCACAAGGACATCGGTGTTCGATTCTTCTGGAAGTCCTGCAAGGGCAATTACTACAAAGTATACTCTTCCAGTTAGACACCATTAACTATGCTTCTGGTTTGGTAAACTCTTGGCTCCAGACATTTGCTCCAGGCTCCAATAGTTTCCAGGTTTGACAGAACAGCATCCTGGTCACAGCGAAAGAAAAAAAAAGGGCTTGCTTCACCAGAAAATTTTCGAAAAGAAAAAAAACTGGCTTCGAATTTACGATCACCGGTTGCCTGGTTTTGTCCTACCCATCTCAATGGATATCCGACCTAGATGGTGGAATCGCCGAGCCGAAACAGTACCGATGTAGCGCCAGTCCCTTCGAGGAAAGTGCTCGTCTGAGAATACTTAAGCACCGTCAGATGTCTTCAGACATGATAACTCCCAATTTCTCCTCCATTTGAAATTGATCAAGTGCAGGAGAGCAAGGGAGGAAAAAAAGCTTATATAAGTCCTGGGGAGCCGTTCCTCCGAAAAAACTCAAAATGCTCAATTAGCCTTCCCGAGGATAACCAGGGCGCACAATCGCAGAAACCTCGTTCTACATGTTATCTCTTCTCTAAAGGACCCCCAACTTTCACTTCTTCCGTCAATTCAATGTCGGGCCAATCGAGCGACGTTGGCGATGTTGGCGAAAAGCAATTCGACCGTAGCCATGATCACAAACAGATCGTTGATCACGCTAAGGCGGCTACCGATAAAGAGGAAAACATGACCCTGTGGCAAGGCATCAGACTATACCCAAAGGCGATTGCATGGAGTGTCTTGATCTCGACATGCATTGCTATGGAAGGCTATGACCTCTGCCTCCTCGGCAACTTCTACGCCTTCCCACAATTCAATCGTCAATTCGGAGGGCCTGATGGAAAAGGCGGCTTTCAGGTTTCAGCACCGTGGCAGGCAGGATTATCGAATGGCGCAAACGTCGGCGAATTTATAGGCCTATTGATAAATGGCATCGTATCCGAGCGGTTTGGATATAAAAAGACAGTTCTCGTATGTCTCGCCATCATGGCCGGACTCATCGCGATACCCGTTACAGCAACATCGGTCGAGGCGCTATTGGTTTACTATGTCCTTGCTGGAATCCCGTGGGGTATTTGGCAAACGTTGACGATTTCATACGCTGCCGAGGTCTGCCCGGTTGCTCTGAGGGGGTACTTGACGTCATATGTTAATTTCTGCTGGGGTCTTGGACAAGTTATTGGAGTCGGTGTTATCAAGTCACAGCTAGGGAGGGAGGATTCTTGGGCTTATAAGCTTCCATGGGCACTTCAGTGGATGTGGATCCCACCTCTCTTCATTGGTATCCTCTTTGCGCCAGAGTCGCCATGGCTTCTTGTCAGAAAGAACAAGTTGGAAGAAGCAAAGCGCAACTTATTACGATTAACAACCTCGAACAAAGAAACCGACTTCGACGCCGACGAAACTATATCCATGATGGTACATACGACGGAGATCGAAAAACAAGCCACCGTAGGCGCTACATACCTCGATTGCTTCCGCGGAATCAACCTTCGCCGAACGGAAATCACCTGTATGGTTTGGGCGATCCAAAATCTTTCCGGAAATTCGTTCACCGGTTACTCAACGTACTTTTTCCAACAAGCTGGGATTAAAACTGACGATGCGTTTTCGTTTACACTCGGTCAATTTGGTATCAATATGGTTGGAGTTTTCGGTGCCTGGGCGTTGATGTCTTGGGGTATCGGTCGTAGATCGCTCTACCTGTACGGTCTCTGTGGGCTTTTCACAATGCTTTTGTTGATTGGATGCCTCCACTTTGTTCCCGCATCAAGTTCGAATCAGGCAGCATATGCTACCGGAGGACTCATGCTCGGGTGGGCAACTGTATACCAATTGACTGTTGGAACCATCTGCTTCTCCCTAGTTGGCGAAATCCCAAGTCGAAGACTTTTAATCAAGACGGTTGCCTTGGGGCGTTGCGCATACATTGTCGTCGGCATCGTATGCAGCGTCCTAACGCCGTATATGATTAATCCTACGGCATGGAATTGGCAAAAACTAACGGCGTTCTTTTGGGCGGCTATTTGTTTCTGTTCGATCATCTATACCTACTTTCGAATCCCTGAGCCTACCGGAAAATCGTTCGCGGAACTTGATCTTCTATTCGAGCAAGGAATAGGCGCCAGGAAGTTCGCTTCCACCAAGACTAACGTTTATGAATCTGAACAGTCGGAGAGGGCTGCTTTGGAGGTAGAAAAGGAAGCGCCAGCATATCTTGAGAAAGCATAGAAGGATGAGGATTAGATCACTGTAGATCTTTACATGCCTGTGGTGTTTCTTTGAGTTTTGTTTTTGACGGTATAGTCTCCATAGACAGTACACAATCGTGATAATGCATTGTGACTTATAACGACCACACTCGTTGCATTTTTTCGAGACACCTTGTTTGATTTAATATCTTTAGCCAACAGCATATGACTTCGTTTTTTTTACAAGAGCACTGCATGCATGGCCATATGGAGAAACGGTCGTTTATTATAGTATAGGGAGAAACCTACATTTTTTGAATATATATAATGGCATAGTTCATAATTCATTCCAAGCCCAATGGTATACCGGTGATTAAACAGATATATTACATGATAGAACCAACATTCGAATGATATGTAATATACACGAAATGCTAACAGGCTAGAAACGTAGTATTCTAACGCCAAATTTAAGAGAACATGATCTTGATACTCCCCTCCTAAACTCCAGTCAAATATACAAACCTACGTATGTATGGATATATATATATACTTTGTATCAATTAATATTACCTTTCCCGATCTTCCCTTCCTTACTAACCTTCACCCCCGCTATAGCTTTTCCCACAGCATCAATAAAAGTATGCTCATCCACAAGAACATTGTCCTCCTGCCAATTAATCCCAGACTTGCCTTCCCTCTTCTCTGCCTGAATTTGAAAATACCCAAGCCCTATCATCCTCGCAAGATTTCCAAATCCAAAATACACAAATGGCTCCGGCTGTGTTAGCTCTATAAGCGCTGCGCCCTTTCTAAGAAACAATGTATGTGTCAATCCGGCTCCCGTAACACCTATAAGGATATCAGTTTTCCTTATCATTCGCAGTTGCTCCGTTACATCCAATTTTTCTAGCTTCGTGATCTCGATGTCAACATCTGGGTAGGTCTTTTGCAGGATTTTGACGTAATCGAATAGTCGTAGTATCTTCCTATTCTTCTGTCTTCCAATAATCTTGATCTTTATTTTCTCTTCGACGGTTTTTGGATTCGAATCTACGACCGCAGGGGTACGTGTATCATCATCTTCTGCTCCATAAAACTTCAAAACCTTCGTCACAAACTCATCCACCAAAGTTGACCTTTCGCAATTCCTCTCCTTCCAATGATCCTTCCAGAATGGATTCGCCCCGCCGGCTAAAGGTAATATAACGGATCTATAACACCCGTCTTTCAATTCTTTAACATCTTTAACATCCTTTCCTGTAACCACGTTCCATAATCCAAATACTGGCGAAGCATTCATTTCGCTTTCCATATTTGCTTGGATATAGATCTTTATATTCTCTTCCTCCCAAAGTTTTTCATCTTCGTTTGTACCACTGCTTATACCAAATAGCATCTCTTTAGCCTTCTGTGCCCTCTTTAATGTATCCAGCGTTAACACCGCCGACCATACTTCCATCAACGTATGCCATATATTCCCCCCTCCTTCTAATTTAACCAACATAATCGACCCACTGCACTCCTTCTCTTCGCCAATATCCCCATCCTCTTCATCCTCATACCCCTTTATACTCATATCAAACTGACTCAGTTGTGGTCCAGCCCCCGTTCCCGAAAAATATGTACGAAACTTATAAGGTGCTTGGACCCCAGAACTCCAATCTTGTTTCGCGGAACAATTCAACAACCATTCCTTTTGCGAAAAGCTCCAGGGGGAGGAGAATTGCCGACGTGTGTGACGGTTATAATACTTTTGCTTTCGTACTGCAGACGGTTTGTCGAAATCGCGTCTATAAGGTCTTGAAGGTCGTGTATTCTTCTTCTGCTCTTCGCCATCACCAGCACCAGCAGCTCCTGTATTCCTAGCAGTACCAGGCGGTAAAATCCCATCCGTGGGGAATAAATCCTCCTTTTTAAAATCTGGCCGTACCGGTGTAGCAGCTAAATCCTTATCGGTATCAACCGTATAAACCGCATTTTTCGCTACACAAAAGTTATCGGGTTCTTCCTCGATTTGGGATTGAAAACATATCATCCCTCCATCTCTGCTGCTGCTGCTGCTGCTGCCTCCCTTACTTATAGTAATAATAGGGTTTATTCCAGGATTACTACAAGAAACAGCCCAGGTATTCGCCAGATCATCAAGATATCGCGTTCCAGCTACTCGTAAGCACCAATCGTTTCCTTTTTTTTCGTCATCATAACTATAACCACCCGCAGTTTCTTGGTTATCGGTGTGCCGGTAGTCGGTATGGTCTTCATCAACTACTCTTACATCAGTAGCGGTGGTAGGGGTATTATCCTGCTTTGGAAGATTTGGTTTCGATGTTGAAATTTCAATGGGCGAGAGGTAATCACGGACGTTGGACGAGACAGCAGCGTGATAGAAGGCGTAGTTTATACCCAAAAACAGCAGGGCAAGGGCGAATATCAATGTCGACAGGAGACGTTTGTTTAGGTTTAAAATCATTATTGATTATCGTTATTACCGTCGGCAGACCAAAAGGCACGACAAGGGAGGGGGGCAATCGATGATATTAATGACGAATCGTTAAGCTCATGGTAAGGGTCTCCAGGCTGGAGAGCGATGGCCCGCAGGGCGCAATTATAGAGCTCAAACGTAAAGCCACGTTGAAATCTGTTGATATCCTTAAAAATAGCGCATGGATTAAATTACGTGGTCTGATTTGTTTTGTTTCTTTGAGTGTAGGGTCTGTGAGGTTGGTTCGTGGCGAGCTATGGGGATATATCTCAAACTTCGCGTTCGTTAGAACTTTAATCTGCTACCCAGGTTAGAGTTGGTTGGTCCCTGCGAAAGCCAGGGGTCCAAGCTGCAGCCAGAGGTGCGCTAAGCTTTTTCGGAACCGAGCCTAGGATAAACCCGCTAGAATTCGACAAGGTGAAGTTGATTTCATTATCATCAGCGTCCTCCAGACTAATTATCATCTATTCGGTCTAAAGGATATGAATTCATGAATGGTATTTTGATTCAATTTCAGAAACATCAACCCCACATGAATACAGAAGAGAAGGAAAGAACAGCAGAAACGAAAACCGAACGAGAAATCAACGCTAACGTATAACTGCGTAGTTGCTATTAATAGTAAATGAGGGGGGTGGGGGGAAGAACATTGTTTCAATGTTGTGTTTTGTCCATGAAGGGAAAAGAGATAAGAAAAGGCTACCGTTCCAACCCCTCCCGTATATCTTCGAGTTGCTTAGACCATCCGGGATAGCTAGGTAGCTTTCAAAAAGAAACTTCGGCTCTATGAGAAATATCGATGAACCCGAAAAGTAAAAACGGTAAAAACAGAGGGAGAAAGGAAAAAGCCGGCGGTGTCCGAGTTTGGTAAGATGTGGCCATCAGAGAGCGCATATACACTGGGTTCCGGTGGGATCTAGTTTGGTATACGGCCCATTCCACGGATGTGCGACGAAGAAATCCCTATAAATTCACAAGTTATTAGTTCCAGAACATGTAGAATGGCATGGAAAGAAGCTTCATACTTCGGTTTTGCCAATGTAACACTAGCGTCTAAACCTTCTCTCATCGCCTTCATCTCCTTGTCGTTCAAGCTGACAACAATTCTTTCACCACCAAATTCATCTCCTTCGTTATAAGTCGACTCATTAACCAAGTTGCTCTTATAGTTCTTATGGACCTCCAAGAAAGCGCTGAGATCGTTGACATCTTGGAATGGCTGGACTGTCTTATCCGTCATCGTGTAGGTGTTGACATGAGCGGATCGCTCATGGCAGCCGATGTATGTTAATCCGACATTCTTCATCTCATTAAGCTTCTTTCGACGCATATCGATATTATCGAGATATGCTTCGAGATTCTTGTACTCTTCCTCCGTGAATGTAACGTAAAGCTTCTTAAGACTTAGTCCTTGTCGGGTTTTTGCCTGCGCCTTCATGGTATCGTGGAGGGCAATGAGGCTCCTATTATCGATTTCGGTCTCAAGTCTTTGAATCTTGGGAAGACGGCAGATCTTATCCCAGAAAATGCCAACATCTTCGTAGTTTGAAAGAGGCTCTTCAATCCACAAGCTCCTGAGGTTACGAAGCAAGATCTGACCATCGGCGTGGTCACCCATGAAGCCAAGAATAAAGGCTGGAAGACCGCTAGGTCGGTAGGTGTTTACGACAAAGTTTTCCAATACACGCATATCAACGGCGGCCATTATAGCTTCGACTTTCTTAGGAAGGTCGATGAAGAACGTAATGTCCATGGTTGTGAGCTTGAGCTTCTTGTCCTCCTCTCCCTGGCCCTGCCAACCATCAAAAACATCAAACGGAGAGAGTCCCTGCTTGGCCGCAATTACAAGCTCTCGGAGGGTATCTTTGACACACCAAAGAAGATTGCGAAGCTTCTCAGTTTCCAGGCGAGTAAGCCAGAGAAAGTGGAGCGTACGGATGTTGGAAAGGACCGGCCCGAGAGGTTCTGACGGGAGCAGGGAGCTATTCAGCGGTGGGAGCTTGGCGTAGAGACAATCAACACTAGAAACATCCTCAAAGATAAGCTCCTGCATAGCCACTGTTTTCTGGGTTGGATCATTAAGCTTGGTGAGCATGGACTCAAGCAAGCTGTTGTCGTCGGAGCAACACATGGCGTATCGGAAGCTGGTGAGCTTCTTCATGGAGGCCAACTGGATGACAGGTTCGATGGTGAGCGTTGTGCAATCGGAGTGGCGGCACTCATTGGTGATAACGACAGTCCTCGTGTGTTGAACGAACGGCTTGAGGTTATCTTCTGGATCCGAGTCGAAGTATCCGGATACAATATCTACGTCCGTCGTAACCCCGTTCATATAGCGGTAGTTACACCAATATGGTCGAGGGACTGGAAATATACCGACAGCGTGACGTGGTGGGAGGTTCTTGGAGTGATATCTGTTCATTGAGCGCTTTTTAGCACGATCTCGACGGGCTGCCGGGTTTCCGAGATCGATGGGTTCATCGACTTCAACTTCTTTGGCGGCATCGACTTCATTACCGGTGGTGGGAGGGAGTGGCTGTAGTTGGAGACAGTGTGTTTGAAGACCGACAGAAGAGTACAAGATCGGGATAGCCCATTCGCGGAATTTCTTGCATGTTCGAGCAGCTACTGTAAGGCCGTGGATATCGCGGAGGTCATGCATAGACTGGAAGATTTGGAGCCATATTTCCGCCGGGATGAAGTGGAGGTAGTCTACATCGGTCTCCTTCCCTTTGCCTTTCTCGGTGAAGGAAGTCATTTTGCGAAGCTGGCTAGAAGCTCGAACTATCTAGCTGAGATTATTCGGACCGGGATAGGGCAGGTAGGTAAGGTAGGGTATGTAGGATTATGTATTACAGAACGAATTGGCGGTAGTGGAACCGGACGTGAGATTAGCTTTCTCGGTTGGGTTTTTGGTTTTAGGAGTGCTTTGGATCGAATGCGGGGTGACCGTGACGATATTCGAAGGATCGGTACCTCAAACTGCCTCGTTCTGGCCGACGTGGTCTAAAATACTATACAACGGATTAATAACAGACCCGTCGAACTTGCAAGTAACGATGATGGCTACGCTGCAATGGCACATATAGTGGGAATCGGAGAGATGATAATTACTACTTACCACGATGGGATTGTGGGATGTGCCTTAGACGGTGTGGTCTTGTTTGTAGATTGCCTAAGAGGGGGGTTCTAGACTGAACAGGGTCGGCCGAGGAGGATGGTATGTTTGGGTGGATAATAATGTATGTTATCGATTAAGTGCTTAGTTATGCCGAGAACGAGCACGAGTGCTAGCTATGTTGCGCTATCGTTCAACCCAGCAACCTCCAACACTACTAGTTAACAGGGATGTTGATATTGATGTTTGTCAGCAGGAATGCTCTTTTGTTGCTGTTCGCTTTCCAGTCAGAGAGAGGGGTAAGGGGTGGTGAGGTTGAGAATGGTGATGAGTGATGAGTGATAAGTGATGGGTGATAGTGAGGTTGAAGAGGTGAAGGAGGAGGAGGATGAAGGGGAGCTGGAGGAGGGGGGAGGAAGACCTGAGGGAGCTGCTACACAATCAATCTCAACCACCACCACCACCACCACCAACGTTGCAAACCAACAGGGCTGCCTACAAATTGCCAAAATTCCAAACTACTAGCATAAAATATTTAACCTAAGAAAGTAAGCACTTGAATAGCTAATCCGGGAATGGAAACCACGGAAAGGGACGATAATTCTGCAAACGGTAGCTATTCGTTCTCATTCAGATATATAACCTTGGCTATTATACTGACTGGTCAATCAATCATCCGACACACATCTGTGCTTTAGAATAGCAATATTCTGTAAATATGCTGGTACCAGGACCCTCCTATGGGGAACATTGGAAATTCGTAGTGATATAGCATTAATACCCTGCCCAAAGAATTATTCTACTTTTGTTTCCAGTGTTATAATAAAGAGGATATGGCCGACAAACGGCAATGCAGACGCGCAAGTTCAAATCCAAAAGATGGCTAACGAGAGTAGGAAATATAATAATATGAACATAAGAAATATGCCAGTATAAAGGTTACTAGGTATGATATGGTATACGTATGGTAATGCACGATGGGGATCTAAAGAGCCAGCCAATCATCAAATACAAAAAAAAAGTACTACACAGACAAGGAAACTTCAACGATTACATCTACGGCTTCCCGTAAGCGTCAAGCCTGTTTCCGGCACCACACTTCTGGGCTAGGTTACCCTTGCAGGCGAAGCTGCATTCACCCGTTGGAACAGGGCCACCACTTGGGGACACGTTCAGGACATTACCGCACCAACATCTATTGTTAAGTAAATTCGTTAGCCAATGTCCCTATTCGCTCTTGGAGAAAATCATATATGGAAACTTACTCTCGTCCGTATTCGAGACCGAAATATTTGTAGGCAGCACAAGCAATGGCACACTTCTCAACCGTCATGGTGTCATCCGCATATAAAGCATTTGGCATGGCGCGGACACCGCTAGGCTCCTTATAGCAGCCCATGGTGGTGAAGGCACCAACAGTGCTAGGGTTACCCGTCACTACGACAGCTGTTGTAGTTGTCGTAGGTGGTCTTGTGGTTGTAGTTGTGGTGGTAGTCGTGGCTGCAGTTGTGCTTGGTGTCGTAGTTCGTGATGTCGTTGTCGTAGTGGTTGTTGTAGTCGTCGTGCTTGGAGTGGTCGTCCTCGAGCTAGTGGTGGTGGTGGTAGTCGTGGTCGTGGTCGTTGTGCTTGACGTAGTTGCGCTTGACGTAGTTGCGCTTGATGTGGTTGCGCTTGATGTGGTTGCACTTGATGTAGTCGCACTTGATGTAGTCGCACTTGATGTAGTCGCGCTTGGTGTAGTTGTGCTCGACGTGGTTGCGCTCGATGTCGTCGTCGTCGTAGTGGTGGTGGTAGTGGTGGTCGTGCTAGACGTAGTCGTTGGGCTCGAAGTTGTCGTGGTAGCTTAAAAACACATGTTAGTCTGCACGTTCAAATACCTCTCAAGGTGTGAGAAATGTAAGGTTTGACTTACTCGTAGTAGTAGTCGTAGAACTTGGTGTAGTCGTGCTGCTCGAACTTGTAGTAGTTGTCGTCGTCGTGGTCGTAGTAGAGCTGACAGCGGCGGGGTCAAACTTGTAGTAATTGAACTTGCTTCCAGCACCGCATTTCTCTGCAGGATTTCCAGGACAGTCAAAGCTGCACTGTTCGATTGGTAGCTGCGTGGCCTGGGGTCTAATGGAAGACCCGGCCCAACATTCCTGGCCGTATTCGACACCGCAGTGAGTAAATCCCCTTTGGATAGCAGCATCAATACACATCTCGATGTACATAGATGAGTTGGCCGCAATTAGTTGAGGCAGAGCGCGATCACCACCAGGTTGAGCATAACATCCCTGGTTAACGAAGCCCTTATAAACTGATGGGTTGGCAGTTTGAGTCGGGGATGGGGTAGTCGATGTTGGTCCCGCCGTTGTCGTCGTTCCAGAAGGCTGTTGACCAGGGGTGTACTTGTCAGACCTGGCGAAGAGGGAAATGAAGGCACCATTATTGATATTAGAAAATCCATTACCACCACAAGTCTGGGAATCAGACAAGGAGCATCCGAAGCTACACTCTCCCTCAGGGACGAAATCCTTTGGAACGGTATTACCGCACCAACATTCGGAGTGGTATTGAGTACCGGCGAATGTCCATCCGGCATTAAAACAGGCGGTGATACAGGCCTGGTTGTCGTTAGGGTTGGCGTTTTTAGAGTCCCTACTCCAAAGTTGAGACTGTAGCTGACGGCCAGGGTTGTTCTCCTTTGCACAACCGACATATCGGAAGAGACCAGTAGTGCTGTTTGTCAGAGGTCCAAACTGTTGGGAGATGGCATTGCACTCAAACTGGAAAGTCTGCTTGCCGAAAGATGGATCGTTGATGTTCATGGTCCAAACAGCGGTTCCCTTGTAGGGATCAGTGTTAACTTGGGTCCTTGGGACGGAACAGTAGAGAGTAGCAGTTTCGGATTGACCTGTCGGGATGAGAACACCCTCTCCGAGGTCGACACCGTTAACGGCGCCAACAATGCTGCCAGAACCAACAGGAGGCTTCGAGACAGTAATGGAGAGAGAGGCAGCATTTGGTCCACCATTGTTTGTGATACGGAGCTTGAGATTGGTTGTGTTCTGCTGAAGAACATCACCGAACGAGAATGGAACATTAGGGTCAAATGGAGCCCATCCGCCGTTATTCGGCCTCTCGAATTCGACAACGGCCTTTGGTGGATCTGCAGCAGTGGCTAAGATGCTGGCAGTCTTGCTTCCGGCGCTAGTGTTTACCTTGACATAAACGGTATAGGACGACGAAACGGTAGTGTAGAAATTGACGTTCACATCCGCGCCGCTATTTGCAGACACCGACGTTGGGAGGTCGTAGAAAGTGAACGGACCGACTTTCTGGGTGTTCCCACTGACGACAGGGTTAACCCATGGGCCAGTAGGAGACTGAGTGGAAAATTGATATGAGGTGACTGTAAGCGGCGAGTCACCATCATTAGCAATGATGAAAGTTTGGTCGACACCAGTGTTAGACGATCCAGTGATGTAACCAGCGAAGGTAACAGTTTCAGGGCGAATGGCCAAGAGAGCAGCGGGCGAACGACCGGTACCAGACAAAGAGACGGAAACTTGGGTAGAGTATCCAACGACATTGTTGACGGTGTTGAGGTAGACGTCAGCAGTCAACGATCTGACAGACTGTGGCTTGAAGAAAGCCGTAAACGTAAAGTTTGAGCCAGCGGCGATATTAGTCGGGAGAGTGGGAAGGGTACCAAGCTCGAAGTTGGTGGCAGATGAGAGATCAGCACTGGTAACCTGGAGGGCAATTTTAGCCCGGCAGGAAATAGTCTTCGCGGCGGATTTGGTGCCGATGTCAGTGGTACCAAAATCGTATGGGTCTGAGCACTCGAAAGGAGAATTGACTGGTGACCCAAATGCGTAGATGAATCCCTGGTTGGTACCGATATAGGCAATACCATTACCGAACACTGGCTTTTGGAACTTGGTTACACCAGGGACAGAGAAGGTTCGAAGAGTTTGGATGATTCCGTTTTCAGGAACAGCCTTGTAGACACGGAAATTGAATCCTTGGACATCAGATACCCAAACAAGACCACTGTTCGCCTTTCCTGGGAAGGAGGTAGTAGTACCGTGTCCGACACCAAGAACGTAAGCATTCTTCTCAGTACTGTAGGCGACTGGAACAAATCGAGGGTTTCCGTTTGCATCGCAGCTGAATTGGAAGACACGAGTGGGATATTGGATAACGTTGATGTAGATATACCCGCTAGTGGCAGACAAGGGATAGAAGCCAGCACCGGAATAAACTGAGTTCTCGTTCTGATAAACGGCGAGAATAGCATCCTGCTTGGTAGGACTCATACAGTAACCCCCCAAGTTGTCAAGGTTGAGGAAATAGGTTTTCCCGTTTTTACCTGTGATAACACCGATACGTTGGACATTTGGACAGCTGTAAGGAGATATGTTAAGCGGGGATGTTCCCAGATCTTGATCAGCACCGTCGAGTGCCTCTTTTTCGTAAGGCATGAAAAAGTCGACGACAGCAATAGAGCCGTCCTCCTGAATGGTGGCATGAACGGCAGCTTCTTCTAAAGCGGATGGAGGTTGTCTACCAGGGACGGGGGTACCATGCAGCTGGGAAGCATAACCATTACCAGTCGCGAACCACATAGAGCCCTTGTTATCGGAGGCAATACCACCACCGGACATCCAAATACCACCACCTTTGATGTTGATGTTTTCAGGACCACCCTGCATAGCATAGCTTTCGACGATGGCTCCGGAACTCTTTTCCCATCCGACCAACCAACCGGAGAAGTTGTACTGGACACAATGGGAGGCGAAACCGGCATAGATGAAATTATTGTGCTGCATCAAGGCTGGGCGTTGATGTTGGTTACCACCTTTGAACAGTCTCTTAGGGTTGTTTCTGGCGGCGAGATCCTCAAGTGGTACAGGGAAGTTCGGTCTGTCGTTAAGAGTGGTCGTATCAATAGCATAGATGAAATATCTACCATTGAGGCGACCCTTTTCAACGTCACTTTGATCTCTGTATGTTTTGATAGTCAAGTACCATGTTTCCGTCGCGGGATCGATAACACCAGTAGCCTATAATTATATAAGAATGCAAGTCAGAAAACTGCCATTTTCCACAATTCCACAATTTTAACACGCACAGTATTTCCAACATGTGGGTTGATATCCAAACATCCGTCGAGGTCAGCGGTCAAGAAAGGAACAGCAAGATTACGGCTGGCAACAATATCACCAGTCTTGGCATTAATCTTATAGACGTTGTTCTGAGTGGTCGATACGTAAACGTATTGCGTACCATCACCGTTTGGTGTGAACACTAGAGGTTGAGCGAACATCTGCTCTTTGACATTTAGGTTTCTGTAGTTTCCGGGGAGCGCCGTCCTCCACAGTTGACCAAAGGCACTAGATGAAACGACCGCGGGGTCCATGTTGTGATTTCTAAAGACCCATTCGTTAGCATAGGAGACTTCAAAGCTACTTTGAATGTATTAATATGTTAGGGTAACATACGTCTCGTAACATGCTCTCGAGTTATCACCACAACTGGTGATTGTATCCGTAGCCCCCAGAGACGAGACTAGAGGAGTCCAATTGAAAACGGCCAAAGCCGTGGCGAGCAGGCCGCCCGCAGAGCGAAGGTACTTCATAGTCGATTACAAGCAAGTACAGAATGAAAGATTTATTGCATTAGGTCCCTCCAAAGAAAAGAAAAAGCTAAGAAGTATCACCAAGTCTATATTCCCGCGTTGAAATTGTTGTAATTTGTCGTGTTAGAAATGAACAAAACCGACGCCGTTTTTCTGCTGGTGTCCGATCGATTATAAAAAAATAATTACGATTAAGTATAATACCCCGTCGGAACAACTTCGCCAACCTAGTCGAAATAGAATTGACGACGAAGCCGATTGTGAAAATTTATGAACGAGTGAAACTACGCAAAGTGCGTATAACGGGGCAATGGGCGAGAAGTGGGCGAGAAGCAAAAAGGCAGAAGAGACCCGCGACGAGCGATGGAGGGGATCCAAAGCTCATATACTCAGACAGTTTCCGAGCAGGGGGCTCGCACTTTTGGCGGCCTCCATCATTCAGCGCGACTTTCAGCTCTGACTTGGCGTGCTCGGCCAGAAACAGCACGATGGGCCCAAATTACAACGGATCAGACAGGTGCTTCTGTCGTTCCTTGCTTCCGTAGTGATTCGAAATTTAGTCCAGGGCGCCATGGGGGGTCTCGGCAGGCCTGCAGGCGGGAGAAATAGGTCGTGGCACCACCGCCTGCATGGGCCGAGCGTTTGCCAGGGGAATGGTATTCGCCCTAAGGCCTAGTCCCACCAGGGACCATCCTCACCGGGTTAAGGCACTGCCCATTTAATATTACTGGAGTAGTATGCAGTCAGGATAATATCCAACTATCGTGCTATAATTTCGTAATTAATTCTATCAGACCACGAGTCTTGTTGAGCCGCAGATAAACCCCCGCGATCCTCGGACCAGCAAGATCAAAAACGGGGTTTTCAGTCTAATCAACGTTCCCCATCCGTGGTGGTATCAATATAATATCATGGGCGAGTTGAGTCGACCAAGTCAACGGATGCTCAACATTGAGTCCAACCATGCACTCACTCACGGCTTTTGCAGAGAATAATTGAATTAGACCCCCTGTGCCAGGAACCCAGTCGTGCACGTTGCTCAGCAGGAACTGCAGGAACTTCAGAGTTCATGCAATACTCCCAACTCCTTCCTACCGCCATCGTCACACTGGTGACGAGAAAGAAGGAGCCTGCCTAAGACGGCGAAACAAAGCCTCCTAGACTTTCCAATCCACTTGGTTTTTTGACTAGATTCTCCTTGATTCTTTCCTCTTTTGTTCGGCTGGGAACCTGCAGCCACGGCGGTCCCACAATGCTTTTTCCCTTGGTGCCTGTACTCCAGACACAAACTCGGCTACCCGGTACGGAAAACACTTATCTTTTTTGGTAAAAGGGGTAAAATACCAAATCGACAGTTAACGTTCTACTGCGCAGATACGTTCGCCTCTCAATACCACAAAGTATTTAAACAGCCCCAGCTGTATGGAATGTCGTCAAGAAAGACATGATCATGAAGTTATGTTGGTTTTTCTGATAAAACAATGTTGGCTTTGACCCGAGTCCGGGAAAATAGGGCCCGGATAGATTATCCGTACTTACAATTGTTGGACCCACCCAAATTAACTAGTGGGCTTGAAGTTGATTGTAATTGATGATATCGTATTTCGCCTGCCATGCAGCACAAAAAAAGTACCTTTTGATTTTCCTTACAGGCATTTCGGGTTAAGATTGCCAGTTGTTCGGCTCAATTGGAAGGCGGGATTCTTCCTGCAGAGGCCTGCATCCTTTTTGCGATTGCGATCACTATAAAATGCGAATGCTGTACCGACAATGAACTGATCCTGAGGTGATGTTTTCGCGCTCCTTTCATAATTTTATAAAAAGTGAACACAAACATGGCATTTTAGGAATATGAATAATACTACATAGTAAGTTCCTTTTACAAACGCCACGGCCATGGAACAAGGTTCTATAGCTCAGCGCGATGCGACTGCGCAGGATACATAGTAGCATGCTAGTATAATGTATAACACGAAATGTTATCAAGGTTCGTCTCTCGTTAGACCTGGTTCAGGGTTGCTTTTTCCCCAGTTGCAGGATCAGGACCTGCTTTTGATCTGCACACATCTATCTATTGTTAAGTTTTACCCTCTGGATCAATTGCAAGGGCTCGATATGAAGATAGCTTCACCGGTCAAGATCCGCCCTGTTTTGGATCTCCCTCCAGATTTAATTTTTCCCACCAAGCAGTTGCACGCTGATTCCTCTGCTAGCAATAAGATTATTATTTTTGAATATGAAATTGCTGTGACGCGGGCGACTATGTCCGTCCCAACGCTAATTAGAGGTCCCGACGGCATGCTCCCATTGACTCTGAATAAAGGGGCCGCGCAAGGCCCCAAGGACCACAAACTCCATCTGAAGCCGCAACACCAAAGCGCTGTACGTCATCTCACCAAAGCGAAATTAGGGAAAGTGTATTTTTACACAAGCAAGGGCTGCTTCACCAGAGTCTTGTTCCGTCTTTACAGCACACTTTTGAGCAATGCATAATCATGCGTGAAGTTGGACCAACCGGAACCGCAGTGGTGGGTTGAGAGGCCCAATGATGTTTTGGAACCTCAACCACCATCCGTGTCCCAACTGCAGGATGAACAGTCATTGTTATCGCACGTGTATTCCTTCTTACGGGCTGAAAATGAAAGCTGGCGCGCTCAGGAAACCCATCCCTTGGCTGGGGCTGAACGTTGGGATATTTTACATACATGCGTATCTCTCGGTCTGGATTTAATTGATACAATTGATTCGAATCCCTCTCTATTGCTTCCGTGTTATCCGGCCTCCTGGCCCGCGATATCGGGAAGGTAAGGATTCGGAGTTGTATCCGATCTCTATCGATATCACATTGGCAAAACCCCAAGATTCAAGAAGATCATAGCCCCTTTTGAACCTTCCACGGCGGGATACTCTACCGGGCTTAGTCTGCAAGAAAAGCGCAAAAAGTTTTCCCGGTGGGATTTTTTCGCCATGAATGAATTGTGGCAGATCAAATTTGGAATTTAAAAGAGACTCCTCGCTGGCAAAGAAGGATCGCTTATGCAATGCGGTCGCATGGGAGAATCCCTATCCTCCCTACCCTCCCTTCCCCCTGGCGAATGCATCAAAGTCCTCAGCCTAGTGAGTTCTGAAGGAGATTTTTCGTTACAGAAGCGACGGCTGAAATACTAGATTCTCAGATTTAGCGCTTTGGTCTGAAAAAAAATAAAAACTCCCCTCAGTCAATGACTCGCTAATCCTCTTTCACTTGGCTTTGGCGTTCTGCTAGCTGAAGTGGACTGATTTTATTCGTTCTTTCAAGTGACGGACTTGGAGTAGCTAGTAGTCTCCATCAGTCTAGATGTTTTGTAAATGTTAGTCAATCTGTTGTAAATTGGACACGAACAACGCATCAAATTTACGAAATCGACGGATTTGAAAGATTCGCCGACGGCTGGACTCAATCGACCTTGACATGAGCCACCAGCTGCATCTGTAAATGTCAACATCCACAGGAAAAAAAAAAATCCCAACAATTCCGTAAGGCTGAAATAAATACGCGTTTTCCTATACAATAATTACCAGGTGTATATTAATACCGCAGCTTGAATACACAGATCTGCATCCGCAGAGGTGACCAGGTTGATCGTTTTGGACTTCATGCAGCCAAATTTGCAAATGCGATTGCGACAGGGCGTGGGGGTGCGCCACCATCTTCACATCCTAAATGTTTCCTATCTATCTATCGGAATATCACATATGAAGCCAATATATGTACTCATAACGTGTCTGCATATATGCGGGTGCGAGAGCTCTTACTTCAAGGCTTAAGTTCCACCAAAAATCGATACGCCACGGCGCTATCCAGACCCGTGCGCCAACAATAGAAAGGACGATTTCCTAGCTAGCCTCGTAGGGTCCAGAAGCCTTTGGCGTTCTTAATGGAAAAAGCGATTGAATGCTGGCAAAGCAGCTTGTCGACCCTAAACCGTAACTAAACTACCTAGACCAGACCCAGTAGCAGACGTTCCCGGTAGATACTATATTATCTTTTAACTCCGCTAGACTGCATCCAGTCAGGGAAGAGTTGGATGTATGTTTTTATAACCATCAGCCGCATCCGAAATGTCAACTGTCACAACAGCTTATTTCCCGCATCAACTGCAGGTGGCTTGAGCCGTTTTCTGGCGCCAACGTAAGTATATATGAAAAATTTTCTTATTCCTAGCCTCACATTCGTATAAATTTCTCAAACACCCTATAAACGATTTATGGTCGTAAGAATGGCGCTGTGTGGAACTTGAGATGATATTGATAGATAGCAGACAACCGTACCAATTTAACAGCTTGATAATAGGATCACCATTCCAATCTCTACCATGCATTATCGATGCTAAAATACTCCAAGAACCGGCCTTGAAGATCTCGAACCCTAGAAAGCAACGAGGGCTGTGTCATTTTCTCGCGTCTCTCAATGATCTTCATTTCTTGGTCCAAGGTCTGAGGACAAAGATATGTGACGACCCGTAGCTGATCCTTCTGTAATGCACAGCTAACATAGAAGTGACTACCACAGCGTTCATTCAGAAGCTCAGAACCACTGTTATATATCCATCACAATTAGTCTTGTTCTTAGAAAAATGGAGCTTAGAGACCTGCTCCAACTTACTATATACTGTTCAAAGCCTTCTCGTAGTTATCCATCTGAGGCAGCATTTTATCCGCATTCCGACGTGTGGAAAAGTACTTCCGCAACCTCACCAGCACTTCTGCATCGTTCTTGCAAAATGAAATAGGTGAAATATATACTTTCGGTGATGCTGGCTTCCCTGCCTTGACTGTAAAGTAGAACCCAGGGCCGGCTCGCTCGGCACCCCCAGTTGGTAGAACACCTGGTGCATCACCAATAAAAATCTTCCAAAAATCCTTGACATCTGTGAGGGCTTCGGCACTATACTCTGATATATCGTATCTCCCCCCAAGTGTAAGCGCGTCCATGAGATATTCCGCTGTGGTATTTGGAGCTCGAGTGTATATCTTGATTCTAGATGTCGTCGGGGATGTAAGATCGAAGGAGAATATACCGGTTTCCATTCCCCATTTTATCGCCGCATCGCTGAGATAGTCTAATAAAGGCTCCACATTGAGAGATTCGCATTGGGCCTGTGGAAGACTTCGAATTGCCTGCATGACAACTTCTAGACTGGAAACTCCAACTTCCTGAGCTCTTAGCCCTGGGAAAATATATAACTTAACAATCGGTCCTGATCGATCGATGTCTCGGGTAACAAATGTCCCGGCCTTCGGTGCGAGTTCGAATTTAAGCTTATCTGTCATCTGAACATCTTCCAGAGACTTTGGTAGTAGCCTTTCAGTAAAATGATTGTACCAATCTAGGTCGAGGCCGACGACAAGCCCTTGATTATCGAGATATTTGATCCAGGCATCTGTTTCGTACCGATTGAAAGGATCGATCTCCGTCCCTGCCTGTGGCCCGATAGGTTCAAAAGATGTTCGTATAACACCTTTTCCTTCGAGGCCCCATTCCCAACTGAGATCTAAAGGTGTCCCATCTGGAGTCTGGGGGCTTCTCCATCTTAGATACCCGGTTTCGTCTGGTGATGGACCAAGCTCTGGGACTATATGCAGAGCATAGAAAAGTAGTTCGTTGTATTGTTCTGAGTAAGTGTATCCGGCATATTTAAGAAGCTCGGCAAGGTGGCTTCCGGTTCTTTCCCACCAGAATTGATGGTCTTTGTTTCGAAATTGTATAAGAGAGCTTACTATTTCGAAAGGAAGCTTGTCTTTTGAGTTTGAATTAGAGCACATGATGATGATGTTATAATTATCCAGTACAGTCAGCCTATTTCTAATGATCTTACCGATTGAAGATAACTGGATAAGAGTGGACTGTGATTCGGAGGGTAATTTCTAACGAAGACATATATCGGTTGGGTCATTTCAAGACTTTATATACCGTGAGTTTTCATCTAACCTTGCTCTACCTAGCTCAAATACTGGGTCAATTAATCAAAATAATGCAGAAGACCGCCCCCTATCGTACTGTGCCTCTCGAACCACATAGGCTTCCCGATATGCACGTAACTCCTTTTTTTTCCATTCAAAAAAAAAAAGCAAAAGTGAGTATGATCTGGATCCGAAATATATTATTATAATAAGGTATAATAAGTATCTACTCAGCTGGAGGTCGTAATACCGTACCAAGCAATTCAAGCAAGAGCTTGACATATCGGTTAAGGCTTGGTTGTCTTACACTCACATCACGAAAACCAGACATAGACGTATATACTGCCGAAGTGGAGAGATCCCAGGTACGATCGACGTGTATGACATCCGTTTGGTTCCGGAGTGGTCTCGCTATATATGCTTAAAGTGTTGGCCTTTGCACATGAGTATTCGACTACAACATTCATAATTTTAGACTCAAGAGCATTTTTTTGTATACGAGCTTTAGTTCTATGTAAATGACCGGATAACCCTTATGAGACCCCAGTCAGTTACCAGCAAACCCCTATATAAAATCCATTAAGACTTAAGTTAAACATGATCAAGTGCCGAGCTTCCAATTCTGTATTTGAGATTTCCAGCTGCCTACGCTTACTTCCGAAAGATCTTCAAAAAGGTGGTCTTCATCTGATGCGACTCGGCATTTATGAGCGTTTACAGGGAAGTCTCAAACCACATAGACGCATTTCACCACCCTGGAGGGTAGTAGATCCATGCATGGTCGTACAAGGGTAAGGTAGCATTGGTATTCAACAGCCTAGGTGTTAATTAAACTTCGCAATGGATATGGTTTTATATGAGCCTCGATATGACCATTCGGGAAGGCCCGAAGGCGTGATATGTCTCGATAGCCGAGTTATAATGCAAATTGTCCAGACATTCCGCTTCGGATCCGAGATGTCCATGATTCGTTCTCGCAATTATTGCCGACAATGTCGGGTTTGACAAATGCCGCGTCATAGGCGCGGGTGGAAATGGGTTCCGGTTTGCGTCCTTTCCATTTTCAGGAGCCTGATGATTGCATTTAATAATTAAAGCTTTACGATACATGAAATATTTCAGTTGTTGATTTTGTGGTATCACCCAAATGGCGGATCTTGTGTCACCCCCTTATATTACCACAGAACCAACGCATGAAGGTCAAGACAGTCGGCTTCTTCGAATTCAAGTGCTCTTTAAATAATTATTCTTGCAGATGAAATCTCGAAATACGTCCATATGTCGCCCAGATAAAGCTTCCCACAATCACATTCAACAAAGCGGTCCGTGCAAAATTTTCCTCGCCGCTTCCCCTTCCAAGTCTTGTGATCCATTTCAGCCCAGACCTTTGCAAACTTTAGTTGGGCTTAAGTTACGCCGGATTGTGCTAGTCCGATGCAAAAGCGCAAGTTCCCATGTCAAGTTTCTTAACTGGCGCCCCAGGTGAGATATCAAAATCAAAGATATCCATCGGCAGGCCCATCGTGGTACAGGCGTTAGGGATCTACGAGCATTGACGTTAGAAGACATTGCGACAACTTGGCCAATTGGGTTGTTTGGAGGAGATGCTCACATCTACTATCCCTGCTATATGCCCTTGTACCGGTGCGCAGGAGAGCAACAGATAGATTTGATAATCCGAGTAACCTTTGTTTCATCGACTTAATCAGCAACCAAGATATATACCATACCCTTTCTCGGGTGGTTAACCAGTCAGTTACTCACCGTATCTTCTCAAATACTCAATACACCTCAACGATGTCTGCCTATATGCCACCGTTGCATCCATAAAATGCTGCTTCCCATTCTCATCCACCGAAAATCCTTCAAAGTATATATACCTCCCAGGCCCAAACTGGGGTTCCACGGGACCCGGGATATAAATTGGACTTTTCATCCCAAGTTCCGCCATTCCGTTCTTCATCACACTAAATTTGATAGTAATACACCCCGCCATCTCTATCGCCCCACAGAACGAAATTTCACCATCACCTTGCGAGAAGTGAAGATCTCCGACAGAGAACTTTGCTCCTGGAACATGGACGGGGAGGTAGACCTTCGATCCTCGGGATAGATTTTTAATATCGCAATTACCTCCATGTTCCGGCCTTCCTGGGATTGTTCGAGCGCCCTCTTGTCCAATCTTAGACTTTAGGTCTCCGGATGCGGTACCAGCGTGGACATTGACTGGCTGCGGGGCTAGAGCTACAACTCTATCCATGTGAGAACATGATGTGATAAGTTCTGATTCGCGCTTATTCCAAATTGACAGGACTTCTGGGGATGGTGCACATCCAAGGATACCGGGATGGATAAGGCCAGCGAAACGGACACCTGGTATGTGGCGAGAAGAGCAAAATATCCCTTCAAAGTCCCAGATCGCCTTTGCACTAAGAAGCTCAGCATATCAGCACCATTCAATCTACCCCCAACCAATCGCCAAGAACGTTCAAACTCATAAACCGTAATTAACATACGCTTTAGGATACATATCATCCAAAAACCCACCACCATTCTCCTTAGCAAAGATACCAGTGAAACCCCAAGGTTGATCCTGCAAGGGCTGGACATCCTGAATTTCAACAACAAGAACGTCCCCTGGCTCTGCTGTTTCAATTTCAAAGGGACCAGTAAGGTAATGAACTTTTGTCAAGTCGACATTTTTTACATCGTCGGCGCTGTCGTTGTTTCCGATTTGTCCACCGGTCCAATCTACGCATTCGATTTTGACGACTTCACCATTCTTGATGGTACCGCAGTTTGGGACTAAATTAATATTAATAGTTTTAGAATGGAAGTCATGATATAGAAACACAAATTCAGATTGAGGTCGTGCAGTAGGTTTTATACGAGTAAATCGCCTTGATATGGCAACCATTGCATGGTTTCTAAAATTCAATGTCAGGGATGGAACATACTATCAGGGTGCCATCGGTTCTATAGAATTTCGTAATTGTAGTTAATATGGGTTAGACCTAGCAGGGAAGGGAAATGGGTTTAAAGGCCAGCTTTGGCTTACATGTAAATACGGGAGCGTCGCAGGGTCCTTCGTCAAGTCAACTTTTGCGGCGTAACGTAGTTCCTTGAGTCCCATCTTCAATTTTCAAATTTTCTCTTTGGGTATAATATCTAGTCTCAACCTTATAAAATCGCAGATATATAGTAATTAGTACTATTGATTGAAATAATTGAAAAATCTAGATAAATTTACGATTGGAAGCTTAGAAAGAAAGGGCCAGTGTCCAGGGTATTTGTACTCCTCAAAGTCACCGAATATCTAATCAAATTCAATCAGTAGACACGGCTTGTATCGGCCTTATGCGATATGACTTCTACATTCCTAACGAACATGCGGGATCGAATCCAACAGTAATACGTATACGCACCCCGCACCGTAGTATCTATGCCTAGACACGGCCGGGCTAGAAGATCAATTGATAATGATTACGGCCAACAAACCCTAGCAACCTCATCGAATGGAACCTTTTCGACGCTAGCTTTAGCTCGGTAGGCTGCCTTGATGCCCCATGCAGCGTATGCATGCATGTATGTATATTCATGGATCCCGAAGTTTAGCATGCTTGCGCGGGTGGGTTTCGTGCGGGGCCGTTTTGAACCGCTATCTTGTATCGCAAACCATTGGCATTGGGCAATTAATTACGTATTACCCCAGTCGAAACTTGGTTATCGTGCATATCGAACGGTGACTTTACATATGTAGTTTGATAAGTTATTTTATTTTATTTTATATTTTATTTTTTTGCATGATAAGTATTGTACTTGACGATTATATTATGGAATTTGACATATCTCGACACTGCCGATTCCCAACATTCGTATACATACAACCCCCCTTCCTAAGCAAAAAAAAACAACAGAGGGCAGGCAACACAGCATCCAATTTCTTAATTTATAAGATCTAATTACTCATGCTGGCTCATATCACAGGAATCAACGGACCATGCAACTTCTAGACATCAATTCAACCCCCCAAGAACTCCACAAAACCTCTCTAACCCTTCCTTCGCCCCCTCAACATGAAGGTAAACATAAGGCTCCAACATCTCCGCTTCAATAACCACAAACGTCCCATCATCCCTACCCACCCCATCCAGTCTCAAATACCCCAACTTCCAATCCTCTCCATACCCAAACCTTCTCCTAACATATTCTATAACCCTCCTTCCAATCTCTTTCCCTTCTTCAGGAACCTTCGAACTCTCCAATTCGCCAATCCGAGCGCCATACTCTTCAATAGCTCTAAAATCCGTTTCCACAGGTCGTTTTAGAATAGTATGACTGTATTCCCCACCTAAGAAGATGATAGAATACTCCCCGTTTTTGATCGCTGGTTCGAACGCTTGGATCATGACTCTTACTGATGATGAAAGTGATCGGGCGTATTCGTATACTTGTGCCCAATTCGCCTGTGCTTTCAATGGATCATATTCTCCAGAATTCAGATCGGGAACTCGATGCGTCTCCTTCGCCGATGCAGAGACAGAAGGTTTTATAACCACTCCATGACTTCCCATCGCTCCTCGGTGGTTCAATATAACATCTTGATACCCCGGAATCTCACCACCACTGTCACCACCCGTCGTATCAACAAATATAGTATCAGGTATAACAACCCCTAAATCGTTCTGTAAATCCTTTAAGTATATTTTATTCGAATTCCAACGTATCAATTCCACGGGATTAACGACTTTGATACCAGATTTTTGTATTGGTGTTATTACTTCATCAAGGAATTTATGGAATTCGGTGATATGCAGGTTATAGTCCCAGCAGGCGAGGAAGGTTATTGATTGGTAGGCCGTGGTTAGATCTTTGGGGGTAAGTGATTCTGGAGATGGATACCAGATGCGTTCTTCGACTTCAAGTCCCTTTTTGTGAAGTGTTTCTAGGAGGAGGGTGTAGCTGGGGTCCATGAGGGAGAGGGGTTTGGTTGAGGTTTTGAGGAATAGGACCCGGCGTCGAGGGGTCGGTGGGGGGAGTGGTTCCATGATATTGATATTGGGCGGTTATTGAATTGTATTCGACAGTAACACTTGACCTTTAAGTTTCCCGGCTTCGCTTCTTTCCTTCTCTCCTTCTCTCTTCCTTTGAAATTTGAAATTTGAAATTTTAAATCGAATTAGAAAATACGGTATATTCTCTGAGGAGATATTTAAATATTCGGTGTTGGTCTATACCTATAGACCCCGCAATGTTAGCGTGAAGGGTCGTGTTATATTGTCAACCATCGGCCCCTCTTTTGTCAATACACGCCCTACCGGTCTCGTTGACACGCCCTACCAATGTTTTTCTTCTTCGAAGTCTTGATTCAATTACTTAAAAGGATAGCTAAAGGTAGGTCAAAGCGAACACCGACGCCCTAAATTTCCCAAACGCATAGTAAATTAACTTTTGAATCTCCAAAAGTGACCGAGCAAAACAAATTAGGTAATTCTTATGAAAAAGATATCAATTAATTCCGCTTCGTAGTAAGCTGCTGTTCTGAAATTCTGCTATTTACTTCGATTTTAATCATGCTATATAAGTAGCCGGTTTGATAAAACAACTGGTTGTTTTTTTCTCCAACGCGCGCTATCGAAACATAAAAAGGTCGCCTCTTTGCTACCAGGTTGACGTTAACAACAATAATAATAATAATACAAAAAAATAATCAGGATATAATGCTTAGATCATGTCAGAGAAATCCATGCACATGATGATGTGGTGGTGATGATGGTGGCGGTGATGGTGATGTTGATGTATATGCGTATCCCAAAAAAAAAAAGGTCTGGATGAGATAAGGAAAAGGGAGAAGGTATTTAATGCCATTTTGAACTTCGCTGCAACCAAGAGTGGAAAGGAAAAAAAGAGGAAGGATTAGACAATACCAATGGTGAAAAGGAAAGGACGGGGTGTATATATATGCACAGAGCCCACTATGCAATCGACGTTAAAAAGTAGAAGGAAAGGAAAGAATGATTCAACAATAATAATAACACAATAGAAGTGAAAGGAATGAAAGACAGCTTCGTCCTTTTTTTCTCGTTCAGGACGGTGAAACAAAGAAAGTGAATGCGGTATAGACATTAGAGAGGCAACGAGGATTATAGCTCTTGAAGGTCTCTATGATACTATATAGTTCTACAAAGCAACGAACAAGCCGCTGCCAAGTAAAGCCATCGCCATGCTGCCCATAATAACAGCGAATGCAGCCAAATCGAAAGATGGAACGACACCAGCGGCCCCATTCGGCGAGGTTGAAGCTGTGTTGGTTGTCCCCCCATCTGGTCCGAAAGTGAAGCCAATGTTTGAGGTTCCGGTAGGGCCGGATAGACCGGTAGTTGCAATATCAGTCTCGAACCCACCAATACCAGCATTCCTTGAGGTGGCGGTGGCAGCAACGGTCGGTTGGTTCGCGATAGTGGAGGCAGCAGAGACGATCGGTCCGGTGATTTCCACGATGTTAGAACCCGTGGCATCGGTATTGGCCTGAGCGATACCGATTTTCTGGCCGTCGAGATCGTAGACAACATAAGCAGATCTTAGGAAAGTGTCGCCAAAGAGGAGAATATCGCCAACATCGCCAGGCTTAATGCCGAAGAGGCAATATTGAATACCACCGGCTCGGAGGAAGTCTCCATTAGAATCGCGAATTGGAAGGACTAGTTCACCGAAAGGAACTCTAATTGTCGGACCGTTGGGGCCTCCGAATTGATAGTTGAGAGTGGCATTTGCATTTCCCACGTCGCAGGCGACAAGGTAGATACCGGACGACTCGTCGTAGATGGCACCGGCAGCGTCGATAAGTTGGTTGGCGATTTGGGAAGGGAGGACGGTAAGGGTGGTTCCGGAATCCAGATATGCCGGCTGATCGAAGTCGCGGGTGGTCAATGGGACCTCTCCATCACCTTCAGTTGTGATTGAAAACCCAGTCCAAGCGACGATGAAGCTAGATATTATCCTGTTCTCATCGGGTTGGATATCAAGTAGAGCCAAGTCGCCAAAGTATTTCTCAGTATCGTATCCGCCAAAAAGAATGTTACCAGTAGCAGCATCTTTGTCGTCCAAATAGAGGGAATAAGCGCGAGTATTGATGAGAGATTGGTTGACCATTAGATCGATGATGTTCGGGTACGAATTTCGACCGCCGGTTTGAGCGAAGATAGCCTCGTTTTCACGATAACCTAGTACTTTAATTAGCCATCAATCCTCCTTTAGTCAATTCAGCCATGTCCTTATATAGCCAACATACCAATTCCCATGATGCCAGTGGGAACCTGCTTTGCCCTCTTCGCCAGACCCATTGTCAATCCCTTTATTTCAGCCCCTGCCATCTGCACATCGTCGCGGATGTAGTCGCCATGGACACCAGAACCAGGTGTTACATAACTGATATTGAATTCTCCGTTGTATAACAGTTCGTAGGTACTCGACTCCTCTGGATCGACTAGAAACAAGGAGTTTAAGGATTAGCTAGGCTGGTTTTATCAGGGAACCCAAAGGATGAACCCAAACCACGAGAGAGAAGACGGATGAGTAGGAAGATGAAGAAAGAGAAGAACTCACAGATACCACCAAGGCACATTACATCATCGCTTTTGCAAGCCTCTTCACTGAACATCCACAGATCGCTAGAGCCGGTATCCAACTGCAGCTGTATTGTCTGACCTGGAGTTCCAATCGTCGTGTTGACGTAATAGATACCAATCGATCTGGTGCCTCTCTGGGCATTACCCAAAGTGACCGAAATCGAATCCCGTTTGACTTTATCGAGAGTTCTGGCATCCTCCCGTCGAGCGAAGGGCATCGACAGGACCTTCGGCGCCCTTTGTGGGGTTGACTGCGAGCCAAGGCATGCCGTTGATAGGAACAGGAATGTTGTCGCGACCGCGGATATCCGTAATGGCGACGGCATTGTTATTTTGTGTTGTTGTGTATATGCGTGTGCTACGCCGCACTTTGAGATTATACACCCGTCTGAGCCTCCCTCTGCAGCTGCAATTGGCTGTTATATCTTATAACGAAAGGACTTTTTGATGCATGAAACGGAAAGGAAAAAAGATCGAAAGGATGGAAAAAGGATTGATTGATTTCGATTATCGATATGTACCCGAAAGCTGAATGCGAAGTAGAATGCAGGTATGTAGCAGGGGAAGACTCCAAGGCAGATGCTGTATCGATACTAGTACGGTCGGTATATTATGTTATAGGAGAGGCTGACCAGGAAACACCAACAGGCTTGCTGCGGGAATGTATCAATTGCCTATTTCCTATTTCCTTTCTGGAATCAACTGATCCCGGCTGCAGAATTACTATTCTGTAGAACAAATGCGAATTCGGATCCGAATATTCAAACAATGCGATTCTTTAAGACCCCGGCTGTAAGACACAAGAGAGAGAGAGAGATAACAAATACTGGGCCTGGCAAAAAAACAATAAAACACCACCGGCGAACGAGGGAATAAAAGAAAGGATATGAAAAGAGAGAGCGAGAGAGGGAGAGAAAGAGAGAAGGGCGTAATTTACTGAAGCAGATGAGATGGGATTGCGAGCAGACCTAGTACCCAGCTTTGTATGTAAGTATTGAGCCTCAACTGGGTACCCGCTATATTTACTATACTAGCTATAGCCTTTTGATCCTTCGGATTTTTTCAATATCTGAGAACGGGCCCCTATCGAAAATGACAATCAGGGCTGGCGTCTTTCAGCCAATGTGAGTGCGCAATGATAATATGAGGGGGCCTCCGCAAATGTTCTGATGAAACAGGCTTGCCAGCTTTAGTGTGCAGGGGATCCGGATAGCATCTGGCATCTGGAAGGGATGGTAGGGAACGGTCCAGTACATATACCGACCAGCGACATCGCCTGAGGCCGGATTATCCGGGATCGATTACGCGGTCAAAAAAAAAAACTGGATTCACCAGATGTCTCGGGGTTTGTATGTTCTGTTGTAGTAGATGTCTATGATCGTGAATTATAATTTAGACTTTCGAGGTCGACCGGTCTGGTACTCCCATCTGTTTGGCACCTGCAGCTGCTCAGCCCCTCGTTTCCCCACCCGGTGCGTACGACTGGATGGCCATCGACGGCTATCGGGAGGCCAAAAAGCAAGAATTTGACGTCCATGACGAATCTAAAATATATACATGTACATACATGTAGGGCGATGGCAAATACATTTTCTGGAAAGGTATTTTCATTCGGAATATTTATGGTCATATGAAGTTATGACATATCATATGCTGCAGAGTTTGATCAGTAACAGAAATCAAATATATCCCGTTCAACCGCGAATCGAATACCCGAAGTAATATACATATACAATGTACAATATTACTATTATCGCTGATTCTTACAGTGATTTAATATGTATATTGTATCTTAACTTGCTATATCTTTAGAGGTCAGTACTTTCAATAGATTTGGAACGTTTTCGGTTGAGTGTTCCAATTAACATATTCAAGCAGCTTCCAGCGACCCTATCATTGCCTGATTGATACCCAAACTTATATATCCGGCAACGATGCCTCGTTCGTACTTATTTGACGCAAGAATGCATTCCTCCATCTCTTTAAAATCGTCATTCATATCTGGATGATGCTTTAGAATTAATATCCTACATAAGCTGTTTGATCCAGGCTAAAAAAAAAATATGTCAATCGGCGAGAAAAATCGTAGGTATGGTTGCAAAAACCCCCCCAGCTTCAATGTCTTATCATATCT